>NW_026089623.1:17069390-17126373 GCF_024586455.1 Bactrocera neohumeralis | reverse complement strand
AAAAGCTTTAATAAGAGACGTAAAAGGAAAGGCAATATAATATAAATGATTTAGTGACTATCAAACGTACACAATTTGGGGCAGGTATGAAACCACGTCCGAAGTATTTGGGAACATACAAGGTGGTAACACGATTAAAGCATGGTAGGTACAATGTCGAGAAAGTGGGGGAAAATGAGGGACCGAGGGTGACCTCGACTACTGCTGAGTATATGACAAAATGGTGACAACATTCGGGGCGAATAGGTCGTCAGGTATGGCCGAGTTGTAGGAATTATAAGGCAACCCTGACAACTACCGAACGCATTGCAACCATGGTGACGCTGAAAAGCAAAAAGTAAAGTACAGTAGTAGAGAAGAAGTAAGCGACGACGACGGACCTTGCGAGACGAGAGTCATTTAATTCCAGAAGCATTCTAAATCTACATTAGTGTTCTAAATCTAAAATGTGTATTTAACATAATAATAAAACCAAATGTTAATGAATTGAACTAAATAAAACTTGAACGAAATTTAAATAAGTAAAATAGTGCATTTTCTCTACATACATATATACATGAGTATATATATATGAACATACGGCCGCATATAAATATGAACTGAAAAATATACCCCATCGACATCGGGTACAAATTATACATATATAACAATAAATATAAAACAAAAGGATTTTTATAACATACAAAAATATTTGTACAAAAGTGTATTGTTACATATGTAGACACGCACATTACTTGAAAGTTCACATTGGCATATGTACATATGTATATTCCGCAATACGCCTTGCCTTCATTCAACCATTGAAGCACAGATTTTTTAATAGAGTCAGCAATTTTCTTCAATTTTCTAAAAAAAAACGCGAAGTTAAATAGCTTCACGAAAAACCATCTTTCTAATTCTACTTACCGTCTATAAAATGAAAAATACTTCTGAAAACGTTAGTTAATTGATAAATAGAGCTACTGGTATTTAAAATGCTCGAAAGTTGTTTATTTGGTGTTAGCTATTCTCACCCGCCTGAACGCAATCGATGTTGAGCAAATGTGCACGTGACGCAAACCAGACGCCAGAAAAATATTGAGAAATTTTACTGATGTATTTCCGCGAAACAAACTCAACTAGTGTACCTATTCGAATACATATATGTATATTATTTTCGTAATAAGCTGCGTAGTGCAAAAAAAAATTTTGAAATCAGGAATATTTGATTTTATTTGCTCAATTGTGGTACATACTGTATATATGTATATATAATTTGTATAACTGCGCCGCATATACACCCAACGAAATATTTATAAAGCCACTGTCAAATTTCATATTTTACTTAGAAAAATTGGTGAAAGCGTCCAAAAATTCTGCATTTTAAATTTGCGGAATGACATTTAAATTATTTCTTATTCATTTAATTTTTTAATCGCAGTAGGCGGTGAATACTTAAGAACCGTTATCTCTCTCTTTTTATGTTATAGAAATATATGTGACATACATGTATGTGTGTATGATATAAAATTTAATTTGCGCATATGCTTTTGTTTATTTTTTGGTTTGTTTTTTTTTGCTTGTGATTGTCGTAGCTTATTTTAAGTTATCCGGCTTATACATTATTTAGTACTAGCTAACCCCGCAGTCGTTGTCCTGCGTGAAATTATGTGTTTAGAAATGAAAAAGTTGTATTTATCATTTCACTTTTTTCAATGTATCGCAGCTTGATGAACAAGTTCCGGTGTACTATAGAAAAGATGGTTTTCCAACTCTTGAGCAGGACACGTATATCTGGCCGAGTGAAAAACATAGCATTTCCAAATGTATACGATACACTATGCGACTATCCTTGTGTCTCTAATGCAATTTTCACTGGAAACTGAATATATTTGAACTGAAATGGCAAATCGTTAGAACTCAGAGGAATTCGTAGAATCAAGCATTCTGCCCCTTTGTATTCGATAGCTGCGTCACAATCAGTCAGGTTCCATTACACAGTTTCGGTCCCTGAAGATTGTGGAACATAATAACGACAGATCCAACTTTGAGACGCAAATGATGCGGTGGCATACCAAGCCTATTCAAAGAATTTAGAAATTCCACGATCGATCAATTTGTATGAGCGCAAGTCTCCCGGAATTTGACTTTGAATCTTCCAGTTTAAGTCAACAACATCGGTATTTTTGGCAGCTAACATTGCGCGTGCACTTAAGGAATTGTAGTTACGATAATTTGTCCAATGTCCGAATATTCGTGATGAGTTCATCTTTGGTGAATTGGAAAAGGGAAGATGGAATTGATATCAAACCACCGGAAGTATCAACCGGAATTTACCCATTTCCAATTCTTAGCGAATACGATGTAAAATGTCTTCGGCAATGTCATTTTTGTTCGTATTCAATAATTGACGCTAATTTGATGGCTGATCATCGCGAAAAGTGTGCGAACTTCATTCCAGTGATTATCATGTTCCAGCAATTGTAATTGTAATTGTACATATGTATGTATAATATCAAGATATTTCCGAATAGAGCAAGTTCTCGCAAATGGTTCACTGACGAAAGTTGAGAAAAAACTCGTAAATGTTAATTTTGTTGCTGGGGGTGTTTTCTCTATCTGTACTGTATTCTCTGTGTTGAAATAGACTATTTGGTCATTCTCTAAATTAACTGCGAGACGCACAACAGTCGGAAAACGTTCATGAATTGCAAAAGTAAATATCCTACAAAGCGCTTTATTGCAGTTCACGTATCAACCGTATCGTTCAAGATCAGTAACCGCCATGTTGCTTCCTTTGGTGACGTATTTACACACGTATTTTATCGATTACACCAAACTGCAATACGCAACATTGACATGTCTTTTGAATGTGAATTAGACAACAGCGGCGAATATGGTACGATCCAAACTGTAATTCAATTCGCCCAAATTAAATACACATTTTTTGTAAGAATCGACATTCGTGATTTTATTTGCTCAACTGTGTTACATACAGTACATACAAACAAGTGAATTTGAGAAAATTACATGCGGTCGGTTAATTCTCTTTACGTCTTTTTTTCGTACGAACATATATACATATATACATGAGTATATATATATGTACATACGGCCGCATATAAATATGAACTGAAAAATATACCCCATCGACATTGGGTACAAATTATACATACATAACAATAAATATAAACAAAAGGATTTTTATAACATACTTAAATATTTGTACAAAAGTGTATTGTCACATATGTAGACACGCACATTACTTCAAAGTTCACTTTGGCATATGTACATATATTCCGCAATACGCCTTGCGTAATACATATGTACATAAATGTATAAGTACAAAGTGCAGTGATCTCTAAAACGAGCGCTCATTAGCACATAATAAATTAAAGATCCACCTATAGGTATACCCTTGGACATAAAATACATATAAAACAAATATGTATATGTATATAGAAAAATAAAACATATAAAATATTTTTAGTCATCAATAAATAATTAAATCAAATTTTATCGATATCCTATATACGTGTAATCTTTTATTTTATTTGAAAAACTCTTATTTACTTAAAAGAGTCCACGTCTAAACATATAAGTACATATAAATACGAAAATTTTTGGAAATTTTCTTTTTCGTTAAAAACTCTTATTAACTTCAAAGAGTTCGCGATTACACACACCATCAAATACGTAAAGCTTCTTGTCATATCAAGTTCGTTCGAAACTCTTATTACTTCAGAGTTCTCGTCTAATCATATAAATATGTACATACATATAAGTATAAACGAAAATATTTTTTGAAATCTCGGTATATCAAAAAGCCATTGGTTTTATTGATTTTTTTGAAACTCTTACATACAAAAGAGTCTTCTATTGAACATTTTATATACGAATTTTGTTTAAACATCTACACGTCTAGTTTTCACTAAGACTTTTTGATATATTCTACACATCTTTTAAATGAGCTCAGACTCAAAGGAATTAAAACCAACTCAGATGCTAAAAGTTCCAAAGATGATTTCAGAAGAAAAAAGTCCGTCTACACCTGAAGATGCTACACGCTCAAAGCAAGGTGCTACAAAACAAAAAAGAGTGATATTTCATACACCAAATTTATTTCCGAGAGTGACAGTCTAATTCGATACTGCACTCGATTCTCATCTTCACCGATTCAAGATAATTCTGAATCGGTATTACAGATTAAAAAAGAAAATCTTGACAACTTCTGGACACGTCTCCAAGCGGCATATGACGCAATCGTAGAATCTGACGACTCAGATTTACCAGAATCCTCGGCTTACGCAAAATACGAAAAGCGCTTAAACCAATACGAAGAGACAAAAGCTATGATCTCTGATCAACTAGAGCTAATCAAAGCAATTGCACCTACTCCACAACCGAGAGTAGAGCTGCCTCAAAGACAAGCCCAAGAGGGAAGTTCAGGCATTCACCTTAAAGTGCCAGTACGCGAAACAGATATATTTCATGTTTACAGCTGTGTACATAAACCATCCTAAATTATCACAAGCGAAGAAATTGTATTACCTTAGATACAAAACCAAAGGTCGAGCAGGCGTAATAGTCAAACAGTTCTCTCTCAATGACGAAAATTTCAACTTTGCTTGGGAAGTTCTTAAAGCACGTTACGAAAACGAGAGAATATTGGTCGACAAACAAGTGACGATATTAGTGAATTTACCAAAAATTCAGAAAGAAACAAGTGAAGAATTCATTAAGCTACAATCCACTGTTTCAAAATGTTTGTCGGTTCTATCGACACACAATATTCCCACAGACAATTGGGACCCCATTCTGGTAAATATATGTATGCACAGCTGCATTACCAGAAAAATTGTTACTTTTATGGGAGCAATCGCACTCATCGCGAAGAAAGCGCCCAACGTGGCAGCAAATGAAAGAATTTCTTACTACCCAATATGAAATTGCGGAAAGGGTAGATAAAAAACTAGTCAGAATGAAAAACGTTCAAAACGACCTCAATAGAACCTTCAATAGACCCTAAGCAAATAGCCACAATAATTTAAATAGAAGATTTTTTAAGAATCAATCGTTCACATCCGAACAATATAAACAAACGCCATGCAAACTTTGTAGAGAGGAGGTCACAAGCTCAAATCGTGCGAAAAATTCAAAAAAAATTAATATTACCGATCGAAAGAATTTCGTAAGAACGAAAAAACTATGTACCAACTGTTTGTCACATGCGCATACGCTTAAAGATTGCGAAAGCAAATTTAATTGCGTTTACTCTCATAAAAGACATCATTCAATGTTACATATAACAAATTATTCCAGCTCACCCCCAAACAGCGCAAACGTAAAAAGAGCAACAGGTTTAGTTGCAACAACAAATTCTGAAACCTGCTAAGAAGCACTATGCTGCTCAAAGGCGTTAAAAACCCAAACGCTACATAGCAAAAATCACAGTAGGGTACTATTACCCACAGCAGTTGTCTCTATCGAACACCGAGGAGAATAGTTTAAACTCAGAGCCTTAATAGACCAAGAATCACAACGATCCTTTATAGCGTCTAGGGCACAAAACAGCCTACAGTTGCCATCAAAACTGGCCAATTTTGAAATCACGGGAATGGGCGAAAGCTGATAAGTGCATACAAGCAGAAGCTATTGTCTTACCGCAATTAACCAATATGCTAACAAGCTATGATATAAATAGCAAGCATTGACAAAAGGTTTCACACCTAAAGCTAGCAGACCCAAACTGCAACACCCCGCTCAAATAGATCTTCTATTAGATAATACTCGAACGTATTGAGAAAATCACAAATACACTTCTGGCGCAAAATACCATTTTCGGATGGGTCCTAAGTGGAATAGTTGCGGAACCAGTCACAACAATAACAACTCAACTTGAGGAAGTCTCAAACGAGTACCTCAAATCACTATTGAAAAAATTTTGGGAATTAGAAGAACTTCCCCCCGAATCAGTCACAACCCCTAAAGATCAGTATTGTGAAGAAGTGAAGTCGCACGACTACCACTGTAGCAACAATTTCCTAACAAACTCGCCTTAGGCCACTCTCGCACCTCTGCAATACAGCAGTTTCTAAGTATGGAAAGAAACCTACTAAAAAAAGGTGAACTCAAATCGAAGTATGATGATGTGTTAGAAGAATACCTCCATTTAGATCACATGGAGGAAGCAACCCCAGGGGAGAAAATCGTCAACGGCAAATACTACTCCTTTTACCTGCCACATCACTCAGTAGTGAATCCAGACAAAAAAACAACAAAAGTAAGAGTTGTCTTTAATGCCTGGAAAACCACTAGTTCGGGGAATTCCCTAAATGATATCCTATTTACAGGACCCACACTCCAACCAGATTTAATGCTTCTGATATTAAATCGGCGTATATTCAAATATGTATTCAATGGGGACGTTGAAAAAATGTATCGGCAAATAGTCGTACATAAAGGCGACCAAGATTTTCAACGTATTTTTTTCCGAAGATCCCCCACCAGTTCTCTACGCGACTTCAAATTAAAAGCAGTTACTTTTGGCGTTAGCTGTGCACCATATCTAGCCATTCGAACACTTCTCGAATTGGCAGACAACAAAAAGTCAGAATTTCCTCTGGCGAATGAAACGTTGAAAACTCAAACGTATGTAGACGATATTCTGTCTGGAAGTCACACTCTTCCACAAGCATACGAGGCCTTATCACAGGTAATACAAGCCCTCAAATCCGCAGGGTTTCCATTGAAAAATATTACGGCAAATCACCCAAATATACTAAAAAATATTCCAAACAAAAATTTGTTGCCATAATAAAAAGGCAGATTTTATCCTCAATGGCAAAACTTTTCGACCCCGCAGGATGGCCTCCGCCAATTATGATCCAAGCAAAAATCTTAATACAAGAATTAAGGCTAGATGGAACCGACTGGGACGAACAAGTGAAACTTCTTCACTTCCATAATAATTCCAGAGAGGTCACCATTTGCCACATTATTCCTCAATTACATCCACATCTTAATGCTATATGCCGAACATCGCCTCATGCAACATATGGTACGCCAGGAGTATTATATCCCCCGTCTTAAGCCGCATATCAAGAAGTGCATCTTCACGTGCACGATTTGCACTATGCACAAACAGAAGATGCGAACGCAGATTATGGCAGCACTTCCACCTTAACGCTGCAATTTCGCTCTGCCTTTTACCACAACATAGTGTCGCCCGACATCGTACAAAAATACGCCCCTCAAGGTATCAATTGGTAATTTATACCCCCAAGCGCTCTTCATATGGGCGGTTTATGAGAATCAGCTGTAAAAAGCTTCAAATCCCATTTCAAACGTGTAGCTGGATTTGGCCGTTTTAGTAGTAGAATATTTAGGAAACATTAATGAAGTGCCTGGCCTTTTGCCCTGAGTCTCCCTCATTTTATAGCATTTTTAATGTAATTTCTGTCATTCTATAAGCTTAGGCCTGTGTATGTATGGGTGAAAATGATAAGATTTATTACTTGTAGGTTTATACAATGGCACATTTCACCTAATAAAATATAAATGATATTACTCGTATTTCAGTTTTACATGAGTATTCATGTATACGTTATTTCCGTACAGTCGCAGAAGTTTAATAATTTTTGAAACAGATAAAGATAAACTACTATTGATTTTGGCTGGGGATTTCAATGTTAATTTTGCAAAAAATTAATCAATGGCATTAACATCGTTCCAATAACAATCCGAGAGAATGTGCTACAAGATATGGAACAAAAATAGATGCTGTATTTATAAGATATCTTGATAATGTCATGTCTAATACTTTTGTAACATACTTCAGTTATAATCGACCAATTGTTAGCGTAATACCGTCAGAGGCAACTTCGAATGTAACTATTACGGAAGTCACTGATGAAAATAATTGAGTTGACGCGATTTTAAACAAATTTTTAGATACAATTTTGTATATAAAGAAAATAAATGTTTATTGAATAAACTATGTATCTGTCATCATTTTCTGGAAAAAATTCATAATATTGTATTCTTTCATTGTGTACCATATTTAGTTCCTGTCATAATCTGTACTTTTAAACCTATTACTTGTATAAAATAATTACGATGTTTCACATCTGCCAGCTGCCAACTGATAGCTCACTTTTTTCTTCTTTTATTAGTCTTACTTGATTTTGAAAACCTATTGATATTTCACTATTAAACAAATTGTCTATTCTGATAGCATTTTTTTAACATATTTGGAATTGTAGTTAAATCATTAATTCTATCCTGTAGTTGTTTATTTATAATGACCTGGTTGTTATTGTTTGTATTAAGGCTATTGGGATTGTTTTGTATCATTAATAGATCATCATGATCTGTTTCTTTTATTAAGTCTTCTACGTTCATTTGAGTAAAGGACCTGAAATGTTCTGGATACAGTCTTTGAATCTGTCCCATTATGTCTTCTGTCGTGTAGATTCCATTTATTACTGAAGGGTTTAAGTACTTTCTCAATATTTTCATAAAATCATCATCAGAATATGTTGGTTGAAAAAGAGTATGTCTATGGAATGTAGAGAATGGAATGATAAACTTGTAGTCAGAAGGATGATCTTTGTAAATAAAAATTTGGTTTTTAAAAGCATTTATCGGTACTTCAATGCTGGAAATAAGATTATGAGAAGCGCTTTGAGCACTGTGTTGGGTTTTTGTTATTGAATTAATTTCATATTGTTTTGGTACTCGAGACAATGCATCGGCTACAATATTTTCCTTTCCTGGTTTCCTTATTGTACTCATCCAGGTAAGACTTCCATCTTTTAATCGCTATTCCACCTTTCCAATAACAATCATGTGTAAGTGGTTTTTTATTAAATAAATAAATTTAAATTTTTACTTTGGAACCACCAAAAGCACAACCTTTAAAATTCTTTACTGTCCAACATATGTCTAGCATTTCTTTTTTCTCTGTTTCATAGCCTTTTTCAGTTTTTGATAGAGTTCTCGTTATAAACGCAATTGGTCTATCAGATTGAGAGAGTACTGCTCCTATTACATGATCAGAGGCATCTGTGTTTAATGTAAATTCTTTATTGATATCAGGGTATTGTAGCGTTACGTCATCAGACATTAACGCAGTTTTTAGCTGCTCAAATGCTTTCTTGGCCTCACTATCTAGATGTATTATTTTTCTAAATGAAGCCCTCTTTGATATGCGTCGGTCTTCTCACCTAAGTAGTGTCGTTAGTGGTTTAGCTATTGCAGCATAGCCCATTATAAACCTTTTATAATATCCTGATAGTCCAAGGAATGATCTCAGTTCTTTAAGAGTTTTTGGGCATGGATAGTTGGCTATGGCTTCTACATTTGCGGGTTCGTTTCTATTCCTTTGTCTGTGATAACAAATCCTAAAAATTCTACTTTGTTTTTAAAAAACTCGCATTTGTCTAGTTGGCATTTAATATTAGCTGCATTTACAGTTTTGAATATAAGGTCAAGATTTTTGTAATGAGTTTCTTCATCTTTGTAAAAGACAATAATATCGTCAAGGTAAATATAACAAATATTACCTATCTGATCCCATAGTATATCATCAAGGGCGCGTTGGAATATTGAGGGGGCATTTTTCAACCCAAAGTGGAGTCTAGTGAATTCGTACTTTCCGTTATTCACGGAGACGCTGTAACACTGTCTAGTCTTCTACAGTCAATGACCACTCTATATTTTTTTTGTATTTGATGCATCTAATTTTTTGGGGACAATTCACCCTCATGCTATTTCTAAGAAACAATTTACCTCTTTCGGTGTCAATAATTGCACCTAGTTCCTTCAAACTGTCATTTCCTAATATTCCGTCAAATGTTCTGAGTGTGGGTAATAAAAAGAATTTAACTATTGATTTTGGATCATTAAACTAATTAGCCATTTTGTAATGGGTTATTTTTACTTTACCTCCTACAGATACTGCATTAAATGGGGTTTCATTCCGTAGTGGATTCTGTAAAAGTTTTGGCTGAATACAATTTCTATTGGAGCCGGTGTCAATCAGTATTTTAAGCATTTGTCCGCTCCTCACCTTACATTCGAAGTACGGAAGTGAGGAGTCAGTTATTCTAAAAAATTAAGATAAATTGAATCGGATTGCTGTTCTTGGTCACTATTTTCAATAACTTCGGTATAGTCGCTAAGTGTTTCATCCTAATCTGTCTGTTCTTCTTGTTCTGAGATAGTTTGCTGATAATCAGCCATAGTTGGTACTGCTTCTTCTGTACCTGTTTGTTGGTAAGTGTCTGTCTGAATATTAAAATTCCTTTGTCGTTTGGCTATCTCGGCAGTGGGCATGGGTGGTCTTTTACCTAAATCAAATTGTGGTCGGTTCATGTAGTTAATGTACTCAGTTTGAATACTTCTGTCAATGTAAATCGGTTCTGGTCGTGATTGTGGTAGGCAGCCATAGGACTATATGGCTTTGTTGTGGTTGTTCAAAAAAATTATTTGATTGTCAGGGATTCATAGTTGGGTTTTGCAGTGTGCTAATTCCAGGTGGAAGAAGTGGTCTAGATTGAAAATATGAAAAGTGAGGAGTCGGAACCTGGCGTGGTACTAACATTGGTCTATTGGGTTGATTTCTAAATATGTTTTGTTGTCCTCTATTTGACGCATGATTGGTACGGTATGCTTGATTTTCTAACTTCAAACATAAATGCAACGCAGTTGGTAAATCAGCAGGCTCTTTCATGCCGAGAAGACGTTGAAGGTCTCCAGCCTGCTGGAATTCTTCAACAGACTGGTTAGAACCTTGTGCTATGGTGGTCATTTGGTACTCTAATGTACTCAAGGCCCTTTTGTCTGCATAGTGTAGCGTAAGGCATTTGGAGATGGCACTCCAATTTAAAGGTATGTTGTACGATTCTAACGCAGTGTCTGCGTTTCCAGTTATTTTATTGCGAATAGTATGCAAAATACAAAAGTCCTTTGCTGTACCAACTGTGTGTTCGTATGTTCTTAAAATTCTGTCTACACTTTTTTTCCATGAGCCAAACTCGGCTGGGTCACCGGAAAATTCTCTTAGACTTTTTACTATATCGGGCACTTTGTCTAATTCTAATAAATTACCTAGACGCTCTTGGTCTATTCCTTGATACTCTACATTAGTAAAAACAAATGTTTGATTTTGAGTCTGTTGTAACAAAATTGGTTCATATAAAACTTGCCGAATGGCATTTGTTAAATCGCCAGATTGTGTCATATTTCTATTGTTTTAGTATATCACTTGTCTTTGTATCTGTCTTTGTCGTTGGTGGGGATTTTCTTCAATATTAATTATCTAATCAAATTGTTTGGATTAGCCATCCGTTTCTTCAAAATTTAATTTAAGTATTCTGACTTCCTCAAGTTATTTTTTGAAAAATTTCAGAGTAACTTTTTGTAGAACGTTCCATTTCCTACAAAAATAATTCGGTGCTGCAGCAATGTATCAATTGGGTTCATAAAGAAAAAATTAATTGCAAAAAGTACGAAAACCCCATGTTATTTAAATGGGAAATAAATCGTCGTTGCCGCACGGGTTATTATCAATATTAAGAGCTCATAAGGGTTTCATAATTTTTTTAGGGCATTTACTAAAAATTTTGAGGGCGCTGCAGACTCAAAACTAAATTTGGGAAATACCGGACAGAAATTCAAATCATGATTTTATCTCTTATCAATATATTACACGTACGCGCATTAATCTGCATTCATATATACTTGTTTTTTTTTTTTTTTTTTTCGGAGGGGGAATCTTCTAAAGATACTGCCAAGGTGAGACTGGTAGCATGCACGATTCATATTGTTCGCTAGAGTACACCTCTTTCGGGACCACGCCCAGGCAGTGTTAAAACACTATGTTGGACTTGCGAAACAGTATGCCTACGTACTAAACCCTTAACTCCGGCTGCTGTAGCTTGTATTCGGACCTGCGACCTCGATAGTATAGTGGTCAGTATCCCCGCCTGTCATATATACTTGTATGTACATATATTTGTATACACTTCCGAACAAATAATGCACAAGCATACAAACATACATATGCGTAAACATGTGAATATGTCACCAACAATACATTAAAGCATTGTTCTGCAAAAACAACAATTGTGTCAAATATCAGAAGCATCACAAGTCAATATGGCAGCCAAATTGGCGAGGCCCAAATGTAGTAAATTTAACAACAAAAGCGATTTCATTCATAAACGCAGGAGAAAATTCCACAAGCGACTTCGCTTCATTCATAAAAACAGAAGCCGTAACATATCCCCTAGCATGCCTTTGCCAGCAAGCGTCTTTTCATGACAACGGCAAAAGCTAAAAATCATAAATTGAACAACTTTCTGGTGTTTGTTCTAAATAAGAAGTGAGAAAAGTGGCAAAATAGCCGTTGTCGATTTATAATATTTGTCAATTCTAAGATATTTTTCCGTGGCTCGCAAAAAACTGCGTCGATATGTATGCACGCTCATACATATGCATACATATTTACGAAAGTTTGTTGGTAAAGCTGTTAGAGACAATCGGCGGCCATTCATTTATTTTTTTCGACACAGCTTGGATTTTCTACCAGCAACACAATGTTGCAACGCTTTGTCGTCGCGTCAGTGCTTCGACAGATAGACTCTTTGACAAAACGTCAGTTTCGGCCATTGGTTGACCGTGGCAACGGAGATGCGAAAAGATGCGTTCGGCACTGGTTATTATGAATGTATGTACATATTTATGTGGCTCGCATTTGCTTTCGTAAACATACATACAAATGTTCAAAGAAATAATATCCATACATATGTATAGTATATGCCATAGAATTTCTATTGCTACAAATATGGAAATGATAACGAAATAATGCGAATATGCATATTTCATGAAGGTCACCAATTTTCTTTGAAGAAATGAAGTTCATTTGGCACATCTTCACTTTGCAATAGTCGAAAATAATATAATTAATTTGAAATATTAATTTATTAAAAAATTAAAAAATAAAATTAAAGAGGAAGAAAATTAAAATTTTTACCATTTTTCGGAAAAAAATGGTTCATATAATACGAAATAATCACGCATATGTGACTCAAAGAATGCTTTTTTACATTATCTGTGTGACTTTGTATATTTTTCTTCAAAGAATTTCTCATTAATCATTCTCGCATGAATTCAGTCGTTTTACATATGTAATGCTAACGGTGTTAACCAACATAAATTGGAACTCATTAGATTTCTGGATGAAAAAAGTATCGATGTAATGCTATTGTCAGAAACTCATCTTACGAACAAAAACAATTTCTTTATACCGGGATTTAGACTCTATGTTACAAACCACCCAGATGGAAAGGCACATGGAGGAACAGCAGTGTTGGTTAGAAAACGGTTAAATCACCACACATCAGAATCTTATGCCACCGCGCAATTACAAGCTACAACAATAACTATTAAAAATCGCTGCGGGGACTTAAATCTGACGGCCATATACTGCCCACCTCGGTTTAAAATTACAGACATCCAATTCAAAGACTTTTTTGGAACACTAGGCCATAGATTTATAGCAGGTGGAGATTACAATGCAAAGCACACGTATTGGGGCTCACGGCTAATTAATCCGAAAGGACGACAGCTGTATCACACTATTATAAATAGGCACAATAACCTTGACGTAATATCTCCTGGTAAGCCGACATATTGGCCTAGTGATCGTAAAAAAATACCAGATTTAATTGATTTTGCTGTAATCAAAAATATAGATAAATCGCTTATAACAGCTGATACAAGTACTGATCTATCTTCTGATCACTCTCCTGTACTAATAAAGTTATGTGAACAACCCATATTCGTTAATCCAAAAGTAGGTTTGACTTCTTATAAAACGAATTGGCTAAAATATAAAAAATACGTGAGTAGCCACATTAATGTTGAGTACAAAATAAATACAGGTAGAGATATCGACGAAAGCATAGAAGAACTCAATGACATAATAACTAAAGCAGCTGTCTTAGCAACACCAAACAAAAACTATAAGCCGCTTGGTGCCAGAAAAATTACTAACAGAGAAACAGAAAAGCTTGTAAACGAAAAAAGGCGTGCAAGGCGTGAATGGCAGATAAGTCGCTCCCCTTCCACTCAGCTTCAATTGAAATCAGCTGCACGTAAACTAAAAAAAGCGCTTAAACGTAAGGAAGAATCCAATACCGAAATGTATATAAAGAAGCTGTGTCCAAATTCAAGCAAGCAAAATTCTCTTTGGAAAGCCCAAAAGTCCCTGAAGCCGCCAACTAACTCCAACATGCCTATACGAGACATGGGCGGAAATTGGGCTCGAAGTGACGAGGAAAAGGCTAATTGTTTTGCAAATTACCTAGAAAAGGTATTTCAACCAAATTGCCCAAAGAACAACTTCGAGTTGTCCAGCTTACCCAACACAGTTAACGAGTCACTCGAGTCTTTTAAGACTTCACCTACTGAAATTATTAGAATAATAAAAGAACTTAAACCAAAAAAGTCACCAGGACATGATAATATTACCCCAAAAATGCTAATTGAGTTACCAAATATTGCTGTAGAAGTGCTCTCTTCGCTCTTCAGTGCAATTCTTAATCTCGGATACTATCCTATTTCATGGAAAAAGTCGCAGATTATCTTGATAGATAAACCTGGGAAAGACTTAACACAGCCGTCTTCATACAGCCCAATCAGTCTTCTACCCTGTCTTTCTAAAATATTTGAAAAAGTGTTACTATCAAAGATGTCTCCTTTCCTCCACGAAAAAAATATAATACCAACGCACCAATTCGGGTTTCGTGAAAAACATAGCACGATAGAGCAAGTAAATAGAATTACTAACGAAATAAGAAAAGCATTTGAGCAAAGAGAGTACTGTTCAGCTTTATTTCTAGACGTGGCTCAGGCGTTTGATAAGGTGTGGCATGAAGGCCTTTTGTATAAGATTAAAAACATTGTACCTTTAGAATTGTATAAAACATTGGAGTCTTATTTAAAAAATAGACAATTTATGGTAAAAGTGGGAGATTTCATATCTGACGAACGACAGATAAGGGCTGGTGTACCCCAGGGTAGTGTTTTAGGCCCAACTCTTTACATCATATATACTGCAGATCTTCCTACAGCTAATAATATATTGACCTCAACTTTTGCGGATGACACAGCTTTAGTGAGCCGTAACAAATGCCACATAATAGCATCAAGAATATTAGCCGAGCACTTAAGGCCTGTCGAAGAATGGCTAGCCAACTGGCGTATAAATGTAAATGAACAAAAATGCAAGCATGTTACGTTTTCACTAAGACCTAAAATGTGTCCGGCAGTAAAAATGAACAATATTCTAGTACCCCAAGCGAACGACGTAACTTATCTTGGTATTCACCTAGATAAAAGACTTACGTGGAGAAAACACATATCTAGTAAAATAACTTGCATGAAGATAAGAGCTGCAAATTTAAATTGGCTTTTAAATAAAAACTCTAAACTTAGCCTAGACAACAAAGTGCTTTTTATATAATGCGGCCATAAAGCCGATTTGGATGTATGGCATTCAACTGTGGGGTACGACCTGTGCAACTAATATTGATATAATACAAAGGTTCCAATCAAAAATGCTTAGAACAATCACGTGTTCACCATGGTACATGCGTAATGAAAATATCCATAAAGACCTTGGTATTTCTATGGTAAAGAAAGAAGTAGAAGACAGCAGAATTAAATATATATCTAAACTCCGAGATCACCCAAACCCTTTGGCTAATGCTTTGGTACATTCCTGCGATCAAACACGCCTTAAAAGAAGAGATATGCCTGCGTACTAAGGAGCAACGTATCACCAAAACAGCTCAAACACTTGCTTGAGCTTGTCTAGTTTTTAACTAGATTTAAGATTTTAAAACTTATTGTTAGGCTTTTAAAACAAAAAGCAGATTCAATAAATAAAAACGATATTGCAAAAAAAAAAAAAAAAAAAAACATATGTATATTTCTGCCATTGAACGTGCTAATTTCTGCTAAATAGCAGCGAGAATGGAGAATTCCTTATTACAATTCTATCAGCTCTGTTAGCTGTCAAATCGAACATCATACAGAATTCAATTTGCACCTTCTCTATGCTTTAAGTTCTCTGCTTCAGCTGGCTACCTCCCTGTGCTTTTGTTTTGTTGTATGTATGTACTACTTGTAAATTTGTTTTAATGTTCGCGCCCGTTTGTTTCGTTCTATTGGTCCTTTAGTTTTTCGCGCCCGCTCTATGTTTTGTGCTTAGATTTCGCTCGTTTTTGTTGTTATTTTTTGTTTGTTGAAATTGTTTTGTATATTTTGTTTTTCCACATAATTTGTTTTTGTCACTTCACCTTCTATTTTGTCCACCGTGAATCTTTATATGTATATTTACATTAAAACACTGCACTCTTCTGCACTTTCAGTTGTTACTTTTTTGTTTTTGTTTTTCACTTCAAGTATTATATATACATATACTATATATACAGGTATGTGGGTATACCTTTTTTTTGTTTTTGTTTGCCAATGCACTTCTCTGCACTAGTTTTGTCTTTGTGTTTTTCGATTTTCGTGAGATTTCTTTATTATTTTTAATGTTTTTGTTTTATTTTGTGGTTTGTCTTGTGGCTATTATTTTATAGTACCTTTCTTTGAGGCTCGAAGGACCATGTATAAATTTGTACTCAGTATATTGTGGAGCATCTACCACTGCATATTTTAAAAAAAAATATCCGCTTACAGACTTGTTTTTTAAACAATTTTATTTAAGTAAATAAATTTATATGTCACAAATTAATTAGAAAATCGAAGAGTAAGGCGATGACACTCAAATTCCGGAAACGGGTCGGTGCTGACGATCAAGTTGACGCGGATCGTGGGTAATCATAGTAGAGTAGCGAGATGTACGTATGAAAGCGAATGCGTACCAGCGATGAGAGTTTGACGAATTGTGTCAACTTCCCCGTTGTCCATTCTTTTGTTGGTTGGGTTGGTGTGCAGTAGGGTGGGTCGATTCCGGACTTTTTTCGATTCGGGATTTCTAATAGTGCGAAAAAGTTGCCTTAGTACTTCCTGATTCCAATGCAACTTTTTGTTTTGAGATCGGATAGCATCTTCAACCCCAACTCCGGCCTTGAAATTTCGGAAATTCGCCTAAAATCGTGAAATTGTCTACCTAGCGCCTGAAACACGCATCTCATGGCAAAATGTATAAAGCAAAAGTTATTTTTCACGTCATTTGCTACCGTAATGGTATATTCGATCATGGCCGTAGGACGAACCGTTCCCGAGATACGAGCGAAAAGGCGGGGCGCCACAGCGCAAGGTGAAAATTTTTGCAGCTCTCAGCTAACCTGTATTGGTCACCCAGAACCCACCGCGTGGAGGTGGCTACTCTTCGGGTTCCTCCCAAGCCCAACCCAACCAACCATATGTCCGGCTTATTTTAGTCTGAATCTGTGTCAAATTTATTGATAAAATCAGATTTTTTTACTAAACTTTGGCACTTGTTGCCTAGATTTTAGTGTAGAGCGTATAAAACGATCACGAGATTGGGGGCCAATAACTTTAGAAGATGCCTCTGTCACCAATTTGACGGTTCTCTCGACTGCCACGGTGTGAGAGGGGAATTCACTAAATTTCCATACCTCTGCAGTGTCTCCGGACAGCCCTTTTATGAGTTCTTCGTTAGAAACTGAACAAAGAACTGGTGGAACAGTCTTCCAGTTAATCATATCGTAAAAATTATTAGCTTTGAAATTCAGCTTTGGCACTTTATTACATCTAACCCTTCTATTTACAGTGTCAGACTCTGCTTCTCAGGCTATCAGAAGACGGTCAAGGGCCAACTTTCTGACTTCTATCCGTTCGTCGGTCATCATACTAAGGAGAATGTTTTCCGGAAGAGCAAGGAAAGCATTCTGTTGAATGGATGAATCGACAACCTTGCGCAGTTTAGCAGGTAAGTATCTCGACCTTTGAATTGCAGCATAGAGATGGCGCGAGCCATCTTTGATTGAACTGTTGAATCTTATTGAGAACCACAAAGGTGAGTAAACTGTAAGTATGTACTTGACCAAAGTCTTTATTTCCTTTGTTGGTTTGTCAGTAGAAATGTAGTATAATCTCAGAATTCTATTTGCACAGGTGAGCCAACGAGATTTGCACATGTTACCTGGATGCATCGACGCTAAATCTGAGGAACATTGAAATAACAGCTTTTGATATTTTATAGAGATAACCTTGGTCTGTGCTAAGATGGGTCGGATTAATAACCTCAGAAGGTAATTGTCAGGATGGAAAACTTTCAAATTTGACAACAGGCAACTTCTCACAATCAAGGAGCAGTTTACCTATGTATGTCGCCAGAGAATGTATTTGGACTCTTTGAGACACCATCTATGTGTTCGAAAAGAGCACGAAATGGAAGTTCGTTGAAATGTAGAAGACAAACAACCCACTGTAATGGCCTATCTATTCTTTCTTCTAGTTTCCGAGTTATTCCCCCTTTCCAACCTGTGTTCGTGTTGGTGCCATCAGCACCGACAACTTCTAGATGTTCCACATCAACTGAATTGTCTTGTAAATGTTGCCATATAGCGTGGCCAAAGTAATGACAACCAGGTTCCGCTATAAGAGAAATATGTTGCTCTTTGACAGTGTCGCGGTAGTACTTTTCACCTTCGCTGACTTGTGTAAGTGTATTGTCTTTGCGGCCGTCAAAATACAGCCCATATACAGAGTCAATACTTTCGGTGTTTTGGAGGCAAGTTGGGGGTGAAGATGTAATCCGATCTCAAAACAAAAAGTTGCATTGGAATCAGGAAGTACTAAGGCAACTTTTCCGCACTATTAGAAATCCCGAATCGAAAAAAGTTCGGAATCGACCCACCCTAGTGTGCAGGTGTGGTGAGTTGGGTTGCGCAGAAGTTGGTGTTGTGTTGTAGTGGCATCATGTGGTGAATTGCGCTGTTTTATTAAGATGTGCCAGTCTTACCAGGTAGAGGGGGTGGATGCTTAACTCATCTAAACACACCCGTCTAGAGTAATTTAGCGGGATTTCAGTATTTAATTAAAAAACATAAATAAAGCAGTACTCATTTTATGCAAGTGACCAACCTTATTCAACGCGCTGTTTTTAAAAGGGGGAAAGATGGGGAAAATGTTTAAACTTATACGTTAGGTAAAAACCTTGTAGTTTACAAAGAAAAATAATTTATAGCTTGACCTCGCCCGTCACTATAACAAAAACATTAATTTCTAAAAAATTAAAAAAATATATATTTTTTTTTAATGATTCATTGTTTTTCCGAAAACAACAAAATAATACATTAACTAAATAAATCTTTATATCATTAATATTAAATACATACCATGTTGTCCAGAATCCATAAAAAATATTTTCCAGAATTCATATCATGCAACGCAAAAAACTCCTTGCAATCTCGAGAACAATAGAGATACCACGAATAAGGACGTGCGTACTGAACGAATTCTAGGTTCCGACTACTTGTGGCAATATAGCGGGCAGAAGGTCAATGATTTAATCGGTTTATTGTAGTACGGCTACTCAAAATCAATTTTGACTAGCGTCGCTGGAGTTTGCAATTCTCACTTTTGTCCGATTTTTGAAGGAAAATGCTCCTATGTGCGCCGATAGCATTAAATGCCACGATGGTGCGTAATTCAGTCATTTTTATGTTGCACTCAGAAAGTCGGCCACATTGCACTACTACCACACTAACTTCCCATATACGGACTGTACCGAAAAGAACTTGTTTTTCTTATTTCGCGACGTTTTCAGCAACTTGATTTGCTTTTTCAAGTTCTGTTTGAAAATTGTCCAATACTTCTCTATAGGGCGAAATTCTGGAGCGTTTGTTGTCCTTGAAAAAAGCCAAAGAGGAATGAACGTAGCGTACTGAGGCCAAATCGGAAAAAAGCCGCAAGAGCAAATAGCCTGCTAGATACATACATATCGTCACCTGAAATGCAAAATAACGTATCATCAAAAAATTCGAAATTGAGTGCCTTATTGATTATGATTCACTACATCAAATTGCATTCATAATATTACATATGTCCAACATTTTCAGGATCTGCCCTCAGATATAAACCAGTTTTAACCAATATTAAAATTTTTTTTCACTCATGTTCCATTTTATTTCGTGTTTCCCTCATGCCACTGTAAATTTTCGAAAATGTTGTTACGTTATTTTGCATTTCAGGTGACGATATGTATTTTCTCGGCAAATTTTTATATAGCAATTTTTATATATCAATTTTTATTGATTTCGTATTGAATTGGGGACCTTGTAATATTCTTCAGTCCATTTTTACATATGTTTCATTGACCATTATGGTGAACTCTTTTAGCAGACGATCGTAAAACTTCCGTAGCCTTGTTTCTCATATTTTTACTTCTCGTTCACTATTCTTGGGAATATTTTGCTTTTTTTTTATAAGTTTTTAAATTATTTCTCTTTTGAAACATAGTAGCTCTGGTTTTAGCTGTTTTCGCCAAATCGTGCCCAGACGTTGACTTGGTTTGGTTTATTAAGGCCTTTGTTTAAAGTTTTGCATCACTAGGGCCTTTTTCGACTACTTTTTCATAAATCTTTGTATAAATGAGTATCTTTCCCCGCCATCAACACACACACCACATTAGCACACCTCATCAACTCAACCTCACAACACTGACACTCAATGTTCACCAGACTCACCATATGACCGCTTACAATCCACACTACTAATGAGAGCACCACACATCGACACCCAAACACAAGTATGGGTGCTTTTCTTTTATTTCGGAAAATTTGTGGTAAACCAAAAGGTGAGTGCGTGAAAAATACATGGTCCTTTGAGCCATAAAGAACAGCATATTGGGAAAAAAATTAAGTGGAAACAAAAATACCAAATTTAAGTACAGTGAAAAAAAAAGCAAAGAAATTTACAAAAACAAAAATACATGTACCATATAATACTAAAAATCAAAGGTGGAATAGATACGCTCATTCTGATTTCCCTCAGGGATTTTGGAGGTAAATAAATAAAATGTGTGCGTTTCCTTGGGTGGTAATTCGCTCCTACGCCAGCGTTCCAATTTGTTGAGTTGTTGCTGTTTATGTCTTTTTTTACTATTGTTTTGTGGTGTGCTTAGTTTAAGTTGTTTTAAATTTATAGAGTTTCGCGCCCGTTTTATTTTGTTAGTGGAATTAGGATTGCTTTGTTGTTTTAGACGTTAATTTTTCAAAGTATTTTGTGTTTTGTATTTTTATGCACTTCACTGCTCTGAATACTTTGTATGAATCTATTCCACTTTTATTGTACTCAGATTTATAAATTAACTTTACAATTTGAATACACTTCACTTCTTTAGTTGACTACACTCTTATTTTTTACTTTGTTGTTCTTTATGTACATATATGTATTTCTTTTTAGAATATATATTATACATACACTTTGTTATTTTTTCTTTATATATAAGTACATATACTATATACTATATGTATACATATATGTAAGTACATCATAGAACCGATATCAATTAAACCCGTTTAATAAAAACGGTTAGCAAAGGCTCTAAATCGGCGGTAAATTCAAGTACCGATAGAAACCAATACGGTAAATAATATATAGATATATGTATAGAACCGATACCACAGTATCCAAAAAATGCACTGATTCCCTGGTTTCCTCCTGAAACAGCGTCTTTAAAAACTTTTTTTTTTGAGCATCACAGCGTTTTAGTCTACTTGGGCGTTTTGCTTTTGCGCGCCACGCGTAGGATGCATTTACATGAATCATATCATTCATGGTTGCGTTCCAAAACTCGACCGCGTTCAACTCGCTCAGATTTTTTTCGCTATAAATTTCCTGAGCGAGTTGAACTCGGTTGAGTTTTTGAACGCACACGATATGTTATCGCCCTCATACAAGTTATCACAGCTAGCATAGCTAACAAAATATACAACAACAAAGTTGTCGTTGCTAGTAAAATATACTGACAAGAATGTTGCAACTATAAACAGAAATTCAATTCAGCAATATTCTGCAAATAAACAATATCATTGTTGCTCAATAAAGTTGATTTCCAAAATTTACAACAACAGCACATTTCGTCGGCACTAAACCAGAGCGGAAGCCGTGCCGCCGCAATGTAGGCCGTTTCTCGACCAAACTGAGGTTTGCTGTTTTGCTATAATTATTGCTTACGTTATCATTATAGAGTATAAAGAAATAAGTACCTACTGATAAGTAAGAATTCGTACATATGTAAGTTTATAGTAAATAAGCAAAATTTTGTGTAAAAGAAATGTATTCAATAAAGAAATTTGACTTCCACTTTACAATTCAAACGAGCGAGTAATTAATTATTTGGTGGCAACCATTAACTGGAGTCCGAGAACTTTAAAAAACTTAAAGTTGCCTACACCAAAAGTATTAAAGTGAATCTGTTCGCACAAATATCATTATCCAGAAGGATAAACGACTGAATTTAATTTTTATAGAAAGTTCAGTCGAGTTTGACATAAGTCATTAAAAACAGTATTTGAACCTTGTTCGGAAATTTAATTATAAGTGTACGCAAAAAACGCCGCAAAAAAAAAACAAAAAAGCGCGTCAAGTGTCGTGACATATCTTAAGATTTGTTAAACAATAAAGCAAAGTGTTTGACAAATCAAATTAAAAATACTTATAAAGTGGGCAACTAAAACAAAAAGCCGCCAAATCAACGCCTAAGGTGACATCATCCACCCCCCAGTAGAGGACCAACGGTTCAAACAGGACCAAGTGGACCGTCCAAAGAGAATGACAAAGTTGAAGCTGATACTCCCGTAAGTTAATATTAAGCTTACATAAAAATTATAACTACCCGATATATTAAAAATATTGCATAGCAATAAATATCGGTCAAATAAATTTTAAGTATTATAATAAGTGTTGGAAGGTCGTACCTTGTGGAATATTCCCGGTGCAAATAAAACGGTTCTATAATATTGCTTTTCTATTAAAGTACAAAATGAAGTTTATTGGTTCAAAGTCAAAACGCAAGTGAAGTTAGAAAAAGTACATTCAAAGTAAAAATGAAAAACGCAGGGCTGCATGAATATGTGAGTTGACAGGGTTGCCTTCCAACACGCCTCCTCAATGAGCATATTCGTGCAACATTAATCTGTGATATTTATTTCAACCCCAATAATTCAGTAAGTTTCTCATGGGTTGGTCTTGCTAAATTCTTAGTAAGAATATCAGCAATCATATTACTGCTGCTACAATATTTTATTTCAATTTCGCCTGCTCTATAGATGTTTCTGATATAGTGATATCTGATATCGATGTGTTTGCTGCGTGAATGATAGACGGGATTCTTTACCAAATTCATCGCACTCAAGTTATCACAATTCACGATCATCGCTTCAGGATACGGTATATATAATTCTCGAAGTAACTGCTTTAAATTAACGGCTTCTTTAACAACACATGTCAAAGCCATATACTCGGCCTCGATGCTACTGAGGGCTACTGTTGACTGCTTTTTAGATTCATACGAAAAAACTCCACCTGCCATGATGATGGCAAATCCTGTATACGACTTGCGATCACCCACGTCGCCGCCCCAATCTGCGTCCACAAAACATTGGACGATTGGTTTACCGGTCCTAGAGTATTTCAATTTTTTGTCTTGCGTTAAACATAAATACCTTAATATACGCTTCGCCGCTGCTAAATGCTCCACATGTGGCTTTGTATTGCGCTGTGCAAGCTTACACACTGAGTGCAAGATATCCGGTCTCGTGCACACAGCTATATATGTACATAAGCGAACCGATAATTGATTGGTATTGTGACTGGTCAGCCATTTTGCACGCTTTGTCCTCGCAACTAACCTTATGTCCAGGGTCTAATGGGATAGATGTAGATCTACAATCTTCCATGCCTTGTTCGCGTAGTAATCTTTTAATGTGCCCTTTTTGGCATATAGTTATTGCCCCAGTTTCACCATCTCTTTCGATCTCCATGCTTAAAAAATGTTGAACTTGGCCCTTGTCTACTACTTTCCTTTTCCGCAATCAAACGCTTAATATGCTGCATGTAACTGATATCGGAACAGGCAATTAACAGATCATCCACATATACTGCGATTATGTTAATCTGGTCTTTATGATGGTTAATGTATACACATGGCTGACTTTCACATTGCTTGAAGCCAATTTCTTTTAATATGGAATTTAATTTCATATTCCACTGCCGACCTGACTGTTTAAGTCCTTAAATAGCTTTCTTTAACTTTAAACAGTGGTTTGGGTAACGCTGGTCTACAAACATTTCTAGTTGATACATGAAAATTTCATCATTCAATTCGCTATTCAGATAAGCAGTAGAGACATCCATTTGGTGTAAATGTAATCCGTATTCTGCTGCAATAGCAAATATCAACCTAATGGTACTATAGCGAACAACAGGAGAGAATGTTTCTGTATAATTAACGCCATAAATTTGCGAACACCCTTTCGCTACCAGCCTAGCTTTAAAACGCTGAATATTGCCTTCTTTATCCCTCTTAATAGAGAATACCCATTTATTTCTCACAACCTTTTGCCCTTTGGGCAGTTCTATGAGCTCCCATGTTTTATTCTTGAGCATCGCATCATATTCGTCTTTCATCGCGTTAAACCACTGTTCTGAATGTTCACTAGATAACGCTTCATCGACTGTGTTTGGTATCTTAACTTCGTCTGTAGTCATTAAACTTAAATAATTGTATACCTTTCTTGGCCTACCACATTTTCCAGTACGAATAAACTTTGGCCTCCCTGGCAACCTTTTCGCTGCAACTAACTCTTCTTGTGCTGATTCAAAATAATCGTTACTTCATTCTGACTGTGAATCATCGGAACCTACTTCAACAGGGTCAACATTTTTATTTGACTGCGTATCATAAATCTCAACACTGATATCAATCGCTCTTGCATCAGCATTTGTAACAATACCCTCAATCAATGCTGTGTCTGAATGTTGCGTACGTTCTGCCCTTTCTATAAAGTATACATCTCTGCTTACAATTAGGCATTTTGATTTCC
Organism: Bactrocera neohumeralis; assembly: GCF_024586455.1. Lineage (NCBI taxonomy): Eukaryota > Metazoa > Arthropoda > Insecta > Diptera > Tephritidae > Bactrocera > Bactrocera neohumeralis. The sequence continues at coordinate 17,101,294 of NW_026089623.1, read as the reverse complement.
GATCATACAATCTGTATGCCTTCGCTGTATCTGCGTAGCCAACCATTGTATATTCCTTCCCCTTTGGTTTGAATTTATCATGTTGACGTTTATCAAGAGCCACCGCATATGACCCAAATGCCCGTAAATGCGCCACTGTTGGTTTGCGACCATGCCATGCTTCGTATGGCGTCACCGTGCCTAACGCTTTAGTTGGTGATCGGTTCCTTAAGTATGCTGCCGTATGCACTGCCTCGGCCCATAATGATTCTTCAACGCCAGCGTCGAGCATCATACATCTTGCCATTTCGATAAGCGTACGGTTTAGCCTCTCCGCTAACCCATTTTGTTAGGGGATCGTCAGCTGACGTAATATCCCATTTGATTTCGAAAACTCATCAAAAGCATTGTTGACAAACTCTTTTCCGTTGTCGCTTCTTAACACTTTCAATTTTTTGCCTGTTTGGCACTCTGCCATCGCCTTAAACTCTTTGAATTTCTCAAACACCTCGTCTTTGTGTCGCAAAAAATAAACAAAAATGTAGCGAGTTTTGTCGTCGGTGAATGTCAAAAAATATCGCGCACCGCCGATAGACGTTTTGTTGATAGGGCCGCACACATCGGTATGTACCACTCCCAGCACTTCTGCTGCTGAATTTTGTGCACTTCGATACGGCCGTTGACTGCATTTGCTAGATATACACAAAGTACATTCCACATCTGCTGATAATTTTAGTTTTAAACCAAGCACCATGTTCTTGTTATTCAGCTCCCGTAGACTTTCAAAATTTAAGTGGCCTAAGCGCTTATGCCACTTCATCGCATCATCAATAGTTTTCCTCGAAAAATACAATTTGTTTTTATTTGTTTCAAGTAAATACAAATCACTGACCTTGCTAGCACTTAATATAATTGCCCCGTGCTTGTCCATAATTTTCGCTGTATTTTGCCTGAACTCCACAATGTAGCCGCTGCTTACTGCTTTTGAAACTGATATGAAGTTGCACTGCAAACCGGGTACGAAGAGAACATCAACAAGTGTGACGTCAAACTTCTTTGTTTTTAATCTAACAACCCCTTTGCCTGTTGCTATCATCTTATTGTCGCCCGCCAGCATGATTGATTCTTCACGTGTCTCAAACTTATCGAACATGTTGCGGTTGCAACATAAGTGTGACGAAGCAGAGAACTTAAAACATAGAGGAGGTGCAAATTGAATTCGTTATGATGTTCGATTGGACGGTTAACAAAGCTTATAAAACTGCGACACGGAATTTCACCGTTCTCGCTGCTATTTAGCAGAATTGAGCATGTGCAATGGCAGAAATATATGTAAAGCGTCTGAATTCATGCGAGAATGAATAAATACAAAATCGTAAAAATTAGATAAAAAATAATTTATTTTATTTTTTAATTTTTTAATTATTTCAAAAAAGTTATATTTATTTCGTCTATTACAAAGCGAAGATGTGTCAAATGAACTTCATTTCTAAAAAAAAATTAATGACCTTCATGAAATATGCATATTCGCATTATTTCGTTATCATTTCCATATTTGTACCAATAGAATTTCTATGGCATATACATATGTATGTACATATATTATTTCTTTGGCACATTTGTCTGTATGTTTACGAAAGCAAATCCGAGCCATATACATACATGTTAACATGGCATATGTTAACTTTGCCGAAACAATAAAATAATTCATCAGCAATATTACAAATGCAGGTAGAGCGGATATGGGACTCAAGTTACACAATGTTTCCCACAGCACTGCCCAGATGCACTGTCAGCACACGCGCCACCTAAATTCGCGAATTCGTGGAATTAATTATGTTTTGCCCGGTGCATTTAGCTAAGTTTTTAGATTAAGAACATTGTAAGATTCAGTTTTAAAATAAAGTTAGAACGAGAAGGTCGTGCAGACCAAAAAACGATTTTTTTTCTTTAAATAAGCTGGAAAATCGTTAAGTGGCGCCCAACGTGGGGCCTAGTAGTAAATCGTGAGTGAAGTGCAGGGAAAAGGACACGGTAAAGTCCTTACCGTGAACCTGGAAGGATTAATAAAAGTCAAGGAAACCGGCTCACCGCGGACTTCAGGTCCAAAACGTCGTAACAAACGCCAGGACGAAGCAATATCAGCACTAGGCCCCAGAACCCGGTGACCAAAGTCACCACCCCAAGGAAAAAGTGTGCAGGAAAGGGCCCCTCAGTAGGAAGCAAACAGGAGATGCTAGACATCAGCCGCCGCACCATTATTTTAAGTATTCTAATGTAAGTCATCTATTATAATTAAGATAAGTGAATTTAAAAAAAAAAAAAAAAAAAATAGTGAATATTGAAAATGAATTAAAAAAGTGGAACTAAATAGAAATTAACAAGCTTTTGTTGAAAGTGGAAGAAAAAATATTTTTAGCAAAACTATCTCAAAAATTATTTGAATTGGAATTGTAAAACGAAAGTAACAAGTGAAATTTAAAGGAAGTAAATTAATTTAAAACAAAAAAAAAATATTTAAAATTGAAAAGGAACGTTTAATTGCGTATAATAAATTCTAGGGTCAGTTTTTAAAAAAAAAGAGAACTTAAACTTAAATATATACAACTAATTAGTTTTAGACATCCTAGTTTTAATATACATAAACACGTATATAACTAAACAAAGGCTTGTACAGCCAATAACTTACTAAAACCAAACCATATAATATAGCTTAATTCTGCGATTCCCAACACCAGGGACCCTCCAGAATAGAAAAGCCCTCCTTCCCAGAAGGAGTAATAAAAGCAATAATAATCCTATTCATAAATAAGGGCTCGTACAGCCGATAACTTAATTCAAATCAAATATAATATTTGCTTAATCCTGCGAATCCTACGGGACCCTCCAGGATAGAAAAGCCCTCCTTCCCAGAAGGAGTAACTAAAATAAATAAAAATAAAACAAATTAGATTCGTAAGATCAGTCAAAATTCAAGCCAAACTTTTAAACATATTTAAGAAATATGGCTAATCCTTCAAACCTCGTCCGACCACCCGTGCTCAGCACACTCCCTCCTCAACCAGCTCCTACCACCTCGAACACATTTAATATGGACCAACTGACGAATATAATAACGGGGGTTGTAACTAACATTTTTAAACAAGAAGGGCGAAACTTAGTTCATGCCGCCCTCAATCCAAATGCGAATTTCTCAGATTTTTCCGATATTTCAATTGATTCTAACTTCGCAAATAACGTTAGCGAATTAGATAAGATACCGGACGTAGTGAGATGTCTCCGGGAATTCTCGGGAAACCCAGGGGAGTTCAACTCCTGGAAGAAGAGCGTAGATCGGATCCTCCAGATCTACGAACCACAAAGAGGAACCCCCAAATATTATGGGATCCTCAATGTCATTCGCAATAAGATTGTAGGCAATGCTGACATTGCTTTGGAGTCATACAATACTCCGCTCGACTGGAAGACCATCACCAGATGTCTGACGCTTCACTACGCAGATAAGCGCGATTTGGGTACACTGGAGTACCAAATGACTTCACTTGTGCAGGGTAACCTCACAATCCAGGAATTCTACCAGCGAGTGTACTCTCACCTTTCTCTGATCCTTAACAAATTAGGATGCATGGAAGCCGGCGCCGAAGCCGTACATTTGTTAACGCGCACATATAGGGATAAAGCCCTCGATACCTTCATTCGTGGGTTAAGAGGAGACTTACCCAGACTACTTGGCATGAAGGAGCCAGCGGATCTCCCCCAGGCTCTCCATTTATGTTTAAAACTAGAGAATCAGAACTACCGTTCACTCTACGCCTTAAACAGCAATACTCAAGCTAGAAAAGGCCAGGACATTCGTCCACCCCTTCCCCCCAGAAGGATTAACAGCGAATTCTACCCAGAATTGGCATACATTCCCAATCCAACCATGCCCTATAGAACGCCACAACCGAAGTATCAATACCAGCAACAGCTAACCCCATTAACGCAACAACCGAATAATCCACCACCGCGACCTTTACAAAAACCCTTACCGCGACCAGAACCGATGGATGTCGATCCATCGCAGCGTACCAGAAATATCAATTACATGAACAGACCACGTCCCGTTGACCCGACCAACAAAAGACCTCCGACTGGTAACCCGCCAGTACCAAACAAAATACAGCGGAATTACCACATAAATTCAGACCCCGTGCAAAGCCCAAATCAAGAGGAATATCCTCAGACGCCAACTGACCAACACACAGATAATGACGTTGACTATTATGATGAGAGAAGACAGGACGACAACTATATTGACACTACAGACTTACATTTTTTAGAATGAATCACTCTTCGCTGCCTTACTTCAAATGCAGGTTGAAGAGTGGAAATATAGTGAAATTTCTAATAGATACTGGATCAACGAAAAATTACATACAACCTTCTATCGTGCCCAATCCTATTAAAAATGAAACAAATTTCTTCGCCAAATCAATAGCAGGAGACATTGAAATAAAGGAACACACTTTTATAAATCTTTTTAACGCAGACACCAAATTGAAATTTTACCTTCTTCCATCATTGCGCTCGTTTCATGGTATCCTTGGAAAAGACAGTCTTAAAGATCTCGAAGCTGTTATTCATGTCAAAGGAAATTTCATGGTAATAAAAGGTAATACTAGAGTAAAGATCAATCAGCTTGTATCAAAGTCAGTAAACGCAATTAATATCGAAAAGGATCACATGACACAAAATCAACAGACCAAAATCAATAACTTAGTGGAAAAATTTTCACAACTCTTTGCAGAACCTAACGATAGACTCACTTATACTACAAAAGTCATAGGCGAAATTAGAACAAATAAGGACACCCCAGTATATACAAGATATTATCCCTATCCAATGGCGTTAAAAAGCGAAGTAGAATCTCAAATTAAGAAAATGTTAGATGATGGTATTATTCGGCCATCAAGGTCACCGTATAACTCACCCGTTTGGGTTGTAGCAAAAAAACCCGACTCCCAAGGCAATAAACAGTATAGAATCGTAATCGATTACCGCAAGCTTAACGCAATTACTGTAGCAGATCGCTACCCAATACCCCAAATTAACGAAGTACTGTCTCAACTTGGACACAATAAATACTTTTCCGTGTTAGATTTAAAAAGCGGATTTCACCAAATCCCACTCAAGCAATCCGATACTGAGAAGACCGCCTTCTCAATAAATAATGGTAAATACGAATTTACGAGATTACCATTCGGACTCAAAAATGCCCCTTCAATATTCCAAAGCGCTCTAGATGACATCCTTCGTCATCATATTGGCAAGATATGCTACGTGTATATTGACGACATAGTCGTATTCAGCAACTCCGAACAGGAGCACGCCCTCCATCTGCAGCAAATTTTTAAAACGCTTGAAGAAGCCAACATGAAGATACAGTTGGACAAATGCCATTTTTTTAAGGACTCAGTCGAATTCTTAGGTTTTATTATCTCATCAAAGGGAATAACAAAAAACCCTGCAAAGGTGGAAGCGATAGCTAAGATACCTTACCCCGAAACCATCAAGCAACTCCGCTCATTTTTAGGTCTTTCCGGCTATTACCGCCGCTTTATAAAGGACTACGCCAAGTTGGCCAAACCTTTAACGTTACTCTTAAGAGGGGAAGAGGGACGTATATCCAAAAACAAATCCGCTAGAATAAATATTGAATTGGATGATGAAGCAAAAGATGCCTTCAACAAAATTAAAAAATCCCTTATGTCCGATGATGTTGTACTCTCATACCCTGACTTCAGTAAGGAATTCCATTTGACTACCGATGCTTCAAATTATGCCATCGGTGCAGTCCTTTCACAGGATAAAAAACCTGTTGCCTTCATTTCCAGAACTCTCAATAAAACAGAAGAATCATACGCTACAAATGAAAAGGAATTTCTGGCCATAATATGGGCCTTAAACAATTTTAGAAACTACCTTTATGGCTCAGCCAAAGTGAAGATATTTACAGATCATCAGCCTTTAACGCAGGCACTTAGTAACAAAAACAATAATGCGAAGATGAAACGCTGGAAATCCATTCTAGAGGAATATAATCATGAACTCCACTACAAACCAGGTACAACTAATGTTGTCGCCGACGCTCTATCAAGAATGCCACCCGAACCAATAAACTCCTTATCCATAACCCAACACAGCGACGAGAGTTCTTCTGACAATTTAATTTCTCATGTAGAAACTCCTATAAACGTTTTTAAAAACCAACTATTTTTAAACATAGGTACGACTTCAACCTATCAGTTTAAAATAGTATTCCCTACGTACCACAGACACATTTTAGAAGAACCAGGATACGATTCAGAAATACTAATAAACCGCCTCAAAAGATACCTTAATCCCTCTGTAGTTAACTGTATAAAAACAGATGAACGCATCATGGGGAAAATTCAAGAAATATACCCAATACACTTTAGCAATTACAAAATCCGATTCACACAGCTCCAAGTTCAGGACGTGACAAACGAACAAGAACAGGAAGAAATCATAATCAAAACCCATAAAAGAGCACATAGAAACGGTCGAGAAAATAAAATTCAAATCCTCGAAAATTTCTACTTCCCATCAATGACAAAAAAAATAAATAGCATAATTCAACAGTGTTCCGTATGTAAAGAAAATAAGTACGATCGTCATCCTAGCAAACCAGAATTAGGTGAAACGCCTATACCCCAGTATCCAGGACAAATTTTACATATCGATATTTACATAACAAGCAAAAATATAGTCCTAACAGCAATAGACAAATTTTCGAAATATGCGCAAACCAAAATACTGAAATCGAGAGCAATAGAGCATGTTAAAGAACCTCTTCGTGAACTACTCTTTCAACTTGGCATACCTGAATCGGTCGTATTTGACAATGAAACATCCCTCAACTCAGCAACTATAAAATTTTTATTGGAAGACACACTTAACATAAAAATTTTTAAAACACCGCCTTATGCAAGTTCCGTTAATGGTCAAGTAGAACGTTTTCACTCGACACTCACGGAAATAATGCGTTGTTTAAAAGCAGAACGAAATTTTAATTCATTCGCCGAACTTCTTGACAATTCCGTATACGAATACAATTATACAGTTCACTCAACCACGAAAAAGAAACCAATAGAGGTATTTTTCGGTAGAAGAGTCTCCACGGATCCAAATCAATTCGAAAAAGCAAGGGAAGAAAATATCTCGGAATTAAAAAACAAGCAAGTAAAAGACCTTTCTTATCACAACAAAAACGACATCCCATAAAAATTTACCACCCAGGAGAAATTATTTATGTGAAAATAAACAAAAGATTATGTACAAAAATCTCTCCAAAATTTAGAAAAGAAATAGTAAAGGAAGACAAAAATTCAACAATTTTAACAGAATCAGGAAAAATAGTCCATAAAAGTAATATTAAAAATCAAAATTAACCTCTCTCTTTCAGATGCCTTTTAATTTACGATGCCACTGCGACAACGGACATCTACGACTACTCGAACGCACAATTAGTTACAATAAATGACGGACTAGCAAAAATTCAGAACGGAGCCTTTAGACTAATACACGTAATAGACCTTAACAAATACGAACAATTTCTGACGGACATTGGTAAATTCATTTACTCGGACATACCTAAAGACACTATCCTATATCCTATCCTAGAGCACGAACTAACCCAATCCCTCCAAATCTTAGAAACTATTAAACCGATTGAAAAAAGATCTAGAAGATCAATAAATATTTTGGGAACGGCTTGGAAATTAATCGCCGGATTCCCCGATCATGAAGATCTGGAAATAATATCCAGTAACCTAAATGAAATTAATAATAATAATAATAAACAAGTAATTATAAATTATATCTTTAACGAAAAATTAAATAACGTAACTAAAATAGTAAATAAACTTTTTAATAATATAAGAAAAGATTCCGATGTAGAAAATGATACAATTATTAATTTACAAAATAGAATAAGACTAATAAAAGAAGAATTGATTAACGTAAAATACGCCATACAATGGGCGAAAAAAGATATATTGAATACATTATTGCTAAATAAAAAAGAAATTGAAATTGCTTTAGAAAAAGTAGAGAATGATGAAATTCCATTTAAAAATGCGGAAGAGGCATTAGAATTATCGAATACTAATATTGTTAGCAAAAATATGAAAATTTTTTATCTGGTAAAAATACCACTAACTCTTAAGGAAAATTTCCAAAAAATTATATTAAGACCTGTTCTTAAATCTGATAAATCTATTATTAATATTGAATATAGTAAAATTTTAAAAGGAAAAAAAGAAATATATGGAATAAAAGAAAATTGCGATAGCTTTAAGAGAATTGAAATTTGTAAACAAAATCAAGTAATTAACATAAGTAATAATACCTGTATACCTAGAATAATCAGTAGTCATAATTCAACTTGCACCAAAAGTAACGGGCACCACATTCCACAAATTGAAGAAATAAAAACCGGAATTTTACTACTTAATGGCTTTCAAGGACACATAGATGCTGACGGAACGATCAAAAACTTGTCAGGAACGCAGCTCATCAATTTCCACAATTCAACGCTGAAAATCAATGGTCAAACTTATATTAACCCCGATTTAAATCCACTTCCCGTTATCCCAGCAGTCCTGCAACCCGCACCAATTGAGAAAAATAGAATTGAATTACTTTCACTAGAAGCTTTGAAAGAACTCCACATAAGTAACATTCGAAGAATAAATCTCCTGAAGGCAGCAACTATATCCAACGGCTCACTTTCGCTTGGAGCAGTTGCAGCTACCTCCATCGTCGCAATAATTTTTTGCAAATTTTGGAAGAAATCTCAAAATAAAATAATCATCTCATCCAATAGCGATGCTAATCAGATCCCGGCAACAAACCTCAGGATGAATCAAATCAAAGATTCCCCAAATGATCAGCCAACATACATAAATTTCAACAACTTACCTTATTTTTGACAACGCTCGAGGACGAACGTTTTTAAGAGGGGAAGTGTTAACATGGCATATGTTAACTTTGCCGAAACAATAAAATAATTCATCAGCAATATTACAAATGCAGGTAGAGCGGATATGGGACTCAAGTTACACAATGTTTCCCACAGCACTGCCCAGATGCACTGTCAGCACACGCGCCACCTAAATTCGCGAATTCGTGGAATTAATTATGTTTTGCCCGGTGCATTTAGCTAAGTTTTTAGATTAAGAACATTGTAAGATTCAGTTTTAAAATAAAGTTAGAACGAGAAGGTCGTGCAGACCAAAAAACGATTTTTTTTCTTTAAATAAGCTGGAAAATCGTTAAGTTACATATGTGCATATGTACATTCATAATAACAAGTGTCGCACGCTTCTTTCGTATCTCCGCTGTCACGGTCAACCAATGGCCGAAACTTGCGTTTTGTCAAAGAGTCAAGTGCTGAACAAATTGAGCACGACAGACTGCAAGCGCCATCTGTCAAATACACACGTTCTTATGTAAACAGTTATGTAGTTGTGCAGCTGGCTCAATAACTGTGTCCCTAAGAACGTGTGTATTCTAATATATTCGTTTGCAGTCGGTCGCGCTCATTGTGTTCAGTACTTCAATATGTCGAAACACTGACGCGACGGTAAAGCGCCACAACATTGTGTTGTTGGTAGAAAATCCGAGCTGTGCCGAAAGAAACTAACAAACGATCGCCGATTGTTACCGCTTCCCTTGCTGCTCGCCAGCAAGCTAGCGTAAATATGTATGCATATGTATGAGCGTGAATACATATCGACGCAGATTTTTGCGAGTCACGGAAAAATATTTTAGACAAATATTGTAAATCGACAACGGCTATGTTGCCACTTTTGTCACTTCTTTTTGTGAAGAATCATCAGAAAGTTGTTCAATTTATGATTTTTAGCTTTTGCCATCGTCGCGAAAAGACGCTTGTTGGCAAAGGCATGATGTTACGGCGTCTGTTTTTATGAATGAAGCGAGGTCGCTTGTGGAATTTGCGCCTGCGTTTATGAATGAAATCGTTTTTGTTTTAAAATTTACTACATTTGAGCTTCGCCACTTCTGCTGCCATATTGGCTTGCCATGCTTATGCTATTTGGGCAATTGTTGTTTTTATAGAACAATGCTTCAATTTTTGTTGGTGACATATTCATATGTGTACGCATATGTATGTTTGTATGCTTGTGAATTATTTGTTTGGAAGTGTATACAAATACATATATGTATGTACATATACATAAGTATATATGAATGTATGAACATGCAGCTCAATGCGCGCACATGTAATATGTGTATTGATAAGTGATAAAATCATGATTTGAATTTCTGAATGCGCACATGCGTATACATGCAATCATATGGGCAGATAATAAGATTAATATGATAGACAATATATTTATATATACATATGTATATGCATTGTTGTGATAAATTCAATTTCTATTACTAAGAATAATACAAAAATACAAAATACAAAAATATTTATTAGTATAGTATATTATGTAAAAATCAAATTAAATTATTAAATATATGTACAAGTCTAAATTGACTGTAAATAGTACTATGCATGCATTCATATGTACAAAATTGTACTCATATCATAATTATTACATGCCAATATGTAAATGCCGACGGCAAAACGCAAAAGCATACATATTTGCATACATTGCGAAAGCAAAAATTGAACCATGAAAATATCACAATGCTGTTGTTGGGAGTATCATAAGGAGCATACATACATATTTATGTCTCTTCATATTCTTGAGTATGTGAGAGAGCTGTATTTGTACACATTTTTCGCTGTTAAAAATGGAATATCAAAGAACTTATTTTTCTTCAATATTCCCTGATTGCGCATACAGGCAAAGGCATCATAAGCCGTACGTATTTATTTCTCTTCATATTCTATGTTGAATATGTGGAGAACTGTTAAAAATGTTAACATTTCACAGCGTGAATTCTGTATTTGTGTGGTGAGATTCCGTGTCGCAAATTTATCAAATGTTCGCTGTCGAACCTGCACCTTCTCTATGTTTTAAGTTCTCTGGACGGAGCGCCGCTGTCGACGCACCAAGCATCGCTATGTAAGAATCGGTCATTGCTTGCGACGAACAGACCATTTTTCTTTACATTTTGTTGCATAGAATGTTCTCGTTGTTTCTCTTTGCATTGTGCCGCGAAATGGCCTTTTTTCCAGAGAAATAGCATTTGATGTTCGATCGTGTGCTTTTGCCATTGCTTTTGCTATTTGAACTTGCTGTGTCATTTGACTTTGCGTTAACCAAACACCTTTTTTCAGCGTATGTGCTTTCTTGTGCAATGAACGCCTGCGCCCTACTTTCGGTATACATATATAGAATTGCTTATTTTTCTTCGTTCGCCTTCTTCTATCAGCTTGATTTTAACTGCATTAAGCGATGGTAGCGTATCACGCGATTCCAAAGCAACTACCAGATTTTCAAAGCTTTTTGGAAGGCTTACCTGTAGCATAATAACAATCAATTCCTTTTTCAGGTCAACTTCAATTTCTTTTAGCTTTTCTGCGAGTGTTGTAAACTTGCAAACATATTGCTGAATACACTCTTCATCAGCCATTCGAGTAGCAATTAGCTGCTTAAACAATGTCACTTTTCTTACCGGACCTTCTGGTATGTGCACCTCTTTTAATCGCTTCCATGCATCATTCGCTGTGTTGCAGGTTTTAATATGGCTTATTTGCATAGGTGTTATGCTAAGGATAATTGTGGCCTTTGCTTTTTCATCCTTTGCTTTCCAAAGTAACACGCTTTTCTCATCTGCACCCTCGACTGGACAAGCAGTCTCTCCGCACGTAACGGACCACAATTCTTGATGCACTAGAACACTTTGCAGCTGTAGACTCCACGAATCGTAATTAGATTCATCTAATTTCTCAATATTAAAAAATGACGCACTCATTTTACTCGGCTCCCAGGAATTTGCACCTGGGCCCATAACCTGTTGGAAGGTCGTACCTTGTGGAATATTCCCGGTGCAAATAAAACGGTTCTATAATATTGCTTTTCTATTAAAGTACAAAATGAAGTTTATTGGTTCAAAGTCAAAACGCAAGTGAAGTTAGAAAAAGTACATTCAAAGTAAAAATGAAAAACGCAGGGCTGCATGAATATGTGAGTTGACAGGGTTGCCTTCCAACAATAAGTACCCGATATATAAAAAAATATTAAAAATTTTAATAAGCAAATAAAACTTATACCCGATATATAAAAAAATCTAAAAAATTGTTAATAGCAATAAATATAAATAAAGTATCATATTGTTAAAGCAATAAATAGTCGAAATTGTAAATCACAGTAATGGAGCACATTCAAGAAGCTATTACACACATAACAGGTGCTGTTAATGCACAAATAGAACAATCAAAAATATTGAGCAATAGGATAAATCAGTTAGAAAGTAGAATTGGTCCCCATAACGAAAGTTCTATTTCAAATAACCATATTCACTTAACTGAGTCAGACTTAATAGAAATTAGCAGATTACCTGACAGCGTGAAGAACCTCCCAACATTCGAAGGAGATCCGATCCAATTCATATCCTGGATCCACAACGGCCAATCTACTGTATTGAGCCATCCTACGACATATTAGGCAGAAAATTAAAGGCCCTGCAGATACGGCCTTAATCTCATACAACATATTCAATGATGATTGAGGAACAATCAAAAATTCTAGAACACGAACTAGGAACCTTATCCCAAAAACACTTCAGCGTAGAGCAATTCTACGCAAGAGTCAATCACCAACTATCGCTGATAATAAACAAAATAAAGAGTCATGATTATTCAAGAGAAACACATAATGTTCTACTGGAAACCTATAGGAATCGAGCCCTTGATATATTTATCAGAGGCCTAAACGGCGAATTGTCTAGAATGCTAGTCATTTAACGCCCCAGCAACCTACCCGAAGCATACGCTTCCTGCCTTGAAATTCAAAACATTAACTTAAGAAACTATTTAATATATACAAAAAATGGAAGTAGCTCTAATCAAATGCAAAAACATCAAAAACGTCAAGTAAATATAACCCATAAACTACGTGTACCATTTTTCGGAAGTATAGGTATTACAAATAATTTTGATTTCTTTACATTACCCAATTTAAAATCCTTTGATGGCATCATTGGCGATGGTACCCTCAAAGAATTGAGAGCAATCATAAATAGAAACAAGTAAGGAAGGGCTAAGTTCGGGTGTCTCCGAACATCTTATACTCTCTTCATTATCAGTCATTTACATATTTTTCAAATACCGTATTTGTGTAAAGTTTTATTCCGCTATCATCATTTGTTCCTAATGTATATATTATACGGAGAAGGCATCAGATGGAATTCAAAATAGCGTTATATTGGAAGAAGGCGCGGTTGTGAACCGATTTTCACCCATATTTCGTACATGTCATCAGGGTGTTAAGAAAATATTACATACCGAATTTCATTGAAATCGGTGGAGTAGTTCCCGAGATATGGTTTTTGGTCCATAAGTGGGCGACGCCACGCCCATTTTCAATTTAAAAAAAAAAGCCAGGGTGCAGCTTCCTTCTGCCATTTCTTCCGTAAAATTTAGTGTTTATGACGTTTTTTGTTAGTCGGTTAACGCAGTAGTGATTTTCAACATAACCTTTGTATGGGAGGTGGGCGCGGTTATTATCCGATTTCTTCCATTTTTGAACTGTATATGGAAATGCCTGAAGGAAACGACTCTATAGAATTTGGTTGACATAGCTATAGTTGTTTCCGAAATATGTACAAAAAACTTAGTAGGGGGCGGGGCCACGCCCACTTTTCCAACAAAATTACGTCCAAATATGCCCCTCCCTAATGCGATCCTTTGTGCCAAATTTCATTTTGGCTTAGTTATGACACTTTATAAGTGTTCGGTTTCCGCCATTTTGTGGGCGTGGCAGTAGGCCGATTTTGCCCATCTTCGAACTTAACCTTCTTATGGAGCCAAGAAATACCTGTACCAAGTTTCATCATGATATCTCAATTTTTACTCAAGTTACAGCTTGCACGGACGGACAGACGGACGGACGGACAGACAGACATCCGGATTTCGACTCTACTCGTCACCCTGATCACTTTAGTATATATAACCCTATATCTGACTCTTTTAGTTTTAGGACTTACAAACAACCGTTATGTGAAGAAAACTATAATACTCTCCTTAGCAACTTTGTTGCGAGAGTATAAAAATGACACAATAACCCTCAAGGATGTGGTACTGCCACTAAAGCAAAATATCTCTAAGCAAATAAATAATATTCAAGAAAACCCCTATAAACATGAAGTTAAGGAAATGATAAATAAATATTCGGAACTTTTCGGACCAGTCTCCGACAGTGGGACAATCGACACAACTGTATTAGCAGAAATTAGAACAACAAGTGAAGAACCGATATATACAAAATCATATCCTTACCCAACCAACCTACGGGGCGAAGTAGAACAAGTAAGGAAGGGCTAAGTTCGGGTGTCACCGAACATTTTATACTCTCGCACGATAAAGTGATAATCGAGATTTCATTATCCGTCATTTACATATTTTTCAAATACCGTATTTGTGTAAAGTTTTATTCCGCTATCATCATTCGTTCCTAATGTATATACTCGTATTATACAGAGAAGGCATCAGATGGAATTCAAAATAGCGTTATATTGAAAAAAGGCGTGATTCTTAACCGATTTCACCCATATTTTGTACATGTCATCAAGGTGTTAAGAAAATGTCACATACCGAATTTCATTGAAATCGGTCTAGTAGTTCCCGAGATATGGTTTTTGGTCCATAAGTGGGCGAGGCCACGCCCATTTTCAATTTTTAGAAAAAGCCTGGGTGCAGCTTCCTTCTGCCACTTCTTCCGTAAAATTTAGTGTTTCTGACGTTTTTTGTTAGTCGGTTAACGCACTTTTAGTGATTTTGAACATAACCTTTGTATGGGAGGTGGGCGTGGTTATTATCCGATTTCTTCCATTTTTGAACTGTATATGGAAATACCTGAAGAAAACGACTCTGTAGAGTTTGGTTGACATAGCTATAATAGTTTCCGAGATATATACAAAAAACTTAGTAGGGGGCGGGGCCACGCCCACTTTTCCAAAAAAATTACGTCCAAATATGTCCCTCCTTAATGCGATCCTTTGTGCCAAATTTCACTTTAATATCTTTATTTATGGCTTAGTTATGACACTTTATAGGTTTTCGGTTTCCGCCATTTTGTGGGCGTGGCAGTGGGCCGATTTTGCCCATCTTCGAACTTAACCTTCTTATGGAGCCAAGGAATACGTGTACCAAGTTTCATCATGATATCTCAATTTTTACTCAAGTTACAGCTTGCACGGACGGACGGACAGACGGACGGACGGACGGGCAGACGGACGGACAGACAGACATCCGGATTTCGACTCTACTCGTCGCCCTGATCACTTTGGTATATATAACCCTATATCTGACTCTTTTAGTTTTAGGACTTACAAACAACCGTTATGTGAACAAAACTATAATACTCTCGTTAGCAACATTGTTGCGAGAGTATAAAAACAAGTAAAAGAACTTCTAAACAATGGTGTAATAAGGTCTTCAAAGAGTCCGTATAACTCCCCATTATGGATTGTTCCAAAAAAACTAGGTCCATCAGGAGAAAAAAAGTATAGAGTAGTTGTTGATTTTAAACGACTAAACTCAATAACTATACCTGATTCCTATCCAATACCTGATATAAACAACACTCTCGCTAGCTTAGGCGAATGTAAGTATTTTACTACACTCGACCTTACATCTGGATTCCACCAAATCAGGATGAAGGAAAAGGACATAGAAAATACAGCTTTTTCTACAGCCAATGGTAAATATGAATTTACTAGGTTGCCATTCGGTCTTAAAAATGCCCCTTCCATTTTTCAGAGATTGATCAATGATGTTCTCAAAACGCTTATAGGAAATGCCTGCTACGTTTATATCGATGACATTATAATAATGGGAAAAACTAAAGAGGAACACTTACGAAATATTGAAGACTAGCTGACCCGGCAGCCGTTGTCCTGCCTGAAATTATGGGTTTTGAAATGAAAAGAAAGTTGAATTTATATTGTGTTGAAAATCATTTATTTTCGATTTTTCCAAATTTTTCCAATGTAATGAAGCTTGATAAACAATATTTTTTGGTTTCTGTTTCGGTGCGTAAATGTACAGAGAAGATGGTTTTCCAACTCGTGAGCGTGCCACGTATATCGGGCCGTGTGAAAAACATAGCATTTCCAAATTTATGCCACACACTTCTAGCGACTATCCTTGTGTCCTATTGATTCTCATCTCAAATGCAATTTTCACTGGAAACGGAATGCGTTGGAACTGATATGGAAAATTGTAGAACTCTTTGAAAACTGAAAAGGTTTGAACTGAAATGGCAAATCGTTGGAGCTCAGAGGAATTCGTAGAGTCAAGCATTCTGCCCCATTCTATAAGATAGCTATGTTACAATTAGTCGGGTTGCATTACACAGTTTCGGTGCTTGAAGATTGCGAAACATAATAACGACAGATCCAACTTTGAGACGCAAATAATGCAGTGCCAAGCCTCTCGAAAGCACTTCCACTTGATAATTCGCGGCTTCGCCTCATTGCCAAGACGATCGATCGATTTGTATGAGCGCAAGTCTCCCGGAATTTGACTTTAAATCTTCCAGTTTAAGTCAACAACATCGGTATTTTTGGCAACTAAAATTGTGCGTGCACTCAAGAAATCGTATTTACGATAATTTGGCCAATGTCCGAATATTCTTTATGAGTTCATCTTTCATGATTTGATAAACGGCAGATGGAATTGATATTAAACCACCGGAAGTATCAACCAGAATTGACACATTTCCAATTCTTAGCGAATACGATGTAAAATGTTTTCGACAATGCAATTTTTGTTCGTATACCATAATTGAAGCGGAGTTGAAGGTTGATATGTCGAAATGATCTTCCCGAAAAGTGTGCGAACTTCATTTGCACCACATCGAACATATTTTGCCGGCTTGCTTCTAAAAAAAATGTACACACCGTACCATTTACAGTACGCAATGACTCACATGAAGTTGAAATGCGGACATTATCCAATAGGAACCGAAGGTCGTTTTTCCGGTGGATTGTGTAAATTCATCGAAATGCATTATTTGAGAACACACCTGGATGTCAATCTACTGTTGGCCTTCCTTTCTGCGTAATTTTGTTGCTGGCGGTGTTTCCACTGGCTGCACTATATTCTCTGGGTTGAAGTACACTCTTTGGTCATTCTCCAAATTAAGTGCGAGACGCACAACAGTCGGAAAACGATCATGAATTGCAAAAGTAAATATCATACAAAGCGCTTTATAGCAGTTCGACCGTATCGTTCAAGACCAATAACCGCCATGTTGCATCCATTGATGACTTACTTGCAAACATATTTGATTTATTTCAACAAACTGCAATATCAAACATTGACATGAGATTTGAATGTGAATTAGACAACAGTGGCGAATATAGTAAGATCCATATGTTGTCAGCTTCGATATTCACTACTCTAAGTTGTATGGTCGTCTGATGTGCTACGACGATAGAGTGGATATCCATCATTTCCAGTTTGCGATTCCGAAAGAAAAGCAAGTGAAGAGCGTTTCGTGAATTTATTGTTAGACATACAAACCGACTGTTGTTTGAAAAGTCGTGCTGTGACAACGTGACGATCGTTTGCTGATTGACCCCGATCCATAATTCCACACGTATGTCATCGCATCCTGGGAGTACTCGTTCATGTGCCTTGGCGTTGATGGCAGAAAGAACACCGACCGATATTAGCGGGACCTCTTATTCAATTCCCACGACAGCCGGTTCTACGCACCGGAATTGACTCGGATTTCATCCGACCAAGGGCTGTTCTTCCGGCGATCTAATCCCGTTTGGATCGGTAAGTGTTAATTTGTATAGTTTGTCGTCACTGGAGCAATGCCTTGCAGCAGGGTTGCTCCTTATCCTCCTGACTCGCGCTGGCATTGAGTCCAACCCGGGCCCGGAGGAATTTTTCTGCTGCGTATGCGCAAAACGGCTCCATCCAAACTCCACCTCGGTCAGGTGTAACACATGCAATGGATGGAGCCATCTTAAGACCTGCTCAGGCCTTAAGACCCATGTTGTCTGCGCAATACTGCGACCCAAGCCTCTACGGCTGTGCAATCCGCACACTGTTCGCGCGCCGCGCCGCCACTCAATCCGAGTGGCCAACAGAGGACCTCTACGGTCCCCAGGAGCTCAACCAGGCAACATAGCTCCTATTCTGACGAAATAAGGACTACGATTTGAGGGCATGCACCTGGAATGTCCGGACCCTTAATTGGGAAGGTGCCGCTGCCCAGCTGGTTGATGTCCTCGCAAAAATAAAGGCTGACATCACCGCCGTCCAAGAAATGCGATGGCCGGGACAAGGACAGAGACGAATAGGTCCTTGTGACATTTACTACAGTGGCCATATAAAGGAGCGCAAGTTTGGTGTTGGATTCGTGGTGGGAGAGAGACTTCGTCGCCGAGTACTATCATTCACTCCGGTGAATGAACGTCTAGCCACAATCCGCATCAAAGCGAGGTCCTTCAACATATCGCTGATTTGCGCCCACGCCCCGACGGAAAAGAAGGACGATGTGACCATAGATGCCTTTTATGAGTGCTAAGAGCGCACTTATGAGGGCTGCCCCCGCCACGATGTCAAAATCGTGCTTGGAAACTTTAACGCCAGGGTGGGCAAAGAAGGGACGAAACATCCCCAAATGGGTTGAGGCTGATTGACTTCGCCGGGGCCCGAAATATGGTTATCTGTAGTACTAGATTCCAGCATAAGAAGATTCATCAAGCTACCTGGCTGTCTCCGGATCGAAAAACTACCAACCAGATCGATCATGTTGTGATAGACGGAAGACACGTCTCCAGTGTTTTAGATGTGCGTGCACTCCGAGGTCTTAACATCGACTCGGACCACTATCTTGTTGCAGCCAAGATTCGCACCCGCCTCTGTGCAGCAAAAAACGCACGCCAACAAACACAAGGAAGGTTCGACGTCGAGAAGCTGCAATCACAACAGACAGCCGAACGATTTTCTACTCGGGTTGCACTCCTGCTCTTTGAGAGCACTCGTCAACAACTCGGTATAAGGGAACTGTGGGACGGCATTTCAAATTTCTTACGTTCAGCTTCAACCGAAGACATTGGTTTTCGGAAAGTGCAAAAGAACAGCTGGTACGACGAGGAGTGCCGTGTCGCAGCGGAGAGAAAACAGGCTGCCTACCTCGCAACGTTACGATCGACCACAACACGTGAGGGATGGGATAGATACCGAGAGTTGAAAAGGGAATCGAGAAGCATTTGTAGACAGAAAAAGAAAGAAGCCGAAATGCGTGAGTATGAAGAGCTTGATAAGCTGGCCGACAGGAGTAATGCTCGAAAATTCTACGAAAAAATGCGGCGGCTTACAGAAGGTTTCAAGACCGAAGCATACTCTTGTAGAACCCCCAAAGGTGATCTAGTGACCGATGCTCAGAGCATACTTAAATTATGGAGGGAACACTTCTCCAGCCTGCTGAATGGCAGTGAATGCACAACGCCAGGAGAAGGAGAACCCGATTCCCCAACCGATGACGATGGAGCAGACGTTCCATTGCCCGACCATGAAGAAGTTCGATTAGCAATTACCCGCCTCAAGAACAACAAAGGGCCGATGTATTGCCGGCCGAGCTACTCAAACACGGCGGCGAAGAACTGATAAGGAGCATGCATCAGCTTCTTTGTAAAATATGGTCGGACGAAAGCATGCCCAACGATTGGAATTTAAGTGTGCTCTGCCCAATCCATAAAAAGGAGACCCCACAATCTGCGCCAACTACCGTGGGATTAGCCTCCTCAACATCGCATATAAGGTTCTATCGAGCGTATTGTGTGAAAGATTAAGGCCCACCGTCAACAAACTGATTGGACCTTATCAGTGTGGATTCAGACTTGAAAAATCAACAACCGACTAGATATTCACCATGCGCTAAATCTTGGAAAAGACCCGTGAAAGAAGAATCGACACACAACACCTATTCGTCGATTTCAAAGCTGCTTTCGACAGCACGAAAAGGAGCTGTCTTTATGCCGCGATGTCTGAATTTGGTATCCCCACAAAACTAATACGGCTGTGTAAACTGACGTTGAGTAACACCAAAAGCTCCGTCAGGATCGGGAAGGACCTCTCCGAGCCGTTCGATACCAAACGAGGTATCAGAAAAGGCGACTCCCTATCGTGCGACTTTTTCAACCTGCTTCTGGAGAAAATAGTTTGAGCTGCAGAACTAAATAGAGAAGGTACCATCTTCTATAAGAGTCTACACCCATGCCGTTAGTTCTGCTTTCTCTAGGCTGGACAAGCAAGCTCAGAAAATGGGTATCGCAGTGAACGGGGGCAAAACGAAATATCTCCTGTCATCAAACAAACAGTCGTCGCACTCGCGACTTTTCTCTTACGTCAGTCATAACTTTGAAGTTGTACATAATTTCGTCTATTTAGGAACCAGTATCAACACCACCAACAATGTCAGCCTGGAAATCCAACGCAGGGTTGCTCTTGTCAACAGGTGCTACTTCGGACTGAGTAAGCAATTGAAAAGTAAAGTTCTCTCTCGACGAACAAATGCTAAACACTATAAGTCGCTCATAATTCCCGTCCTGCTATATGATGCAGAGGCTTGGGCGATGACAGCAACCGATGAGTCCACGTTACGAGTTTTCGAGAGAAAAATTCTGCGAAAGATTTATGGTCCTTTGCGCATTGGCCACGGCGAATATCGCATTCGATGGAGCGATGAGCTGTACGAGATATACGACGACATTGACATAGTTCAGCGAATTAAAAGACAGCGGCTACGCTGGCTAGGTTATGTTGTCCGGATTGATGAAAACACTCCAGCTTTGAAAGTACTCGACGCAGTACCCGCCGGGGGAAGCAGAGGAAGAGGAAGACCTCCACTGCGTTGGAAGGACCAAGTGGAGAAGGACCTGGCTTCGCTTGGAATATCCAATTGGCGCCACGTAGCGAAAAGGAGAAACGACTGGAGCTCTCTTGTTAACTCGGCTATAATCGCGTAAGCGGTGCCTACGCCAATTAAGAAGAAGAAGAACAACATTGCCAAGTTAAAAAGGTGGACAGCAAAGATAGAAGAATATAATTATAAACTAATTTACAAACCAGGAAAAACAAACGTAGTCGCCGATGTGTTATCACGGCTGCCAAAAGAAGTTCATACGCTAACATCCACAGATAAAAATTCACAACATAGCGCAGAAGAGGATAGCTCAAAGCTCATTCCTCACTATGAAGCTCCAATTAACGTATTTAAAAATCAAGTTATATTAAAAGAAGGAAAGAAGGAAATTACACACGAAGAACCTCATCCAAGCTTCCATAGACACCTCATTAGATGTGAAGTTTACGATAAAGAAAACCTAAGTAAAATCTTGAAAAGCGTTCTAAACCCAAACATAATCAATGGAATTAAAATCCAAGAGAAATACATTTCATTACTACAGCAAATATATCAAGAAAATTTCTCACAATTTCGTATCAGGATAATACAGAAAGTAGTTACCGATATCGCAGACGAAGATGTCAAATTTAAAATAATAGAACAAGAACACAAAAGAGCCCATCGCAATGGTAAAGAAAATAAAGACCAGATATGGGAAAAATACTATTTTCCACAAATGACTAAACTTATTAAAATATATACTAAATCATGTGAAATTTGCGGATATAATAAGTACGACCGGCATCCACAAAAACCCAAGTTACAGACAACACCCATACCTTCGTATCCAACAGAAATACTGCATATCGACATTATAGAAATGTCCGGCGAAAAATATATCTCGTTGACAAATTCACTAAATTTGTAAAATTTTTCAGGATAAAAAATAAATCAGTACTGCATATCAGGGATAAATTGATAAAACTTCTACACTATTTCACTGTACCAAAGACTTTGGTCATGGACAATGAAGGCAGCTTTATAAGCCCAATAACTCTGAACTATTTAGAAGGGTTAGGAATTGAAATCTATCTAGCACCACCTCAGAAAAGCGAAGTCAATGGTGCGATAGAACGTGTGCATTCCACTATTATTGAAATAATCAGATGTCTCCAGGTGGAATATCTGATTACTCTATTAAAGAAATTGTCAACATTGCCGTTGACAGATATAATAACACGATTCATTCAGTTACGAAAAGGAAACCAGCTGAAATTTTCTTGGGAAGAACACAGAGAATTAACTACCAAGATTTATCAAACTTTAAGGAAATAGTTAATTCTGAACTTCGAAATAAAATAGAACCTGGTGATACTATATTTAAAAAGAACAAACAAATTAACAAAGAAACTGTCGCTAAAGACAATGCCGTCACAATAACTACTAAAGATAACAGATATCGCAAATATATTCTCTCAAACTGAGGCATTACCTTTTAAAAATGAACTGCAAGCACTCAAATATGCAGAACCTTCTATGATTATTAAAGACTCACTTCTTTTATATGTACTTCCAAAAACCGAAGATACCCTTTACAATAATATTATCATACGTTCGACTGTAAAACACCTTAAACGAGTATACTTAGAATTCACCAATCTTTTTATATCCCAAAACGACAAATATGCATACTTGGAAATTGCATTGAAGTAGATGATACTACTATATGCAAGAGAAACCAACTTAAAAAACCAAATAAAACCCATTGCATTTCACAGATCCTTAGCGGAGAAAAAGCGCTTTGCGATTACCAATATGTAAACCAAGCTATAATTGAATTAATTAGTGAAGGAACAATATTTCTTTTAAATTTTATAGGAAATATTACTTATAATAATACATCTAAGTAATACATCTAAAAACTAAATAGTACTTTTCTCATAAACTTCTTTAACGAAACTATAACTTTGAATAACTTATCTGCAATACTTCAGAATAACCTAACCGAAAATGAAATTAAATTAGACAAACTATTTACATAAATTACATTTAAATAATGTAAATGAACTAGAACGAATAACATCAAAAAACATTATTTCAATTAGCTCAAGCTTCTTAGCAATTCTTGTTGCAGTAACACTATCATTAGTTTTATATAATGATCATACTCAAACCAAAAAACAGAAATTCATTTCTTATCCCACCAATAATAGATTACCCACAGCTTTCAGTAGCCAATAATTCTTAATCAGCGAGACGCTACTGCTTAAGAAGGGGGGAGTTATCACAGCTAGCATAGCTAACAAAATATACATACAACAACAAAGTTGTCGTAGCTAGTAAAATATACTGACAAGAATGTTGCAACTATAAACAGAAATTCAATTCAGCAATATTCTGCAAATAACAATAAAGTTGATTTCCAAAATTTACAACAACAGCACATTTCGTCGGCACTAAACCAGAGCGGAAGCCGTGCCGCCGCAATGTAGGCCGTTTCTCGACCAAACTGAGGTTTGCTGTTTTGCTATAGTTATTGCTTACGTTATCATTATAGAGTATATCGTCACCTAAAATGCAAAAGGCCGTAACTAACATTTTTAGTATTTTTCGGGAGAAGCAAAAAACGTTATAGATTAAAGACTACTTAAAGCTAAATATCCAAATTGTAGATTTAAGCTTATAAAACAAAGACGGATTTGTTTCTGTAAACCAAATTAATGGGAAAAAATCAGTTTTTAAGAACTGTTAGTTACGGCCTTTTGCACTCTATTTTTCTGAAACCAAAAAGCCGTAACTACTTGAAAAAAATTGTGTATAAAATGAAAGCAATGGTTAAAATAACAAAATGTGCTTTTAGGCTGTAACTAAAAAAGTTTTTAACAAGTTATGTCTTTTTGTATCTATTGATTCTAAGTATTTTAACACAAAAGAAATTATTTAATTAATACATTTAATTCGAGAAAATAAAATTAAATTAAACTGGTTAAGAAAAACAAAATAATTCATTTGAAAACAACAAAACCTGCAATACAAATAGCAAATTAGAATAGGTTTAAGATGTAAAGGGTATATTACCATAAAAGCTGTGGCAGTCAGTCGGAAGTAAAAATGTAAGTGCCTGCAGGTGTTCCCTTTTCTTTTTGGATATTGATATTCTTTCGGTATGTAACTGTGAAGGTTCGATGTCCCTAAATTTTTGTTGTGTACGTTGTGGCAAAACGTTATAAACGTCGTTGATATTTGTTTTATAATAAATTATTCCAGATGGATCATATGCCAAGGCACGGATCATATTAACAGTTGGCTCTCCGGATTTTTTGCCTGTATTGAAGATACTGAGTTTTTTATATATAATTTATACATGTGTGTTAAATTTTACCTGGTCGAATAGATACGTAGCGCTTAGGAATACTTTCGTAGTCAAGGAAATACTTGTAATCAACATGGTGCACTTTTAGAGGAAATGGGTTCTTTCGAGACTCTCTAATCAAGCCAGACAGCTCAGATGGTAAATTTATTTGTCTCTTGTTGATTTTTCTTTGAATGAGGGAGTGGGTCGAGCACACTCCATTTGTGTATGTCCCACTATTAAATATTTATGTTCTACCGTTATGTTTTCTTGAACACATAAAGATACTATTGCATTAGAGAGAATTACATTTCGGTTCTGGTAGAAACAACCATCGGAATATATAATTATGTGATGAATATTTGGTGACTTTTTAATGGAATTTCGTATGTATTTTATTATACATGTAGCAAAGGTAGAAGCAACAAGGGTACCATCTGTTTCGTCCCAGACAAAATTGTCAGATTCATGTGAAATAACGTTATAAATTGTGAAATTGTGCACTTGTAATTTCATTTTATAGTACGTGACATTTGCATTTGTCTGTGGAATCAATTTCACTGCCTGCATGTCAATGCATAACAACAAGTGTAATCCTGATTTGACGTTTTCTATGTCAATTAACTTTTCATTTCTCATGTCTTGTATATCCTTTCTATGAATGTCGTACTGATCTTGGGTTAAGTTCTTCGATTAGTATGATGTGCAGGTGTCGCACATATCATTTTTTGGCTTAAATATACAACAGTTTTGTTTTTTTTATTTGGTGTTAAAACACCCCCTAAACTCAGAGAAAAATATACATATGTTTGTTGATATGGGTTTGGAATGAGGTTATTGATCAAAAAAATCACCTCAAATTGTAAGCAATTATAATAAGTTACAAGATTTGCACATGTTTTTGTGTGCTGAAAATGATTCACAAGCGTAAAATTAGAAAAAGGCAGATTTGATCGTACGCTTAACGCTACTCTGCCGCATAAAATAAGCCTGTCGGACTTTATTTTCTGTTAAATGCTATTTTTTACAAGTCTAGGGCAATGTTTTGCTCTTTGCGATTATTCAGTTCCATTTTTGTAAATTAATTAATTTTTGTGTCTTTGCAAATAGCAATTATGTTGCCGAGGGTCAATTGTGCAAATAATGCGCAGTATGTAATTACTATAAATTGGCACTTTACAGTGTCAGTAAACATCTTGTAAGAAACTCATGGTGTTCCTTATATGTGCTTTAAATGAAGAAGAATTAATGTTGTATTTGTAAGTAACGTTTCATCTTTCATAATCTTCCATATTTTAGTCAAGTTGCTAAAAGTATTAGATAAAAATAAAGTAAATGAACACTTTCGTCTGTTTGTTGTCGAGAGTTTTCATTTACTTTAATACGACAAGGCCAGTGGATATACAAACATAATAATTAGATAAAAATAGTTTAACGACGTTTGAAATAATATTACGAAAGAAGCTTGGTTGCGAAAATATTCATCAACATGTTCTTTTTTAGTACTATATCATGCGCATTATTATAATTTATAATTTTTCGCAATTCAACTTTCCTTATACCCAGTTTTGCGCACAAGCTAAAACGTGCC
Organism: Bactrocera neohumeralis; assembly: GCF_024586455.1. Classification (NCBI taxonomy): domain Eukaryota; kingdom Metazoa; phylum Arthropoda; class Insecta; order Diptera; family Tephritidae; genus Bactrocera; species Bactrocera neohumeralis. The sequence continues at coordinate 17,075,292 of NW_026089623.1, read as the reverse complement.
CTATAATAACTGAATTTTCGCGATGGAATTGCTATATTAAAAATACGTTGAGTAATAAAAATTTTCGTAAAACAGCTAATTTTCCAGGTCTGAAGCCACACTGATAAGGTCCAATCAGTTTGTTGACGGTCGGCTTTAATCTTTCACACAATACGCTCGATAGAACCTTATATGCGACATTGAGGAGGCTAATCCCACGGTAGTTGGCGCAGATTGTGGGGTCTCCTTTTTTATGGATTGGGCAGAGCACACTTAAATTCCAATCGTTGGGCATGCTTTCGAACTTCTTCATGGTCGGGCAATGGAACGTCTGCTCCATCGTCATCGATTGGTGAATCGGGTTCGCCTTCTCCTGGCGTTGTGCGTTCACTGCCATTCAGCAGGCTGGAGAAGTGTTCCCTCCATAATTTAAGTATGCTCTAGTCATCGGTCACTAGATCACTTTTGGGGGTTCTACAAGAGTATGCTCCGGTCTTGAAACCTTCTGTAAGCCGCCGCATTTTTTCGTAGAATTTTCGAGCATTACCCCTGTCGGCCAGCTTATCAAGCTCTTCGTACTCTCGCATTTCAGCCTATTGCTTTTTCTGTCTAAACATGCGTCTTGATTCCCTTTTCAACTCTCGGTATCCATCCCATCCCGCACGTGTTATGGTCGATCGTAACGTTGCGAGGTAGGCAGCCTGTTTTCTCTCCGCTGCGACACGGCACTCCTCGTCGTACCAGCTGTTCTTTTGCATTTTCCGAAAACCAATGGCTTCGTTTGCAGCTGTACGTAAGGAATTTGAAATGCCGTCCCACAGTTCCCTTATACCGAGTTGTTGACGAGTGCTCTCAAAGAGCAGGAGTGCAACCCGAGTAGAAAATCGTTCGGCTGTCTGTTGTGATTGCAGCTTTTCGACGTCGAACCTTCCTTGTGTTTGTTGGCGTGCGTTTTTTGCTGCACAGAGGCGAGTGCGAATCTTGGCTGCAACAAGATAGTGGTCCGAGTCGATATTAAGACCTCGGAGCGCACGCACATCTAAAACACTGGAGACGTGTCTTCCGTCTATCACAACATGATCGATATGGTTGGTAGTTTTCGATCCGGAGACAGCCAGGTAGCTTGATGAATCTTCTTATGCTGGAATCTAGTACTACAGATAACCATATTTCGGGCCCCGGCGAAGTCAATCAGCCTCAACCCATTTGGGGATGTTTCGTCCCTTCTTTGCCCACCCTGGCGTTAAAGTTTCCAAGCACGATTTTGACATCGTGGCGGGGGCAGCCCTCATAAGTGCGCTCTTAGCACTCATAAAAGGCATCTATGGTCACATCGTCCTTCTTTTCCGTCGGGGCGGTATCTGCACAAAATTTAATGGGTTACTGCTTAAGGTAATAATATAATCTCCGAAAAAATTGTTCACATGGGATTACTATAACGTTTAGCTTCCATACAAACTGAACACATAGTTACTAAAAGAAATGCACCTGTGAAGGGTATATTAGCTTCAGTGCAGCCGAAGTTAACGTTTTTTCTTGTTCATTTCACACTTCCGCAACACAATTCAAGCACTGCATTAAAACTTGAACTCTCTTCTTCTTTACTGGCGTAGGCGCCATCTACGCGATTATAGCCGAGTTAACAAGAGCTCGCCAGTCGTTTCTTCTTTTCACCAATTGGAAGTTTTAAGAGCACCCAGGTCCTTCTCCACCTGGTCTTTCCAATGCACATTAGGTCAAAAGAGCGTTGTTTCTGTGCAAAATTAATAACGATTACAAAATTATGCTATTCAAACCAAAACCTGTAAGGATTTCAGAAGCAGGAGTAACTGTATTATAAAATGTGGAAATTAACCCTCTAACGACCAAAATTTAAAATTACTCCTTTTGCAGCCATTAATGAAAACAATACCTTGTTTCATTTATTAATTTTATTTGTACTGAAACAATTAATTAATCACATAAATCTAATTCATTATGTAAATTTAAATTAAAAAGTTCCTCCTAAGTTTCATTAATTTTATCATCTTGGTTGTTAAGTTGAAAATCTTCTATGGGTTCGCTGCAACATAATAGTTCAATGACTTCAGGAAGAAGTGTGATACGTTTCCTCTTTTGAATGCGTTTTCTTAAAAAAATGTGGAAATTAATGGATCTGATGTATCGATAGCCCTATTAAATATGTCTAATAGGTTATTGGTGCGGTTGTTTCTACGAGCGTGATGTAATCTAACGGCTTTGTATATTTGATGTCGCGATTCAGCAGCTTATTCTCCAAAAACCTCATGGGAAGTGCAGTATTTTCTATTATTTCTCTTGAATGTATTAGTACTTTATGGACTGTAGAAGTCATTGGCAGCCAGGGATATAGCTCCTGAAAACGTTTTGCTGTTGGAAAGCAATATATTTCAAATTTGCTTGCATTGATTTCAAACTCGCAGGATAGACAAATCAAAATTATTTTGAAACGAAATATAAGGTCTTCGTCAACATCAGTTGTTTTAGAAAAAATAGTGTGTTCAGTGCAAAAGCTCGACGAGCAGTGTTCCCGTCATTTGTGGAACCGGAGCCTCCTACTCTGGGCATATCTACGCGAAATCCAAGCTTTTTCCAAAAATCGTTTTGAATGTCTACTTTTCTTTTTAAGACAGGTAACTTATCTTCTCCTCGTATCTGCCACTTTTGTATTTTGCATTTATAGCCTAAATGTAATAGAAATTCAAAAATCTAATCCAACAATAAAGGGGCTAATTCCAAATTTTAAGGTTTCCTTTTGCATGAAATACTTCACTTTTTTGTAATCACACGTGTTCATAAAGTCCTTAGAGGTGTAGCACCACAAATGGAATAAGCCTGGTTTGATCTAGTCCTGGTTATAATGTTTAAAATTTTTCTATCAATTAGTGTTAAAAATAATTTAAAGGATACTTCCACAGATTTTCCATCACCAATTGATATTGTTAGGGTTTTCAAGGCATTAATCTCATTTTTTTAATTCCAGGTGCTCCTTTAAAAACCACTTCTTTTGTCTCTTTTATGTACTCCAGTTTAATGGGACGGCAAAATCTTACAGACTGCAGTGTGCGGTTGTTCCAAATTGGTTTACCCGATGAGAGCAGTAACCTTAAGAGAATGACTGTTGTAGCCAATAGAGAGCTATCGCTGCTATTTGACGAACCTGGCTCATTAAATGTTTGCTTAAATTGAGCTTGACCAGTGCTACTATCAAATCCGTAGCTTAGTACCAATTCAGAGCTTACAAAATTTGTCTTCTCCGCTTCCATTACAGCTTTAAACACTTCTCTTTGCATATCAACAATTTTTTCAGCCGTATGTTGTAAAATATTTCGCAACGGAACTTTGGCTAGGGTCTCACTTGCTTCTATACCCTCAGGCCGACATTTTAATTTTGCGGCTGTAATTTTGCTATAATGAGGATATACTTATGTCGCTGTTCCTTTTTTTGCTTCCGTCGCGTATTGCATTATACTGCTCTTTTGAAAAATTATGCTCAAGAAGGAAAGCTAAAGCCTCATCCGCTGAATAAGGAATTGGCTTTTTGGGATCCTCGTTAACAAATTTCCACATTTTTGATGGCCTTGTTGGACTTTCCATGCTTTCTTTCAGGACTGCAGCCAGATCAGTATCACCTTGTGTACGAGCCGATGCTGCTGCTGCACGAACTAGAAGATTAGTATCAGCTTTTTCAGCTGATAGGTCTGCGTCTTCTTTTCTTTACCGAAATCTGATTTGGCGCTGAATGGCAGACGTAAACGTCCAACAGTGGTAGGTGGTGCTTTTTTAGAAATGTCATATAACACAAAATTTGTTTCAGTATTAAGCCACGCTTCATTTTGTTTTTTAAAGGTATTTATGTTTCTGTGAGCTTCTTTTTTGCATATTTTACGCAAAAAAAAATGTAATGTTTGCGATATAAGTTTCTCAATTTCATCCGAAAGTATATTAACTTCAATTTTGCCAACTACATACATATTTTAAAACAGCATCAAACTTTCCTTTTTTGTGCATTCTTTTCGCCATATATCAAACAAATCAGCTTTTTTATGCAGAGGTTTCCTAAACAAAAATAGATAATACTCGTTAAACGCAAAGAATAGCAGTTTAAACATAATGCAAATAACTCATTATTTATTACTTTATTTATATTATCAATTTGGAAGGGTCAAATGGGGTCAAAATTTTTAAAGGTTTACAGAAGTAAAAGTTTTAGATAAATTCAACAGTTTTAAGGTTATGTAGACTAATGAATTATTATCAAGTATAGCGACATACATATAAGCCAATGTTAATTAAATACATATATTCTTACTTGTAGCTTTATTTCCCATTTTCCACTAATGAGTTATTATCAACACAATTCGATAAACACACTCTTAAAGATGACCAACCACCACTGAACTTGCAATCACATTTGTTGAAAGACTTGCATCGATTGACTTGACGCACACGTGTGTAAAGGTACTCTATATTTCTTCCATATTCCAAGCATAGCCAGGTCCTTCTGCACTTGGTCCTTCCAACGGAGTGGAGGTCTTCCTCTTCCTCTGCTTCCCCGGCGGGTACAGCGTCGAATACTTTCAGAGCTGGAGTGTTTTCGTCCATCCGGACAACATGACCCAGCCAGCGTAGCCGCTTTCTTTTAATTCGCTGCACTATGTCAATGTCGTCGTATATCTCGTACAGCTCATCGTTCCATCGAATGCGATATTCGCCGTGGCCAATGCGCAAAGGACCATAAATCTTTCGCAGAACTTTTCTCTCGAAAACTCGCAACGTCGACTCATCAGTTGTTGATATCGTCCAAGCCTTGCACCATATAGCAGGACGGGAATTATGAGCGCCGATTTATAGAGTTTGGCTTTGTTCGTCGAGAGAGGACTTGGAGATTTTTCAATTGCCTACTCAGTCTGAAGTAGCACCTGTTGGCAAGAGCAATCCTGCGTTGGATTTCCAGGCTGACATTGTTGGTGGTGTTAATACTGGTTCCTAAATAGACGGAATTATCTACAACTTCAAAGTTATGACTGTCAACAGTGACGTGAGTGTCTAGTCGCGAGTGCGACGACTGTTTGTTTGATGACAGGGGATATTTCGTCTTGCCCTCGTTCACTGTCAGACCCAATTGCGTTGCTTCCTTGTTTAGTCTGGAGAAAGCAGAACCAAAAGCGCGGGTGTTGAGCCCGATGATTTCAATATCATCGGCATACGCCAGCAGCTGTACACTGTTATAAAAGAACCTTTCTCTATTTAGTTCTGCGGCTCGAACTATTTTCTCCAGAAGCAGGTTGGAAAGTCATCGATAGGGAATCGCCTTGTCTGAAACCTCGTTTGGTATCGAACGGCTCGGAGAGGTCCTTCCCCGGATTCTGACGGAGCTTTTGGTGTTACTCAACGTCAGTTTACACAGCCGTATTAGTTTTGCGGGGATACCAAATTCAGACATCGCGGCATAAAGGCAGCTCCTTTTCGTGCTGTCAAAAGCAGCTTTGAAATCGATGAAGAGGTGGTGTGTGTCGATTCTTCTTTCACGGGTTTTTTCCAAGATTTGGCGCATGGTGAATATCTGGTCGGTTATTGATTTTCCAGGTCTGAAGCCTCACTGATAAGGTCCAATCAGCTTGTTGACGGTGGGCTTTAATCTTTCACACAATACGCTCGATAGAACCTTATATGCGATGTTGAGGAGGCTAATCCCACGGTGGTTGGCGCAGATTGTGGGCCCCTTTTTTATGGATTGGGCATAGCACACTTAAATTCCAACGTTGGACATGCTGTCCGACCATATTTTACAAAGAAGCTGATGCATGCTCCTTATCAGTTCTTCGCCGCCGTATTGAATACTCGCCGGCAATCCATCGGCCCCGCCGGTTGTTCTTCAGGCGGGTACTTGCTGGTCGAACTT
>NW_026089623.1:17000145-17069290 GCF_024586455.1 Bactrocera neohumeralis | reverse complement strand
AGCGCGACAAATATTAGAATACACACGTTCTTAGGGACACAGTTATTAAGCCAGCTGCACAACTACATAACTGTGTCCATAAGAACGTGTGTATTTTAATATTTGACAGATGTCGCTTGCAGTCTGTCGTGCTCAATTTGTTCAGCACTTCACTCTTTGACAAAACGCAAGTTTCGGCCATTGGTTGACCGTGACAACGGAGATACGAAAGAAGCGTGCGACACTTGTTATTATGAATGTACATATGTACATACATATGTATGTATATGGCTCGCATTTGCTTTCGTAAACATACAGACAAATGTGCCAAAGAAATAATATACATATGTACATCAGTGGTCGGCATGAGAGGATCTGTCACTGTGTTGGTGAGCACGAAAAAAAAGTAGCCCAGTGAGAAATTGGAATGAAAATTAAGCATCTAATCTAAATAATTAATAGTATAATGAAAATTAACAAAATGTCTTTTAAGGATATATTCCCTATTATCTTTAAAAGACTTGGAACATAAAAGCCATTGCATGGCACCAAAGGCATTTAGAATCATAAAATATTTCTTGCAGGGCATATTTGGTTTTGCGCTATAGTCTTGCGTGATGTTAATTCGTTGCTGGCTCGACAACGACTGAACGATAGAGCGTAAGCGTACGTGTGAAGTTAAAGTGTAAACACAATGGCTACGACAGACTGCAAACTACATCTGTCAAATATTAAAATACACACGTTCTTATGGGCAGTGTTATTTTGACAGCTGCACGACTACACGACTGCAGGCCGACAGTTGTCGTTCTCGCTAACTTCAATATCCTCCTATTTTTGCCAACGACAGTACGACGACAGTAGAGTTACCAGTAGAATGGAAGATAGAAATAGGAGGTAGAGTGGTGATGCCACTAATATGTAAAATGTAAAATTATTCACAGCTCTAACAAACTTGATGTTATTTTACAAATAAAAGCATAAAATAGCTATATTATAGCTCTATTATATCATTTGTAATAACAATTGATAATTTAAAGCAAAAATATTGACCTATTTACTTATTTTTTGCATAAAAAATTTCACTTTGAACAAAATATTAAAATTTCATTGAAGTGAAAGGTATTAGTATGGCCACAACGAAGTTGTGTACATACAAAATGGACAACTGCGTTGTTTTGTGTACATGCCGGCCATTGTGTTGTTGTTGCTTCTCAAAATGTATATGTAGTAAGATGAACAACGACGTTTTCAGTTCACTGTCGTGCCGCTGCAGTCTGTCGTAGCCATTGTGTTTACACTTTTAGTTTGCACAATTGTGCTAAGAAATGCCGACCACTGATGTACATACATATGTATATGCAATAGAAATTCTATTGGTGCAAATATGGAAATGATAACGAAATAATGCGAATATGCATATTTCATGAAGAAGTTCATTTGACACATCTTCGCTTTGTAATAGACGAAATAAATATAACTTTTTTGAAATGATTAAAAAATTAAAAAATAAAATTAATTAATTTTTTATCTAATTTTTTACGATTTTGTAAAAAACTAAAATTTTTACAATTTTTCTGAAAAAATGGTTCATAATTTAATATTTTACGATTTTGTAAAAAACTAAAATTTTTACAATTTTTCTGAAAAAAAATGGTTCATATGATACAAGATCACGCATATGTATGTGTCTCAGAGAATGCTTCTTTACATTCTTTGTGTGACTTTGCATATTTTTCTTCAAAGCATTTCTCTTTATTCATTCTCGCATGAATTCAGTCGTTTTACATATATTTCTGCCACTGCACGTGCTCAATTCTGCTAAATAGCAGCGAGAATGGTGAATTCCGTTCCAAAATCTTATAAGCTCTGTTAGCCGTCCAATCGAACATCATACATAATTCAATTTGCACCTTCTCTATGTTTTAAGTTCTCTGGTTGTAGATACATACATATATTATTTCCTTGGCACATTTGTCTGTATGCTTACGAAAGCAAATGCAAGCCACATACATACATATGTACATCCATTCATAATAACAAATGTCGCACGAGTTACATGTACGACTACGTATGTAAAAACACCTGACAATGCATTTGACAAATACGATGAAATGTTAAAGCAAATTGCAACATAACACCATTTCCGGCTTTTGCAATTTGCTTAAACAAATAAAGTAATCAAAAATTAATTTAACAAGTAAATAAAAGTATGCTTATTCAGCAATGATATGTTAAAAACAAGAAAAAACGTTAACTTCGGTTGCACCGAAGCTAAATACCCTTCACAGGTGCATTTCTGTTAGTAAATATGTGTTCAGTTTGTATGGAAGCTATATGCTAAGTTAACCGATCTGAATAATTTCTTCGGAAATTACATTATAGCCTTAGAAAATAACATATACCAAATTTCGTGAATATATCTTGTCAAATGTGAAAGTGGTCCATACAAGCATTTGATTCCGATCGTTCAGTTTGTATGGCAGCTATATGCTACAGTTAACCGATTTGAACAATTTCTTCGGAGATTACATTGTTACCTTAGAAAATAACATATATCAAATTTCGTGAATATATCTTGTCAAATGTGAAAGTTGTTCATACAAGAACTTGATTCCGATCGTTCAGTTTGTATGGCAGCTATATGCTATAGTTAACCGATCTGAACAATTTCTTCGGAAATTACATTATTGCCTTAGAAAATAACATGTACCAAATTTCGTGAATATATCTTGTCAAATGTGAAAGTGGTCTATACAAGCATTTGATTCCGATCGTTCAGTTTGTATGGCAGCTATATGCTACAGTTAACCGATTTGAACAATTTCTTCGGAGATTACATTGTTACCTTAGAAAATAACATATATCAAATTTCGTGAATATATCTTGTCAAATGTGAAAGTTTTTCATACAAGAACTTGATTCCGATCGTTCAGTTTATATGGCAGCTATATGCTATAGTTAACCGATCTGAACAATTTCTTCAAACATTACTCTTTTGCATTAGAAAATAACATATACCAAATTTCGTGAATATATCTTGTCAAATGTGAAAGTTTTCCATACAAGCATTTGATTCCGGTCGTTCAGTTTGTATGGCAGCTATATGTTATTGTGGTCCGATATCGGCCGTTCCGACAAATGAGCAGCTTCTTGAGGAGAAAATGACGTTTGCAAAATTTCAAAACGATATCTTAAAAACTGAGAGACTAGTTCGTATATATACAGACAGACGGACAGACAGACAGACGGACATGGCTAAATCGACTCAGCTCGACATACTGATCATTTATATATATATACTTTATATGGTCTCCGACGATTCCTTCTGGGTGTTACAAACTTCGTGACAAACTTAATATACCCTGTTCAGGGTATAATAAGTTAATATTATTAATAAGCAAGTTGTAATTAGAATAAGCTTCATTTTAAGTCAATTTAATAAAAGAAAACAGTTTGTTATTGATCACCATCAACGTCAACTCGTTGTAATTCAATTTGTTTTCTTTGACTTTTTTAAAAACCCGTTCACCGCGACGCAAAGTATAATTGGCGCAGTCGGTAATCCTTGGAAAAAATTATTGCAAGAATAGTGATAAACGTAACTATAACACCTAAACGTAACTATAATCCAAAAAAAATTTAAATAAAATAATTTTTCGCAGTGAAAACGACCTTAAGTTAAAGGTGTTAACCCACCGAAAATATCCGAAAAAAAAACAAGTTTTGCAGTGAACACAAAAAAAACAAAAGCGTAGAGTCACCAAAATTATTATAGGTAACGAGGAAAACCATCGAGACATCAAATATTCGATAACAACAGAAAAATGGAACAATAGCAGATTCAATTACCCAACGTAGAGCTCATCGAGCAACTGAACAGAAGAGAGCAGCAGTTGGAGCAACTTCGACAGGCATATGCCGAACTCCAACATCGTCAAGCAACCAATGAAAATGACCTACAACGAATTATGAAAAACATTCAACACATACCCACATTCACGGGAAAAGGAGAAGTAACAATAAATTCATTCATTAGCAGCATCGAATATCTGCTGTCAAACATAAGAGATGAGGAAGTAAAAAAGGAAGCCACCAGGGCAGTATACTACAGGACCAAACAAAAGAGACAAAAGGCATAATAATAAATCCACCGCACCCTAGCAACTGGACCGAAATCAAGAAGGCGCTGAAGCTAAGATACAAGCCTGATTTGGAACCCCATGAAGTATATAGGAGGATATGCAGTATAAAGGCAAACACGGTGAGTGAGTTATCAATAGTTATACAAAATATCAAATACAAAGCTGACGAAATTAGAATATATTATAAGGACGATGTAGGGATAGACATGAGCAACGTGGACAGTCTTTTAGTGAACACAATTAAAGAAATGATACAGGGGACATTATTAGACAAAATTTACGAGGAAAATGACGTGCATAACGTTATAGATATCATGACAAAAAGAAGATATGAGGATACATGTATCAGGCCAGAATTTAAAAAAACCAAACTAGCATATGGACAGTACGGACAATTCAACATAAAATACTATGACATATATATAGGCAAAGATGAAAGGTCAGGTCAAGTTAGGCAAAATGTTTAAAATTCTTTACAAAATAAAGGAACAAAATAGATTATAGAAAGTTGAATGAGGTAACCATAGATGATAAATATCCTCTTCTTAATATAGATTCTATTGTAGATAAATTGGGACGAGCCCAATATTTTACTACACTAGACTTAGCAAAAGGTTATCATCAAATTACAATCAAAAAGGAAGATAGGTGTAAAACAGCGTTCGTAACACCTCACGGCTTGTATGAATTTACGAGAATGCCATTGAGGTTAAAGAATGCACCAGCAACCTTTCAACGACTGATGAACGAAATTTAACGAGACTTTATAAACAAAACATGCGTAGTATACTTAGATGATATACTAATCTTTAGTACAACGTTACAGGAACATATAATCAAGTAGAGATATTTTCAAGATATTAGAATCAAAAAATTTAAAAATACAAATGGATAAATGTAATTTTCTGAAAAAAGAAACAGAATTTTTAGGACATATTCTAACAAAAGATGGTATCAAGCCTAATCCAAATAAAATCAAAGTATTAGAAGAATTAGAATTACCAAAAACGGAAAAAACAGATTAAGAGCTTTTTAGGTATAACGGGTTATTATAGAAAATTTGTCAAGGATTATGCAAAGGTCGCACAACCAATTACAAAATATCTATAAAAAAGAGTTCGAATTAATATAAAAGATCCTTCATATATAGAATCATTCGAAAAACTTAAACGATTAATAAGCTGGCATCCAATTTTAAGGGTATCCAAATTTTGAAAAAATATTTACATTAACTACAGACGCATCTAATTATGCAATAGGAGCATTTTTATGTCAAGAAGGACACCCAATATGTTATGCATCAAGAACCTTAAATAATCACGAACGAAATTATTCAGCAACTGATAAAGAATTTTTATCAATTATTTGGAGCGTAAACTACTTTAAACCATATTTATACGGTAGAAAATTTAAGATCGTAACAGATCATCAACCAATTAGATATTTACATTCAAAAATAGAGGGAAAGACATGTCACCAAAACATCAACGATGGTTGTTAAAATTAGGTGAATATCAATTTGACATCGAATATATTAAAGGAAAGGAAAACAGAGTAGCAGATTTTCTTAGCAGAATACAGGATAATGAAGATGTGATAAAAGAAAATGAGGATGAAAATACCGATGAAACTTCAGAACATGACCTAAATATAATTAACAATTTAGATGACGATGCATCAATGCAAACAATACATTCAGCAGAAGAAAATTTACAAGATCATTTTTATATCAAGGAGGAGATAGTGAATAAATATAAAACCAAAATTATTTTGACAAACAACAAGACAGAAGAACTAAAACAGATGCATGGGAAAATAATTATTTTTATTTCAGAGTATGATTTCGATAGATTGAGTGAAATATTTAAAAAATATATAACAAAAGGAAAAGTAGGAGTTTATTCAGAATTATCCGAGCGACAGTACAATATAGTAAAAGAGAAACTAATAGAAATGTTTTCAAATGATAAACAATTAGAATTTATAAAGAGCACAATGAGAGCACAGGATATAGAAACAGAAGTGGAAGCTGTTAAGCAAATTTCGTTGTATCATATTAGAGAAAGTATGCATTCGGGCATACAAGAAACATATAATCAACTTAGAAATAAACTTTATTATCCGAAATTAGGAGAGTTAATACAAATAGTAATTAACCAATGCAAAACATGTCAAGAAGTAAAATATGATAGGAGACCTATTAAACAAAAATTTTTTCATACAGAAACGCCTACGAAGAATAATGAAATAATCCACATAGACACCTATGTAATAAAAAGATTCCATTTTTAACAATTATAGACAAATTTTCCAAATATGGAGTAGCATATCCTTTAACTGATAGAAATCGCATTACATTTATCGAACAATTAGAAGACTATTTTACCAAAATTGGAAAACCAAAGAAAATATTAGCTGACAATAAATTTAATAGTACAAGAATTGGGGAATTTTTAAATAATGAAAATATAGAACTCCATTTAACCTAACCCAACAGTCATACGGGTAATGCAGACATTGAAAGATTTCATAATACAATTTCAGAAAAATTTAGAATGTTATATAAATTAAATAAAAATGTATTAGTTAAGCACCTAATTCAAAAAGCTATTAGGAATTATAATGATAGATTTCATTCTACAATAAAATTCACACCCAACGAGGTACATAACAATAAAGTAGATAAAGAGATAGTAAGAAAAAATTTAGAACAGCAAAAAGAAAAGACAATCAACAAACTGAATAGGAACAGGGAAGACTATACAGAACAAAGAACGGAAGGATTTATAAAAAATTATAAAGCAGTTGGGCACAAGTAACAGCCCATAGTAAATATAGAAACCAAAACTTAGAAAAAATCCATACTAGTAATATAAAAAGATCTTCAAAATTTACAGATTTGGATAATGTTGACGGTAATAATTTTAATGACACAACATTGTGACGGGACAATGGTTTTGACAGAAATAAACAAACTTTATATTTAGATCAATACACAAAAATGCACTTGTTAAAAAATAAAATAGAACATTAACAAGAAAATGTTGTATCCACTAAATATGGGATAATACATCCGAATATTTTAACTAACAAAGAAATTGTAAAATATAATATTGATTATAATAAACTAAAATATCTACAACTAGGAACAGTAATTGTTAATAATACATTTCTAGTATTTGGAATAAAAATACCAAAAATTTTTTAAAATGTAAAAGTACGAAAAATTGTCCCAATACCTAACAGAGAAAATAATGAAATAGATGCAAAAATAGAGGAAATATTTAACTACAAAAATAAAACATTAATATTTGAAGATAATAATAATCTTGTAAAATGTAAAGAACTCGAAATATTACCATTAAATATAAAAACAATTCTTATTAAAAATGCAAGCACTTTAAAAATTAATAATACATGTAATCAAGAATTACCAATAATAAGTGGAAACTATGTAATAAGGTTTAATAATTGTTCAATTAAAATTAATGACTATTATTTTTCAAATTTTGTTGAAGATATAAAAGAAAATATTGTAACTTTAAAATATAAAGACAGTCAAAATTTTACGAAAAAAATTACTTTTGACGAAATAGTAGAACATAAATCAAATATGGAAAACATTTTTAAATTGAAAATACATACGAAAATATCTCATATTTGCAACATATTAAACATAATATTACAATCTTGTTAGTAGCTATTGTCATTATCAAAAAACACAAATATATAAAAAAAATATTAAATAAAAGAATTCAGGAGAATTCTACTATAAAGGGGGGAGTAGTTACATGTACGACTACGTATGCACAAACACCTGACAATGCATTTGACAAATATGATGAACTGTTAAAGCAAATTGCAACGTAACACCATTTCTGGCTTTTGCAATTTGCTTAAACAAATAAAGTAATCAAAAATTAATTTAACAAGTAAATTTCCTAAGAATTATTGGAAGTAATAAAAGTATGCTTATTCAGCAATGATATGTTAAAAATAAGTTAATACTATTAATAAGCAAGTTGTAATTAGAATAAGCTTCATTTTAAGTCAATTTAATAAAAGAAAGCAGTCTGTTCTTGATCACCATCACCGTCACCTCGTTGTAATTGAATTTGTTTTCTTTGACTTTTTTAAAAACCCGTTCACTGCGACGCAAAATATAATTCACGCATCTTTCGCATGGCCGAAACTCACGCTTTGTCAAAGAGTCAATGTGTCGAAGCACTGACACGACGACAAAGCGTCACAACATTGTGTTGCTGGTAGAAAATCCGAGCTGTGCCGAATGAAACTAACAAACGATCGCCGATTGTCACCGCTTCCCTTGCTGTTCGAACATCTTCGCCGACAAGCTAGCGGAAATCTATAAGCGTTAAACATTTATGCAACCTTTTCCGAACTCGCGTAAAAAGTATAACTTCAAAAAACATATTTGCAACTTACCTGACTCTCTTGAAATCATCGACGATGCATCAAATTTTTCTTCGAATGGCGATTCAATGGCGGCAAATTTTTAACGGCTTCAATGTCAATATGTGCGTCTCATTCTTACACATTCAAAAATTTCGTATGAGAAATGTTGCTACTCTTACAATAGAGTTTGCCGTTTCAAGACAAAAAGTTAAATATGGAAATGTATTAGTATAAGGGATGAAACTTTACAGATGTGTTTGTGAATTGGTTACTCCCATCTTGTAGGGATATTAATAAGATTATTTGTATGTAATCTTTATTGATTTACTGTATATATGTTATTAAGAAAAGTAACAATCGCAATAGTTACAAAAAATCATTGTGATTTCAAAATCGCAATCGCTCTTTTCACTGAAACTAAAAAATCGCTGCTTCGCTCATCACAGCATAAAGCAAAAATGTCCGATTCACCTATCGTCGTGAATATCGCCGATGTTAAAATTGTGTTGCGTCCTAAGATTTTTGACTAATGGAAGCCTTCAGCAAACAGTGGGAAATGATTTTCAGTTACGTATTGCGCAGCTCACTGTTTCGTTGATTTTGAAGGAAATTCTCCCAATATTAGAATCTATTCTTTGCACTGTTTGGCTCAAAACGGACATAATTGGAGAGCGAAAACAAATAACAAGAAGGAAATTTTTCACCAAGCCAGGAATTTCAAATGTTGTTGCTTGCGTTGATGGTACGCATGTTGGCCTTTGTGAAAACAAACACTTTATTTAAATCGAAAAAGATTTCACAGCATAAATGCGAGCAACTAAACAAATAAAATATTACTTATTATTATTTCGTCTTAACAAATAAACTTAATCAGGCGTGCGATCAGGATAAGGTAATAAGGTGCATTGATGGAGGATGGGGATATTCGAGTCTCAATCACTGCGGCAATAGTGCAAAGCATCATATTCGACGCAAAAGCTGCCACATCTTTTGAAAATATCAACCGTTCAAGTAATTCAAACTTTGACATTTTGTGCGCACAAAACAGACAAAATAAAAGCAAAATTTGTGATGGAAGAAGTGTGGTAAGCGAAATCGCTCTTTATTTTTGTTTATAATTAGTTATTATCATTAATTGTGTATACTAATGAATAATATATTATTTTTAATGTAATGCTCGAAACTTAACCAAAATTTTACCAAGCTCCTCGTCAGATGCCGGCTCGACTTGTAGCAGGAATTTTCCGCGGGGAAAACGAAAAAAATTAGTATTATGGGGCAAGGTGGTCCGAAAACTGCCACCAATGAAGCATTGGATTCCATAAAAAATGAAGCTCTAAAAGAGCGAGCTCGTCATGAAGAAATGGTACAATTTGAAAAGGATAAATTGAATTTTGACTAAAAAATTAAAAAAAAAAAACAATTTAAGGCAAATCCGGTTGTAAACGTGATCGCTAATTTTTGCATATTTTTTTTATTGCTTTTTTGATCTGTACCAGTGATCTGCAGTGAATGAGTTAAACACAACTTTGAGCCACTTGCGAAAATTTGAGTATGAAGCAAAGAAATGGGTACAAGTGTGATTACTGCTCACTTACAGTTATAAGAGAGAGTTTTGGCTTGGGAGCTGCTTAGCTTGTATGAAGCATATATTAACAAGTGTTTGGTTATGAGTTCACAATACTTATGAATCTTTGCTTAGGATTCTCTGACAATAATGAATACAAAACACTTGGGAATATACGAAGAAGCTCAATTGTGTGTCCATTACGAAAATACTAAGAGTTACTATTATATTATTGTATAAAAACAAGGATTTTGTAGCTGGTTCCAATAATGACAGTTCACAATACTTATGAATCTTTGCTTAGGATTCTCTGACAATAATGAATACAAAACACTTGGGAATATACGAAGAAGCTCAATTGTGTGTCCATTACGAAAATACTAAGAGTTACTATTATATTATTGTATAAAAACAAGGATTTTGTAGCTGGTTCCAATAATGACTACATGTAAAAATAAAAAAACGAGATGTTCATATTTTGTATTAATTTTCTGTATTATTAAAAAAATCATATATGCATACTTACAATCATGTTATCACCTATAATATTACATTTTATTTTATAAAATGATAATTCAGTTCCTTTCAATGGCATTGAAATTAAAAATAAAAATCACGTCAGTTCAATTGTATAAAAATTACATGAATTATTAACAAAAAAAGGTGCGTGGAGTCCCTACGCGCGGATGAAGTTATACTTCTTAGTGATATTCCAAGAAATGCATATCATTTTGTATGAAAGAAAACTAGAAAACTTAAATTCACATTTTATAATTATTTATATGTATATTATGTATGCTGTGATACATTTAATTTATATTAGTAAGAAAAATATTTATTTGTATAGTATACGATGTTAAAAGGCATACATCTTCTATCCTATCTTGTGTATCTGCACATGCTCATATGAGTGTATGTATACGCATGTGCGCGTTCAGAAATTGAAATCATATTTTCATCACTTATCAATATACTTATTACATGTGCGCGCATTGACTTGCATGCTCATACATTCATATATACTTATATGTACATATATTTGCATACATTGCCAAACAAATAATGCACAAGCATACAAACATACATATGCGTACACATATGAATATGTCACCAACAAAAAATTGATCTTCACAAGACAATATGGCAGCCAAATTGGCGAAGAACAAGTGTAGTACATTTTACAAAAAAACGATTTCATTCATGAACGCAGGCGCAAATTCCACAAGCGATCTAACTTCATTCTTAAAAACAGAGGCCGTAACATCTCCCCGAGCATGCCTTTGCCAACATGTAGTCTTTTCGCGACTATGGCAAAAGCCAAAAATCATAAATTGCACAACTTTCTGGTGCTTCTCGCAAAAATCTGCGTCGATATGTATTCACGATCATACGTATACATACATACATATTTACGCATGTTTGTAGGCGAAGCTGCTACAGCGGCAAGGGGTGACAATCGGCGGCCATTACTTTACTTATGCCATAGAAATTCTATTGCTACGAATATGGAAATGACAACGAAATAATGCAAATTTGCATGTTTCTAAATGCCATTAATTTCTTTGAAGAAATGAAAGGAATGAATGATCCTGAGAAGTATAGTCTTAACTTTTCAACGGCCAACGCAGAGCATTTCAACCAAAAGGAATTTATTCATTAAAATCACCACTCAGAAGTCGTTTTATCCGTTGTAAGCGAACGATTTTCGAAGAAACAGCATTTCTAATATGCCACAAGACAAAATTAGAAATGAACTTCTTAAACCTAACGCTGTCAGATAAAACGATATACTTCGTCATTGCGGGTCGATTTCCAAAAAATGTAAATGAAGACTAACTACAGAAATGATCCTGTAAAGTATAGCCTTAATTTTTCAACGGCCAACGCAGAGTATTTCAACAAAAGGGCACATAAAATAGTTGAGAATTCGCAGAAATGAAAGACAAAGGCAAGAAAAAGGAGTATAACTTCAATAATGCACAAGCATACAAACATACATATGCGCGGCAGCAGCAAGGAAAGAGGTAACAATCGGCGATCCATTGTATATTTTTTTCATGCATAACCAAACCATAATTAGGACAACGCAATACAAATGTAAATGGTGGTGTTGGTGGTAAGCGCTTGAAAAGTTACGACGAGCTCATAGGTTTGAATCCCAACAGAATTTATTTTTAATTGAATATGTCACCAACCAAAAATTGAAACATTGTTCTACAAAAACAACAACAGCATAAGCATGGCAACATTGTGTTGTTGGTAGAAAAGCCGAGCTGTGCCGAAAGAAACGAACAAACGATGGCCGATTGTCACCGCTTCGCTTGCTGCTCGAACATCTTCGCAGACAAGGTTGCGTAGATTCATATTGAGCAAGGTTGCGCAACCTGAATCTATCGCAACCTTTTCCGAACTCGTATAAGAAGTATAACTTCAAAAATTAAATAACATACTCATTTCGGTAAAAAATACTAACTATAAAATTTACTTCAAGATTTATGTACATACCTAACTCCGAAATATATCCTTAGATTGAGGTATAGCACAAAATTACTTTTCAATATTATTGCATATTTTTGTTTTTAGCGTTTCGAAGTTCTTATTGCCATATTAATTAGTCTTACATATGGGTGTTTCCATGGTTACGCACGCGACATTTGTACACGTTTAATTGCGTTTGAATGTTGTAAAAGTAGAAATATAATGGGAAAAAGTCATATATTTTAGGATCGCTGCATTGTATGTGATGATTTCTTCCCAAAAAGTATTATTATTGGAAAATTGAGCAATGGGTACCCAAGTTCCAGACAATCAAAGTTGACTTACGCACGCGACAAAAATGGAAATCGCTTTCAGAGCCGTAAGAAAAAATGCGATAGTAAGCGAATTGTAGGAGATTTTTATCCAGGAAATTTTTTTTTATAAAGGTTAATAATGGAGCTTCATAATTCATGCTTGCTTCTAAAACAACTGAGCATGGTTTGGTTAAGACAAAAAAAAAATTTATTACTCACGTGACATTACGTACGTGACACTTTTTACCTTCATACATCTATATATATAAAAAGAAGTTACATTTCCTTGGTAGTCTTATAACTCAAGAACCGCCGAATCGATTGACACAAAAATTTTAGAGTTCGTTCCTCTCTATAAGGAGGTGGTTTGTGTGAAGTTTGTTTGGAATCGGTGCAGCCGTTCCTGAATTTGACATTTTTTGTGAGTAAATACACTGTACCAAAATCAAGTATTTTCAATACGATTTATCAATTTTACATCGTGCTCTCATTGCGTACAGAATATTAATTTGCTGTCATTGGAATTCAGTTGACAGTTTTCTTATGTGCTTTGAGTTCTTTTATATCTTGCTCTCATTTTGAACAAACATACTTTTGGTGAGTGTTAACCATGTGTTTCTTTTTTAATTGTATTTTAATTGCTTCATTTTTATATATATAGTTCAATTGCCAAGCGTTACTTAATTTTCACAATTTTAATTTGATATCGGTGAGTGTTTTCTTTATTTGCACAATTGAGGTTATGTCCAGTGTGAGTGTATGTGAATTCATATTTCCACGCACACACATTGAAGTTTGAATTAAATGTATAATTTTTTCTAGAAATAATTTTCAATGTATTGCTTTTACATTCAATTAGTCATACACTGTACTGAAAGAATGCCACGTTCAAGACGACCAAACATTGGCAGACGTTCACGTCAATCAAATGCTACAGCGTTAAATCGATGATCACAAAGTGAAGAAGATCGTGTTCGACGAAATGAAATGGAAACACAACGACACAGACGGAGAACTCACTTGGATAAGAGTGAAGCACCAAGAAACCGTCGTGGGCGTACGTCCGTTTATGATATACGTCAAATGGAACACGCGGCTTTCCAATTACGATGCCACCATTGATTACAGCATGTATGCCTACATTGGCCAGATGAATATAGAATGTACATATACATTGCAAAGCATTTAAATTCATAAACGAAACGCCTGGCATGTGTTGTGCTGGTGGGAAAGTCAAATTACCGGTGCTAGAACTTCCGCCAGAACCTTTGCATTCATTGGTTTTTGGTAATTCGCCAACGTCAAAGCATTTCCTCTTAAATATTCAAAAATACAATTCATGCTTTCAAATGACATCTTTTGGAGCTACAAATATCATAAAAGATGGATTTATGCCGACGTTTAAGGTGATTTCTTCGTGTGGAATTAGCAATATCATTTTTAATTTATGTGCCGTCCCTGTGTTCGATGTTTTTAGAAATTAAGATCCGTTATCATCTATATATATTTCTCGACCGTTACCGATTCAAGGTCAATTATACCATAAGGCTGGGTCTTTGCTACCATTCCCAGATGATGATCATAAATTTTTGCAAATATATTTCATTGATGGTGAGAATCGTGAATTAAATAAGCGCTGTGCAATTTCGACGAATACGAGAAGATCAATCGTGAATGAATTGCAAACATTTTTTCATCAACACAATGATTTGGTGAAATTGTTTAAAGTGGCACTCGAACGGATGCCCTCCGATGGCCACAAAATCATAATAAAAGCCGATAAAACACCAATTGGGGAGCACACCAGACGATTCAATGCACCAACGATTGATGAAGTAGCCATTGTTGTGGTTGGCGAACAGTTTCAGTCACGAGACATTGTTTTGTATCGTAGAAATGAGAATTTACAACGTATTTCAGAACTCCATCGCTGTTATGATGCATTGCAATACCCCATTTTGTTTTGGAGAGGGGACGATGGCTATCACATCAACATACCAATGATAAATCCAACAACTGGTACATTTACATTTTATTTTGTTTAACACGTTCGCGTTCATTTGAATTTAGCGGGTGGCTGCCAGATAATCACTTAATTTTTCCATACAAAATTGAAGAGCGGGAATTCCCGCTTTTTTTCTACAGGTTACTTTTTTTAAATAGTCTGAACAAATTAGGGAATTCCCGCCATTACCACATGAATTTCCTATGCATTTTTGTCGGGATATCCCGCATTTCGTTTTATTGAAACTTCCCCTCAACAAACCCCAAATGACTGGCACGTTAACCTTGAATGGGGATTCCCCAAATTAAATTTGTTTGAATTGCGGTTGGCCTGTTAGGGATGGTAGTTCACGACTTTACCAACACTAAAAATGTGAAGTGATAAGAAGTGAACCATTTTTGACGGTAGAAAAGCCTATCAATAGCTATTCAATTAGCGCGGGAATTCCCGCAATTGTTTTATTGAAGGAAACATGAATGACGGGAATTCCCGCAATTTACGCGAATGTGCTAAATATGATTTATAAATCATTTTCATTCGCTAATTAATTTTTGCAATACAGGTCAAGAATCAACAGAAAAAGTCAGTGCGATGAATTTTTATTCGTACCGATTGATGATTCGCCCTCAGAAACAAATTTTATTTTGCGATGCAATCAACTTTCGCATCAATATATCATCGATATGTACGCCAAAATTGAAAGTGAGCGATTAAATTTCATCCGTTACAATCAAGCCCGATTAAGATCAGAGGAATACATATATTTGCGTGACGCAATAATCAATGATGTAAATGTGAATGATATCGGCCGTTTAACAATTTTACCATAATCATATGTTGGTGGCCCACGTCATATGCATGAACATGTACGAAATTATGGACGACCGGATCTATTCATAACATTTACGTGCAACCCGAAGTGGGTCGATGTGTCTGATTGTTTACTTGATGGTCAGGTGCCAAAAGATCGGCATGACATAACTGCCCGTGTATTCCAACAAAAATTGAAAAAATTAATGGATCTGATTGTCAAACTCCGTGTATTTGGAGAAGTGCGGTGCTTTATGTATACCATAGAGTGGCAAAAAAGAGGCTTACCTCAGGCACATATTTTGATTTGGTGCGTAAACAAAATAACCCATGATATGATTGATACCGTCATATCGGCCGAAATTCCAGATCAAACCATCGCCAGGATTATTCGAAGTTGTCACGAAAAATATGATTCACGGTCTCTGTGGTGATATTAATCGAAATCTACTTTGTATGATTGATGGTAAATGTTCGAAACGTTTTCCAAAGCAATTGATTGCTGAAACAATTACAGGAGATGATGGATATCAGTATCACAGTATCGTCGACGATCAACTGAAGACAACGGTAAATCAACTGTAATTAAAATTAAAAATCAAGATGTTGAAATCGATAACCGGTGGATAGTTCCGTACTCACCGATGCTGTCAAAAATGTTCAACGCTCACAACAATGTAGAATATTGCAATTCTGTAAAATCAATCAAATATATTTGCAAGTATGTGAATAAGGGCAGCAATATGGCTGTTTTTGGAGTGGCTCCTGAGAATAATCATGACGAAATTTTGCAGTACCAAATGGGGCGCTATATTAGTACGAATGAAGCTGTATGGCGTATTTTATCGTTTCCAATTCATGACAGACATCCGGTTGTTGTACATTTGGCAGTTCATCTTGAAAACGACCAACGTGTTTACTACACTGCTGCAAAAGCCGAACAAAGAGTAGTAGAGCCACCAGTAACTACACTGACAGCTTATTTCCAGTTATGTGAAACTGATGAATTTTCCAGGACTTTGCTATATTCGGAAGTGTCTCACTATTTCACATGGAATGCATCAACAAAAAAATTTCAACATCGCAAACAAGGCACACCTGTTGATGGTTATCCAGGTATTTTTCGAACAGATGCTTTGGGACGCATTTTTACAGTTAGTCCAGCTAATGTTGAATGTTTTTACTTGCGAATTTTGTTGGTGAACGTACATGGACCTCAATCATTCCAACATTTACGAACTGTTACTGGTCAATTGTGCGCAACATACCGTGAAGCATGTCAACACTTGCATTTGCTGGAAGATGATACGCATTGGGATGCTACGCTTCGTGATGCATCAATTGTTTCTCCACCAATTCAAACTCGTATGTTATTTGTGATCATAATATCAACATGTTTTCCATCAAATCCACTGGAATTGTGGAATAAATACAAAGATTTCATGGCTGAAGACATTTTGATTCGACTTCGACATCGTTCCAATGATCCTGCATTGCTGCTGACATTGGAAATGTATAATGAAGCCTTGATAATGATCGAAGATTTGTGCCTTACGATTGCAAATAAGGCATTAGGGCAATTAGGATTGACTCCACCAAATCGTCCAATGCATGATTTATTTGAACGAGAATTGCAACGCGAACTGCAATTCGATCGTAATGAATTGCGTGCGTTCGTGCAAACGTATACTTCACAATATGTAAATGGCAAGTGATCAAAATGGGTTTATCACGTTACCGAATAATTTTTCAATAATTGTATCATCAAAAGAAGAACTCATTGATCGCGTTTTTCCAAATATTGCTCAAAATTATAATAACCATGATTGGTTATGAGAACGTGCAATTTTAGCAGCAAAAAATGTCAATGTCAATGAAATCAATTTCCACATCCAGGAAAAATTGTCAGGTAATTCGGAAACGTATAAATCCTTTGATACTGCTATGAATGATGAAGACGCAGTCAATTATCCGGTTGAATTTTTAAATTCTTTGGAACCACCAGGCATGCCACCGCATAATTTGAATTTGAAAGTTGGTTCATCGATTATACTTCTTCGAAATCTTAATGCACCGAAACTTTGTAATAGGACGAGACTTTCAGTGAAGAAATTGATGCCAAATTTAATTCAAGCAACAATTCTCACTGGCAAAGCAAAAGGTGAAATTGTACTAATACCGCGCATCCCATTAATACCAACGGACATGCCATTCGAATTTAAACGTCTTCAATTTCCTGTTCGGCTATCTTTTGCTATGACCGTCAACAAAGCTCAAGGGCAAACGCTCCAGGTGTGTGGAGTTAATTTAGAGGAAGCTTGCTTTTCTCACGGTCAACTGTACGTTGCATTCGAGAGTTGGAGCCACGAAAAATTTGTTTATTTATGCACCACAAAATAAAACAAAAAATGTTGTGTATACAATTGTATTAAATTGAACATTGCTTTTCTTTTTCATTATTGTGTTAAGAAATCATCTTTTAAGCAATCAATTTTTTGCGTAGAGAAGCGCGCCGGGTAACGCTAGTATTTTAGTAATTTTAAATATATTTTCAGAAATTTTTACAAAAAACTGAAAAATAAAAAATCAAACTCAAACTCAAAACTCAAAAATGAAAAATAAAAAATCAAAATAAGATCACTATAAAATTATTCTAACTTAATTTTTTCCTTAAGTGAGTATCCTGTTCGAGCAACATTTATATATTCGTTATCTTGGTAGGAAAAGCAATGCATTTTTTGTATTTCTGGAATGCCGCGGACAATTTCCCATTTTTCAATTAATGGTGGAGAAAAGTCTTCAATCTCTTTTGATGAGATATATAACAGACGAACTCCTTCAATGATTTTGCCAGCACATTCATAAAATGCAAAGGCATCCGGTAAAATAATATTATTTGCCTAAACCGCTTGCCAAACTTTCCGCTTCACCACCGCGCCGATTCCATCGACTGCTCCTTTGCCATGCGAAGTCGCAAAGAAGTTTCATTCTAAATGCTTTAAGCCAAATTCGCTAACAAATGAAGGAATGCTGGTGAGAATATACATATTTTTGAATTGACTGGTGCTGCCATCAGAGAATATAAAAACCGTAGAAATTTCTTCGAATTGACTTTGAATTTTGTGCACAATTTTTGTAAGGAAACAATAGACGTCAAATTTGTTGCGGGTAAGTTTGTCACTAATGGCAGCGAAAGATTCAGTTTGATCTCGCATCCATGCAACGCAAGTGAAAATAGTAACTTGTTGGTAGCTAAAGTGAGCTTCTTGGATCTCATTCTGATTGATCAATCGATAGTTTTCTGAAAAATCGATTTGCAAAATTAATTCATCATCACGTAAATTATTCTTTTTGTCCTTAAAATATCTTTGCTGAGCGCGCTTCATAAAATAATGAAGTTCAAAAGCTGGCAGCTGAAGTTCCAGGTCATGTAACAAATCCGATAATGGCGCTATGGTATAGCTTAATGTTAAGCGATCATTAACTTTCCTCCAATAGCTCCAATTAACATTTTCTTCCATTTTGCATAGAAAATACATAGGCACAAAATCATGTTTTAGATCCCGTATACATTTATCACAGTCACTAATCATGCACTTTTCGTTCAATACATTGCAGCATGTTAATTTCAAAAAAGATTCAAAATGAGATGGAAACTGAGGCATAGCTTTATGACATCCCTCTAGCAAAAATGCGAAGTTCGCATTTTTCGTTCGATGGTGAAAAAATTGGGATTTACAAAGATTTTCTGAAGCGACCTCTTTGGCTAGTGTTTGTTTACACTTGTAACCACTTTTGAATTGGGTATTTGAATTTTTTTTCATTGCTCCACACTTTTGTTGTCGAACACGATCTCTATTTCTTTTTTCTTTCAATATTTTTGAATTATTTTTGGCCTCGCATGCCTTTCTCTTCCGATATTCACGCATTCTTTCAGCTTGTTTTTCTTTATGTTCATTAAGCTTATTTTCATCTTGCTTAAGCCTCTCGCTCCACCGATTTTAATTTTTAGCATTACGTGACATCTAGGTGTAATATGTATTGTAAAAGTGAAATAATATTTATCAAATGGACTTTAATTAAGAGCATTACGCACGTGACAAATTTCAAAAGTTAAGAAAAAATAATAATTTTGTAGAACGCTATTTGTATTAATAAATTTTTTTAGCAAATACTAAATTTGCTTTACAAACTAAATAAAAAAAAACACTTAAACTGATAATGCGCGAATAATGGCACCATGTGGTCCTATTGCATTACGCACGTGACATACGAATGTTGCCGAAATAGAACTGAAAAAAATACCATTATCGATGAGCAGTTTGATCTTTTCTCTCATTTTTATATTCATTTGTAGTTGTATCAATTACTTATATACCAAATTGCGATATTACATATATATTTCTTTCGTCAGCAGCGATTAAAAGTAATACATTCTACAGCTTTTAAAGTGAATAAAATAATCATAATTTTTGCATACAATTTTTTTTATTTTAAAATTATAATGAGCTGAATTTTTTTTGCATAGTAAAATATCAAGTTTTCTTCCATTTTCTGTGTCTAAAAAAATTCTGCGAGCGTTTTGATTTTTTAAGTCACGGTGAACCATTTCATGGAAACACCCATATAGAATTCAGGAATATTATATTATCTACGGTTTTGGGTGCAAGTCGATTTCTTTTATCAGTTATGAAATTGCCTGCCAAGGAAAATACACGTTCAGATGCCGCACTACTTGCAGGTATAATTATGATTTTAAGTGCAAGTTTTGATATGCGTGGAAAGTTAGTTTTATGTCATCTACCTACATACGCTCTGCAATTTCTAGAATGTAAGATAAAGCTTTGCTCTAGGCTTAAGAAAATAACTTAATAAAATGATAATAAATAAATAAGTTTCAGTTTTGTAGTTTTTACGTAGTCACTAGAATCTCGCGTTTCGTTTCTTTTAAAACCCCTCCGCGTATGCATAAAATATATTTTGAATAGGCGCGGAATTTGAGAATGTATTCATGAATACACAATGAGCCACTTATGAGCGAATGTATTCATGGACAAACTATGAGCCTTCCAACTCATCTAATGGTATACAACGAATAGCTCAAACAATTGTATAAAGAAAAGCAAGCCAAGCCAAGTGTAAGCGATAAGTGATTGTAAGACATATTCACACTTATTATTACATGTGATTGTGAGAAGATAATATTTTTAGTGAGAGCAAGTATGAGTGAACAATAGGGATGATTCATGAATTTGAGAGTATAATCATAAGCCAAGTATTCACCTCAGATCACTGATCTGTACTTGAAGTAGTTGAAGTGAAATAAAATATTACATGCGCATATATATGGTAGTCGAAAAAGTCTTTTCGTGTTTCTAGCCAAACTTCAACTAATTTTTTTTATTCATTCATTCATTTAGGTCGACCACTTCAGTGTACAACTTTCAACAGTATAAATCGAAATTTCGAATTTTCTTGAACGGAAGCGAACGAACCATTGTTGTGCTACACGAACTGATACAGCATCGTCTCCGTAAACTTCACAAATTTCATTGTTGGCTTGCGTGGCAAACAGAAAATAAGACAAGCGTTCGTTTCATATTTCGGTGAGTTATTGAATTCAACTTTGAAATATTGTTAAATCTCTACCAGCAGCCGATCCATACTTACATATTTCATAATTTATTCATTTAGTTCTTATTTATTTAATTCCCGTATAAAAAAACAATATTTTTATATTTTGCATATATTTTTTATATTAATTTCTTTACATTTATTTATATTTGTATTCATATTCACATTTATTTTATATTATTTATATATTTTAAAACTAAAACTTAATTTCTCTTAAATTTAGTTTTGGCGTCGAAGGAAGTCGATGAAAGCTTTCTCCGTTTCCCTTGCATCGTTAACATATTTTTTAACAGGCAAAATCGCTTTTCATCGGCTTCCATCATCGCCTCAGTCGCCTTTAAAAAATCGTCACGCATTTCCTCCATAACCATCATTGCCGTCTTCTTCTTTTTTGTAGCAACGCTTGACGATGGCCGATTGGAGCTACCAGACGAAGAAGGGCCATCGCCTTCTCTATAAAATTATAAAAAAAAAAATAATATTTAATAATGTACGTTTACTTCACAATTTTTTACCTACCTGTATTTATTTGTGAAATTATGTATTTTTATTTCATTGGTCGTGTTTGGAGGACAACAAGCTTTTTTATTGACCGTTTATATGTTTTGAAAGAAAAACCACGAATTTAATTATTTTTTTTTTATATTATTTAATATTGTTTGATTTCTTGCGCTTGCGGTTACCGCGACATTAAACAGCTTAACAAGTTGATTAACCTACAGCCTTTCTTTTACCTCAAGTACGGTATTAAAGATCAGCTGAGATAGTGGTACTTGTTCTAATTCGCTGCATTTACATTAATGTACGTATGTATGCTTGCCTATGCAAGCATGATAAGAGTGTGTTATCAAAGTCACTCAAATAGGCAAAACCGGTTTGGCGATTGCCGGCGCTCAGACTTAAAGCAAGCATACATCTAGTTTTAAACAATGTTGTAGTGTTGTTGTACACAATTAAGTGCTAAGAATGTTGGTACTTAACAAAATATGTATAAAAGTAACAGGGATGATTTCTACTACTAAATTCGCTTATGAACTATGTATCTATTTCTAAACATACTCCGCCCGTTGAAAGGTTTAGGCTTTCAAGATATTATCATCAATTGGTAGGAGACACAGCTTTGAAACAGCTCGCTTGTATACGCCATTTGGTGTCTTTAGAACTGCGACTCGCACCACCTGGTCCTTTCCGGAAATGGTTTCTATGACTCTAGCTAAAGGCCACTTTAGCGGGGGATTGTTCTCGTCCTTTATCAAAACCACGTCCCCGAGCTTGAGATTCGACGAAGATGAGTGCCATTTATGGCGTTGTTGCAGAAGAGTTAGATATTCTGCTTGCCATTTCTTCCAGAATTGTTGTTGCAGGTAGCACACTCGCTGCCATCTGCTAAGATGATTAATATTGATAGGAGTGATGTCAGGTTCAACCACGGATGTGAAGGGTGCGCCAATAAGAAAGTGCGCTGGGGTAAGCACTTCGAGATCGTCAGGACTCTCTGTAATGGGACATAAAGGTCGTGAATTTATAATCGCGGATATTTGGCACACAAGTGTGCGAAGCTCATCCAAGCTTAATTTAGAAAGGCCCACAACTCTATAAAAATGATATTTGGCCATTTTGACTGCAGCCTCTCATAAACCGCCAAAGTGGGGAGAACGAGGGGGTATCAACTTCCATTCAATTTGATCGCTCGCACACTGCTGGGGAATCATTTTCAAATTCTCTTGGCTCAAAAATAGTTTTTTCAGTTCCAATAGCTCATTTTTGGCTCCAACAAAATTGGTGACATTGTCCGACCATATAGTTTGCGGTCTGCCACACGTACAAATAAATCTCTTAAGGGCTGCGAGGAATGAAGAGGTTGCCAAATCCTTTACCAGCTCCAAATGAACGGCCTTGGTGGCGAAGCAAATAAAGATGCAAATGTAGCATTTAATTGGAGCTCTATTGCGTACGTCCGATTTGTAGAAAAATGGCCCACAAAAGTCCACTCCGGTAGTTAGGAATGCTCGATTTCCTTTCCGATGGTAAATTTCCCATTAAATGTTCCATAAGCTTAGGATTGACATGAAACCAACGAACGCATTTGTTAATAATTCGACTTACGGTTTTACGCCCGCCAATAGGCCAATACTGTAGGCGAATAGATACTAATAGCGATTGAGGTCCAGCGTGTAAAAGTTTCCTATGAAAATTGCTGATGATTGCGTCAGTCACCGGGTGAAGTTTTGGCAAAATAATTGGGTGTTTCGACGAAAAATCCAAATTTGAATACTGAATTCTTCCACCAACTCGAAGTAAACCGCGCTCGTCGAGAAAGGGAACGAGCGAACGAATTTCAGATGAAGACTTTATCGCCTCTTTGGATTCGAGTGCTTTGTATTCATCTCGAAGATGCGCCTTTTGAATCATTCGTATAAGTATAAAGGTTCCTTCCTGTAATTCCCTTACTTTGAGTGGTCCAGAAAATCTCATTCCAGCTCTTCTGGAAAACCGATAAACATATGCATATATTCTCTGTAATTGTTCAAATGAGTTAACAAATTTGCAACTTAAAGACATGTCTATAGTAGAAATAAACACAAATGCACGCTTTCGACCCTCGGGCAAGTCCTTTGTTGGTAGGAGAGGAGATTTAGGCCAGTTAGATTGATCTACACCCAGATAAGGGGGACCGTATTTCCATAAATCCATGGTTAATAGTTCCTTGGGGCTAGCTCCTCTTGAAAGAACGTCCGCTGGGTTGGAATCTGTTGAAACATGGCTCCAAACCATATCTGCTGTGAGAGTTTGAATGTTGTTAATGCGATTTGCGACAACTACGCAGCCACGATAGCACGGTTGTGGAATCAGACCAGCAATATACTCCCTTGGCTTTGAAATGCGTTGAATTGATTACCTTTGCGACTAATTCAGCTAACAGTAATGCACCACATAGCTCAAGCCTCGGTATCGTTAGAGGTTTTAGTGGAGCTACGCGAGATTTGGAGCAGAGAAGATTGATTCGGATGTGTCCGCCTCTTTCAGCGCGTATGTATATGCAGGCCCCATAAGCAGCCTCATTCGCATCACAAAACCCATGTTATTGTATTTCAGCTTCTGGCATCAGCAAGTATCGGTCAAAACTAAAACGAGTAATTAGTTTGTATTGATTGCATATTTCTAGCCATTCTGTTTGAATTGCTTGAGGTGGGCTTTCGTCCCAATGTAGCTTCTCTTTCCACAAATGCTGCAAGAATATTTTGGCTTTGGCCACCACAGGTCCGATCAAACCAAGGGGGTCGTAAAGCCTGGCTATAGCCGAAAGTATTGTGCGTTTAGTTACCTTAGCCGGTGTTCCGAAGGGTGAAAAGGAAAATATGAATACGTCCAATTTTGGGTCCCAAACCAATCCAAGTGTCTTTGTTATGCTTGTACCGTCGTCAAAGGTTAAGAAGTCCTGTTTGTCATTATCCTCAATATCAAAAAAGACTCGATCATCATTCGAACACCATTTCCTCAAGTGAAAGTTTCCGAGAGATAAACACTTTTTAGTCTCGTTTAATATCACCCTTGCTTCGCCCAACGAGCCTGCACCGGTAATCATGTCATCCACATAAAATCCATGGTGTATCGTTTCGGCTACAACGGGATACACATGAGCTTCAGCGCGGCCAAGCTGCTGTATTGAACGAATGGCTAGAAAAGAAGCTGGCTTCGTTCCATAAGTGACGGTATCTAACTTAAAAATGCTAAAATCTTCATTGGGTTTGTCCCTCCATATTATACACTGCAGGAAGTTGTCTGGATCAAACATCCTTACACAGCGATACATTTTACAAATGTCTGCAGTAAGAACAATTTTGAAGGTGCGAAATCGAAGCAAAATATCAAAAAGTGGAGGTTGAATGGTTGGT
This sequence comes from Bactrocera neohumeralis, assembly GCF_024586455.1. Taxonomy (NCBI): domain Eukaryota; kingdom Metazoa; phylum Arthropoda; class Insecta; order Diptera; family Tephritidae; genus Bactrocera; species Bactrocera neohumeralis. The sequence continues at coordinate 17,044,046 of NW_026089623.1, read as the reverse complement.
CCTTTCATCAGGATCGAATTCAACGAAAGTCCATTACTGGTTGGCGCAGAGCCATCAAAAACCACACGCAGTTTTGTTGTTGTGCTATCAGCCGTTAAAACACAGTGATGTGGAATAAAATTCATTGGAATTTGCTTTGGCATAGTGTCAACGACTGACATATGGTTCAAATCAAAATACGCCTAAATGAATGACGAAAATTGTTGTTTTAGTTCAGCATTGCTCTGAAATTTCCGCTCTAAAGCCTTGAATCGATTGACAGCCTGTTGATACGACTCTCCTAGTTCGCAAGAAGGTGATTTTGTTGGTAATCGAACCGAAAACTCACCAGATTCCAATCGCTTATGGGTTTTTATGAAATGCTCTTCGCACAAATCCTCCTCTATTGTAGTTTTTGGTGTGGAGCCAATACAGTTCTCTATTTCCCAAAAGCGCTGAACTAGGTTATGTAAGTCGTCATCTGAGTTATTTGCTAGAGCCATGTCGATGGCTGCTAAGCAAGATAGCTTCGAAATGTTGTATGTTGTTGCGCCTGATACAACCTACCCTAGCTTTGTTTTTTGTAGAAGTGGTAAATTTTCAGCCAGACGTATCTGGCCAACGCAGAGCAGGTCAAAGAATAAACTAGCTCCAATGAGCATATCAACGCGCTGCGGTTCGAAAAAGTATGGGTCTGCTAAGGATATGTTTTGTGGTATATTCCAATTAATACCCTTTAAAGAACGAGATGGTTGAACATCGGTGATGGTGGGGGTGATAACCGCAGACAATTTGGCAATGTAATCGTTAATGCGCGAATGCAGGTCGAAATTAACGATATAATTGGCAACGAAATCATTTTGGCCTATACCAGAAATGAACTGTGAAGATTTGACCTTCTTTAATTGTAGTTGATTAGTGAGTCGATTGGTTATAAAGTTTAATTGTGACGCAGAATCTAGCAGAGCCCTGCAAGGAATGAGGGAGCCAGATCGATTTTTTACATAAATTATGGCTGTTGCTAAGAGAACGAAATCTTTTTCAGCAACGCTAGCCTGAACTTCAGATGCGACGAGTGCAGAAGCTGAAGGACCGAAAGATGAAGAAGAAAACGAGTACGGGTTGAACGAATTAGACGTGGTTGGTTGTGATAGCTGCGGCGGCTTATCAGAAGCCACTGGTTGTGAAGTTGTCGGAAAGGAATTTGTGTCTTGATGAAGCAGACTGTGATGCTTCGACGTGCAATGTCTACAGTGTCCGGACTTGCAGTATTTGAGTGAATGCCCGACTCGAAGGCAATTCAAACATAGGTTTAACCGTTTTGCTTCTTTATAGCGCATTGTGGGTGAAAGGCCCAGAAACTGCTTGCACCTTGCAATTTTGTGTTCACTAGAACTGCACAATATGCATCCCGATACAGCTGCCGTTAAAAGCACCTTACGACTGATGGGATTTGACAATTTCTTGCCTACCTGTTTTTCCGGAAGTCCAAGGACAATCTCTACATTTTCCAGTTGCTGGCAGCGTTGCTCCAAAAATCTAGCCATTGAATTCCATGTAGGTATTTCGCTTACAGGTGTTTGTTCCTCCCATTTCGCGCGAGATTTGACGTCCAAATTTTGAGACACTAGTTGAATGAGTAAGCAATCAGCAATCTGTTCCTTCGTTCCCATAGTTTGCAACGCTCGCAAGTGAGCATTTACGGTATCGCTGAGTTCTCGAAGTTTGGCAACCCTATCACCCTCTACCCTCTTGAGCTGAAAAATATCTCTGATATGAGCCTGGAAATTCAAGCGTTTATTATCAAATCTTGCTTTTAGCAAATCAATAGCCTTATCATAACTTTGTTTACTTATCTCTAATGAAAGAATGGTGTCCAACGCTGCATCACGTAGACTTGACCGAAGGTGCTGGAATTTTTCAATTCTTGATAAATCTACGTCCTGATGTACAACGGTGTTGAACATCGAGAAAAAATCTGGCCAATCCGAATATTTACCGTTGAACGTTGGAATTTGCAGAACCGGTAACCTCTGCTTTGGCTGAGAGACAATAATTGAAGTTTGATCGCCAGCAAACGGCTGCGTCGTAGAGCTGTAAGCTTCGGAAGCTCGGCAAGCGTGCCGCTGACGTATCAGCTTGGTTTTAACCTCGATAAATTCCGCTAAAAGATCATCAGCGTCGTTGTCCTCTAGTTGCCTGTAGAGAGCATCGCACCTTTCTTCCAGCCTATCCACTTGCTCGATACGTACGTCCACTGCAGCTTCGTCGAACTCACGCAAGACATCGAAAGTCAACGTGTTGTTGAGTAGGATGATTTGTTGAACAAATGAAGCCAGCTTCTTCTTGGCTTCTGCTGATTCCATTTTCTTGGGTGCCATTTTTTTTGTCAAAGACCGTAAAGTTTAATTAAATTTGCGAAAAGTTTCGTTTTATTAATACGATATTAATTCCACGATCACGTCGGGGTCACCAAAATGTTTGGAGTATAATAAGCTTTTTTATTGACAGTTTATATGTTTTGAAAGAAAAACCACGAATTTAATTATTTTTTTTATATTATTTAATATTGTTTGATTTCTTGCGCTTGCGGTTACCGTGAGATTCAATTGCGACTTTCCTTATACGAATAACCGAAATTAACAGCTTAACAAGTTGATTAACCTACAGCCTTTCTTTTACCTCAAGTGCGGTATTAAAGATCAGCTGAGATAGTTGGTACTTGTTCTAATTCGCTGCATTTACATTAATGTACGTATGTATGCTTGCCTATGCAAGCATGATAAGAGTGCGTTATCAAAGTCACTCAAATAGGCAAAACCGGTTTGGCGATTGCCGGCGCTCAGACTCAAAGCAAGCATACATCTAGTGTTAAACAATGTTGTAGTGTTGTTGTACACAATTAAGTGCTAAGAATGTTGGTACTTAACAAAATATGTATAAAAGTAACAGGGATGATTTCTACTACTAAATTCGTTTATGAACTATGTATCTGTTTCTAAACAGGTCGTATATGCATGGCCAACCGATATCATTGCGCTGGAGCGAAGCTGTGGCTTTTTCGGTTGGCAAACGTGTATTAGATCGGTCTCGGCAGCCTCACTACAAATAACTCTCTTCTTTTTTCACATTTTCTCATTATCAACTTTTATTTTTGTATTTTTTTATTTTTATTTACATTAATTGCAAATTTTTTATTTCTTGTTTTTTTACTTTTTTGTCTGCTAACTTTTCTTGTTTAAAATTTTTTGTTTATTTTTTCACTTTGACAGTTTGTAGTATCAAACTCAGCTGCAATTATACAAATGTGTCCAAGAGATGGCGCAAAACCAAAGTCGCACCGGGAGATTTAGAGTGGATCAGTTTCAAAATACTTCGGTGAAGTGGTTTGGAAGAGTCATTTTTGTATGGCAAAATCTGGTAAAATCTCGTGGTTTAGTGAGTTAAACTAATCTAAGGCCTAAATCTTGTGGTTAAGTGTCGGTCGGAATATAGTATTAGCGTGTAACCAATCATTTTATAAACTCGGAATTTTGAAAAATTAAGCGCGGAAACATACTTTAGGTGTTTTTAAACATTATAATAAGCAAGTTAAAAAAGAGATCTAAGTTTGATATTAAAATAACTTACCTATCTAAACAATCCAGCCCGTACCCTAAGGAATTTTTCTGCTGCGTTTGCGCAAAAATTCCATTTCGGTTAGACACTATAATTCAATTGCAACGGACCAACGAATAACATCGAAGAGATAATAGAATTTAGGAGACGGTAAGGTATATCGATGGTAATCTTTCATTGGGGGGGGGGGGGCGCATTGGCCACGGCGAATATCGCATTCGATGGAACGATGAGCTGTACGAGATATACGACGACATTGACATAGTTCAGCGAATTAAAAGACAGCGGCTACGCTGGCTAGGTCATGTTGTCCGGACGAACAGTATTCGACGCAGTACCCGCCGAGGGAAGCAGAGGAAGAGGAAGACCTCCACTCCGTTGGAAGGACCAAGTGGAGAATGATCTGGCTTCCCTTGGAATATCCAATTGACGCCACGTAGCGAAAAGAAGAAACGCCTGGCGCGCCGTTGTTAACTCGGCTATAATGGCATAAGCGGTGTCTACGCCAATTAAGAAGAAGAAGAAGGTATATCTATATCTGCGATCTAAGAAACCAAATTAAACGGCCGATCGAATTTCCTGATATGTGTAGGTTTCAACGTTTTGTGGTGGTGACCTAGCCTTCATTTTGCGCATCATGCATCTGTGTCGACAGCCATATCGACCATAGGAATACTACCCTTGACGGTTACGGCATAGCTATCCGATCAGGCGATGTCGAGCTCGAAATATTCAATATATACATCTCCCCAGTTATTGTTGTCCATTAGGATATTACCCGAATATAGTGCGAACACAGTGCGCTGCCTTTTTGGGTAAAACCGATTGGTACTTGGCCACTTGAAAGCGCACCATTACTTTACGCGAATACGTTTGGTTGCGGTACGATATTGCTTGAAAATTTGGCGAAAAACTCACGAAAAGTCGGTGCAGTATGCGACGGTGTGTTATCGTGTCCACCAATAGTTGCCGGCCCATAATTCCGACGCCTTTTTACGAATAGCTTCGCGTAAACAACGCAAACACTAAAATAGTATTCCTTGCTGACAGTTTGGCCGGTCGGAATGAATTCGGAGAGCATCACACCTCGATAATCGAAGAAATCTTTCAACTCCTTTACGTGATTTTTCGGCTTCGGCTCACCTTTGCCACGAAAATCTACCTGAATAACTGCTTCTTAACGTCAGCGCATGCTTCCAACTAGGTTAGATGTCTGCTCAGGAGTAATATATGCTCATTCTGTGTGTATTACCTCTTTGAGCAAATCCTTCGATGTTATATGGTGAGTCCGTATTTTTTCGTTTTAGTAGATGCCAAATATGCTCTTAATGGTTAGTGTCTGGAGATTACGGAGGTGTTTTTAATTACTTACAATAGTAGATGAGACATTCTTGCACTAGATACGACACATGTTGCGGGTTGAAACCCGTAACCCACTTAAGCCCAACTTTTCAACGCTTGGAGCTAAATTTTCCTTTAAGATTTTCAAATATGAGTGTTTATGCGTTTTATCATCAATAAAAACGAGATTTCCCACACCAGACGTTGCAATGCACCCTCAACCCATTACGTTACCGCAGCCATGCTTCACAGTTTTAATTATATTATTTTCCTTGACCTCTTTGTTTCGTTTTCACCAAATTTTTTGCGAACCATCGGAACCAAACATATTAAGTTTTTTTTTGTTTTTTTTTTTATTAAGATAATATTTTTAGTGAGAGCAAGTATGAGTGAACAATGGGAGTGATTCATGAATTTGAGAGTATAATCATAAGCCAAGTATTCACCTCAGATCACTGATCTGTACTTGAAGCAGTTGAAGTGAAATAAAATATTACATGCACATATATATGGTTGTCGAAAAAGTCTTTTCGTATTTCTAGCCGAACTTCAACTAATTTTTTTTATTCATTCATTCATTTAGGTCGACCACTTTTTGCCATTTTTCCGCTAAAGACATTATTACATCAGTGTATAACTTTCAAGTGTAAATCGAAATTTCCTGAACGGAAGCGAGCGAACCATTGTTGTGCTACACGAACTGATACAGCACCGTCTCCGTAAACTTCACAAATTTCATTGTTGGCTTGCGTGGCATTCTTCACTTTTTTACACAAAAAATTCAATATAAGCGAATTTGTTCGTTATTTTCACTAATTTATGACTTTTTTTAACTTCCCCGAATTTAATTTTTTCGGTTAAATGAAGTTTAAAATCTCACCTTTCCAACACTATATGGTATGATACAATGTGATTAGAAGTACTGGAGATATATTTTATTTAAATACAAAATTTAAGAAGCAAACATCTCTAAATGATTTCATTTCATAATACCTCTGTTAGTAGCAATTATGTTTTCAGAAGTTTCAGCATCGTTTTCATTAAATGATTCCAAATGTTCCAATGGATATTATATATTGATTTAGAATTATAAACATTGTTGCGCAATATTAAAGTATGCAGAATGGCACAAGCTAATACTTTTGATACCTCTTCCATAACACTAGCCGACAATTTTGACATTTTTTTTTCTGCTCTGAAACCAAACTTTTTTTTTATGTTGCTTTGATAAGGTACATATATAATTTGAAGGTCCAGGTTAAGAGAAAAATAAAAGAAAAGTTTTTGCAAAAAATATATTGAATATTACAAATTTTTATCCCTCAATTTATATTTTCTTGTACTTTTTTGAACTTCTGCTGTATTGGTAGTCAGGATTATCACGTAAACATATCCAGCAATAGTCTGCCAGCATGCTAGGAGTCCATTTGCCTTGATACCTTTTCTCCATACTCAATATGTCTTGGTGAAATCTCTCCCCATGTTCATCACTGACTGCACCTAAATTGGGTGGAAAGAAATCCAAGTGCGAATGTAGGAAATGTATTTTCAGGGACATGCTACACCCTAAAGCCTGAAAATCCGTTAATAGGCTTGATATGAGTTCTTCATAATCGGGTGATTTGGTGTTACCCAAAAAATTTTTTACAACCTCAACAAATGAAAGCCATTTTTTTTCTAGCGTATTTAGTTTAGAGACAAAGTTTTGATCCTTCATAACTCGTCGTATGTCTGGCCCCACAAAAATCCCTTCTTTTAATTTCGCATCACTAAGTCTCGGAAATATACTTTTAAGGTATTGAAAACCTTCTCCCGTTTTATCCATTGCTTTTACAAAATTTTTCATTAAGCCTAATTTTATATGAAGGGGTGGCAATACAATATTCTCGGGTTCAACAAGACGAAGATTGGACACACTTTTCTGATTAGGTACATAGTCTGTTCTTTTTGGCCAGTCTTTTTGGATATAGTTTTGCTTCGAGCTCTGCTATCCCATTCGCACATAAAACAGCAAAATTTTGTGTAACCAGCTTGCATACCTAGTAACATCCCAACTACTTTTAAATCAGAACAAATTTTCCAAGAATGTTTAGCATACTGTATTTTTTGTAGTAGATTTTTGATATTTTCATAGGTTTATTTGATATGTACTCCATGCGCTAGAGGTACAGATGGAAGTTCGTTACCATTATGTAACAAAACCGCCTTCAAACTTATTTTCGATGAATCAATAAATAGTCTCCACTGATCAGGTGAATAGGTACAAAACATTTTTTTCATAAGCCCATATACATACATCTTTGCAATAGACTAGATCGTTTTCCTTTTCAAAGAAATCCACAACACTACTATGTCGTTTCCGATAAGTACAAATTCTTGTCTCTGGATGCAATAAATTCCATTGTTTTAGTCTAGAAGCTAAAAGTTGTGATTTCTCTCTTGGTAAATCAAGGTCACGAATCAGATCATTAAGTTCGCTTTGAGTTATCAGATGTGGCTCTGTTGTTGACCTTGTTGGTGGTGGCTCGTAGTCATCGTCGTCAAAATCGGTGTGGTCGGAAGCATAAACATCAACACTACTTTCTAAGCCACAACTACCACGAGAAGTTGACGGTTCGTTAGAAGTTGAGGTCGTTGGACCAACCTTTTCCGAACTTGTATAAGAAGTATAACTTCAATAATATTATCGTAATTGGACCTAAGGATTTTTTTTTATTATTTTTCTAATGATATACATACTAGCAGGAACCAAAATATATAATTTTTATTTCAGAGCAAAATCCATTGTCGGTTAGTGTAATTTGAATATCATTATGATTCAAAAAATTTCGCCTCAAAATCCCAAAAGCTTGTTCTATGAATACTCGAGTTGAACTTTAATAATAATAAAATGGTTTCTTCTCTCTCAAGAGATACTCATTATATCTATAAGGCAGGATCAAATATTTTAAAAGAGGATAAGCTGAGTCGGCTTAAATAATATCATCCCTTGCATGCTGTATCTCCCCAGATTTAATTTCTTCGTATGTATGGTATATCTGACTATTTTTTCATTCGTTGGCGTCATGGCAGCTCCCTGGGAGATTAACCATTCCAATGGCCAACAAATTTCATTTTTCAGCTTGCAAATCGCTTTGATTGTTTTAATCAAAATTTTGTGGGCAGTCCCTTTTGAAACATCAAATTTATCTGATAGTTCGTTCGCCTTAAGTGACTCTACTGTTACTCAGCATAATCGATCGAATATTTACCGCGTGACGTTAACCAAAAAGGTTCCAAGCCGTTATTTAATCCCTACGAAGTATTTATGTATTTATTTTGGCGATTATTAAAATAAGAAAACTTACAGCAAATGTTTCACGAGACATCCGAAAATGTGATGTGTTGCTTCAACTGAAGAAACTTTCAACGAAATATGAAGGAGTTGCTACAATGCAAAAAATAAGAATGGTAAGAATAGGTACATTGCTTGTTCATGTAAAAATGGCATCCATGCAATTATTTTAACTATTCATTGCGTCAATTTTGCATTTTTGAAATCATTTGATGCAAAACTTCGCACATTTGAAAAAAGCCGAATTAATATTGAGCTGATTGTGCCTTGCTACTGATTTCTGGCTCGTGCTGGCCAGTCCACTGTTGTTAGTGTTACAGCTGCCAACAGTTTTCAAGTGGTGCCAAATTCGCTTAATGATAATTATTTACATAAATATAAATACAGAGAATGTTTTTATTTACTTTAGGGGCGCAGCCTTCCCTGCGTGTTTCAATTTTAAATGCTGAATCATAACCGCTCACCGACCAAACTTTGACACTGGATCTGGTAGGTTTTGGAGTTTTGCAATTGGATTGACTGGAACGACCAGATCCAAATTACAACGAAAAGATATGCGAACGGAGGGATTTGTTGCCGCCGTTCAAGATCGCTAATAAAAAAATTTAAAACAATGAAAACTAAAGATAATGGGAAATCTAAGCATATTTCATGACACGTTTTGTAATGTGATGCATAGAAATATAAATTTTCAATTACCAATGATTAAAAACATTTATTAGTTGAGTACTAGCATTTTTAATTCACCTTATTAAGTATTGGAAGTTCAAAAGTTAGTTGTTTTAATATACCATTAAATCATAAATAAGATTTAAATTGTTTTGCGGTATATTAGAAGTCCAATATAAAAAAAAATTAATTGTAATAAATGTTGAGTGTTTTAATTTAAATGCCCAAAAATTATTATTTTGCCCGATCTGGCTACAATGGAAATTTATTTAAAAACCGCTTATTTTGAGGCGCTTTCACACTGGAATAAGTTGGGCATCCCTTTATCCCTGATACTTACTTGTCAACCTTTTCCCCAATTAACCTGCGCGATCCAGTGGATCTTTAAAGCGCTAGAGGAAAAACGCGTTTAGTACTGTGAACGAACATACTATTTGCATATTTATTCCGACAAACAAACAGCACACCTTCATTGTTAAGAAAACAGAGTTTTCATTCAAAGGAAAAACAACTTCGGTAACTAGAGTAATATAAAAAATGCAATAAACTTCCGAAAAACAGCACATCTCAACTGTTAAGAAAAAAATTTTCATTTAAAGGATAAATACTTTGTTGACTAAAATAACTAGAAGATGTCATGCCGGGCGTAGTAACATGACATTATAACCCGTTTCGTACAAGGCGACTAAGAAAATAAAATAATTTGTTATTTTTGAAGTTGTATACATTTTTCATTTTACATTCCATCAAAACTGTAATATTTAACTTAACGAAACTCTTGAAGTATGAATGTCCTGCTCTGAAATATAAAGCAATTAAAAAACAATAACTTATTATTTGTTATATATTTATATACATAAAAAGTGGTTGATGTTAAAACAAAAATTACCTTTATTCTTTCACCGCGGGTATACCCAACTCAGAATTAGTCCATGAAGAAGTACTAGGGTATGGAAATTCACCCTGAAAAATACATAAATTCTTTATTTCGCTAGTTCTGTAATGTTTGCCTTAAAATTTTACTTAATAAAAACTTAAAAATAAAAACTGCATCTTCATAAAACATAACCATTTTTATTGTAAACTTAGTTTCAATGCCATTTTCAATGAAAAAATGCACAAATTTGTGTTTTTCTTATCGTGAACTTCAGAATCTGGAAGATATTCTAAAAAATCTCTTCTATTTAAATTCTAAAAACTTTTTTATACGAACTAAGGAATATCAACAAAATACAGTTGATATAGAAAAAGATTTTCGAAAGGAAAACAAGAAAAAGTTCAAGTATTTTGAATGAAGCTACATGACAAAGGTGCAATCATCGTAATCGTATTCAGAATGAAAAAGGTAACTACCATTTCCATTTTCCATCCTTCTTTGCGGCAAGGAATTTGATCACATTATCTAAAAACCACAATTTCGTAATTTTTGCGGTGAGTTTCAGATCGTTATCCTGAATGAAAATAACTTCCTGTCACCATTCGAGAACGAATATATCCAGACTTGGAAGATATGAGTCTTCCAGAATATCAATATAATCTGTGGCACATATTATATAATCGATCCGCCGAAGTACATTTCCGCGATAACATCCCCTAGACTTCAGTGACCCACCATCGCATTTCATTCTTTGGCATATGTTGCAATCTTGTATAGTACATCAACCTGTTTGACAATACATATCCATACTCTTCTGATCCTATTTCAATAATTTTGGTTGCATCGGACCAAGTAAACCTGCTTCCAAATATCGATGGTGAGGTGTTCATATTTTTTTAGGAAACTCTAACCGAGCCTTGCTTATTATTTAAAACGGGTTTTTATCATAGCCCTTTATTTTTCAGGCATCTTCATACTATCTTGTCAACAATTTTTATATCTCCAACACGTTTTCCTTCAAAGCCGAATTTACGGCTTTTCCTATCATAAAGCAACTGAAAAGTTATTAAACTATTATATTTCATATTTTTTTGATTTGTTGCTTGCTTTGAATAATTTTAAAATTCACATATTAGTAACACCACTACAGCTGCCCATTGTCGTCGGCACAATTAAAATTTTAATTTGGCACCAGTGACTGCAAGCCTGCTGCTCTGAAGTCGTGCTATGTATTTTAATATCGGACATATGCTGCGTGTTGTCTGTCGTCTTTAATGTGTTTTATGCATAACTAATACACATTAAAGATTCATGAATCATATTCAGACAAAGTACTATGTGAGTATTGTACAGTTGGCACAAGGGATCCTCCGAAAAATCACTGAGTTTCGCGAATTTTTTTTAATGTTGAAATTAACTAATTGTAAATATATACAATACAAAATAGTCTAAAAAGTAGTAAAGAAAAAAGTCCTGTACGATGTCCACGATTGCGACCGCAATTTTGATTTAAAACAAAATATTCAAAAGGGTTAGTAATCTGTAGGAAAGTCGTTATTGCGCTATGGAAGTTTTTTTTTGAAATTTGACAAAATGGCGGCGGTTGGAATAAAAAGTATCGAAATTAGCCCTTTTTTCGATAGTTTTTCGTGGAAAAAAATAGGAAGGTTTCGAAAAAAGCTTAGATAGCGCGGTAGAGAATGCCGTTAAAAATTTTTCCTCCAAATTGAAACTAGATATCTTCAAAACTCTTCCTTTGAAAGTGAAAATCGCTTTGAAAAACACCATTTTGAGATAAACGCATTTCAAGATTGTCTCGCTCGGTTCCCCACTATGTGCCCTTTCTACAAGAAACGTTGTAGCGACCGTAATAATTTGTATTTCGATTTCAAAATTTGAGATAACGTTTATTACAGTATATGCAATCCGACAATGCAACAAAACAAATAGAGTTTTCGAAAATTTGACACCGAGACGATCCTTTAAATAATCATCCTTTCCGTTTATATCAATGAAGAACTAATTCAAATGTATCCGTAAATGTTCCGCAGAATATACTCATCTAAAGCATCCTAAAATATTTCTTCAAAACGATTCTACCTCAGAAATAAATCTGACTTTCCATTAGCTATTAGCTTTCATATGGACTGCGAAAACTTTCAATTTTATTATAATGAATTCTATGAATTCCAAGAAATGACTTCAATAATGTTTTCTGTCGCTACAACAACAATTTTTGCATTTTAAATATTATATTGTAGATTCATCAAGCCACCTGGCTGTCTCCGGATAAAAAAACCACCAACCAGATCGATCATGTTGTGATAGACGGAAGACACGTTTCCAGTGTTTTAGATTTGCGTGCGCTCCGAGGTCCTAACATCGACTCGGCCAAGATTCGCACCCGCCTCTGTGTAGCAAAAAATGCACGCCAACAAACACAAGGAAGGTTCGACGTCGAGATGCTGCAACACAACAGATAGCCGAACAATTTTCTACTCGACTTTCAAACTCGTTACGTACAGTTGCTACCGAAACCATTGGTTTTTGAAAAATGCAAAAGAACAGCAGGTACGACGAGGAGTACCGTGTTGCAGCGGAGAGAAAACAGGCTGCCTACCTCGCAACGATACGATCGACCACAACACGTGCGGGATGGGATAGATACCGAGAGTTGAAGAGGGAAGCGAGGCGTATTTGCAGACATAAAAAGAAAGAGACCGAAATGCGTGAGTATGAAAAGCTTGATAAGCTGGCCGACAGGGGTAATGCTCGAAAATTCTACGAAAAGATGCAGCGACTTACAGAAGATTTCAAGACCTGAGCATACTCTTGTAGAACCCCGGCTGAATGGCAGTGAACGCAGAACGCCAGGAGAAGGCGAACCCGATTCCCCAATCGATTACGATCGAGCAGACGTTTCATTGCCCGACCATGATAAAGTTTGAATAGCAATTACCCGCCTGAAGAGCAACAAAGCAACGGGGACCGATGGATTGCCGGCCGAGCTATTTAAATACGGCGGCGAAGAATTGATGAGAAGCAAGCATAGCCTTCTTTGTAAAATATGTTCGGACGGAAGCATGCCCAACGATTGGAACTTAAATGTGCTCTGCCCAATCCACAAAAAAGAGACCCCGTGAAAGGAGAATCGACACACAACACCTCCTCGCCGATTTCAGAGCGGCTTTCGACAGCACGAAAAGGAGCTGCCCTTATGCCGCGATGTCTGAATTTGGTATCCCCGCAAAACTAATACGGCTGTGTAAGCTGACGTTGAGCAACACCAAAAGCTCCATCGGAATCGGGAAGGACCTCTCCGAGCCGTTCGATACCAAACGAGGTTTCAGACAAGGCGATTCCTTATCGTGCGACTTCTTCAACCTGCTTCTGGAGAAAATAGTTCGAGCTGCAGAACTAAATAGAGAAGGTACCATCTTCTATAAGAGTGTACAGCTGCTGGCGTATGCCGATGATATTGATATCATCGGCCTCAACACCCGCGTCGTTAGTTCTGCATTCTCCAGACTGGACAAGGAAGCAAAACAAATGGGTCTGGCAGTGAACGAGGGCAAGACGAAATATCTCCTGTCATCAAACAAACAGTCGTCGCACTCGCGACTTGGCACTCACGTCACTGTTGACAGTCATAACTTTGAAGTCGTAGAAAATTTCGTCTATCTTGGAACCAGCGTAAACACCACCAACAATGTCAGCCTGGAAATCCAACGCAGGATTGCTCTTTCCAACAGGTGCTACTTCGGACTGAGTAGGCAATTGAGAAGCAAAGTCCTCTCTCGACAAACAAAATTCAAACTCTATAAGTCACTCATAATTCCCGTTCTGCTATATGGTGCAGAGGCTTGGACAACAACTGATAAGTCGACGTTGCGAGTTTTCGAGAGAAAAGTTCTGCGAAAGATTTATGGTCCTTTGCGCGTTGGCCACGGCGAATATCGCATTCGATGGAACGATAAGCTGTACGAGATATACGACGACATTGACATAGTTCAGCGAATTAAAAGACAGCGGCTTCGCTGGCTAGTTCATGTTGTCCGAATGGACGAAAACACTCCAGCTCTGAAAGTATTCGACGCAGTATCCGCAGGGGGAAGCAGAGGAAGAGGAAGACCTCCACTCCGTTGGAAGGACCAAGTGGCGAGGGGCCTGGCTACGCTTGGAATATCCAATTGGCGCCACATAGAGAAAAGAAGAAACGACTGGTGCGCTGTTGTTAACTCGGTTATAATCGGGTAGCGGTGTCTACGCCAGTTAAGAAGAAGAAGATATCAAAAATGTAGAGATTTATAGGAAAGGTATTGGCATCTTGAATGCTCTAACTAGCTAATAAAATAAGAAGTTCTTTTCATTTACCGTAATTGAAGTTTTCTATTCGCATTACATATTAGATAGATAATAAATGAATAGAGTTTGCACAGTGACTTAAGGTCTATTGTGCCCTACCCTAAGTCACAACGACTTACATAGCCTCAGAACGTTGGTGAATTCTAATATAGGCTGACTTCTTAAACGTCTGGATACAATGTTTTTATGCCGTATGTATACACACTTGATACTTTGCAACATGGCTTGGGCTAAACTTTGTATAAATAAACTTTGCAACACTGTAGCGTTTTGGCACATCTCTAATGCGCAAAAATGGCCAAACAAAAAATATTTTGTTATATAGAAATAATATAAAAAAATTTTAATTTAATTGATGGTCAATCAAGAAATTTATTCTTAATATCGAAAATAATTTTACGAAAGCGTAAAAACTGGCTGCATTATTTGAGCAGAAAAAAGTGCCAAGGACCATACCAAAAAATAAAAATATTTGGAAACCATAAATGGGATGTCAAACGACGTGTTTTATAGTCATTTCCGAATGCAAATCTCACCTTTTGAGGTAAGAAATTTTATTCCGTTCTTAGAGTTATATTATTATTACTATATTTTCCAGAAATCACACTGTATGCTCGAACCTTTATGGAGTAAGCTATCTGCTGGACGTCCCCGAGGTTCGTTGAAGAAGTGTCTCTATATGACAATATGGAAACTTTCCAATCAGAGCAGCTTTCGCGAAGTTAGTGATCGTTTCAATAGTGGAGTGGGAGCTTGTTGCAGAGGCTTTATTCAATGCATACAAATTATATCTGGGCAGAAGCAGATTATTGCATTTCCAACGACTGAGCTGACCCAAAAGAGGGTTATGGAAGCTTTGCCGATCACATCTATTCCCTTATGTTTTGGGATGTATTGATGGGACTCATATAAAAATTTTGCAGCCGACCAAGAATGGCATTAGTTACTACAATCGGAAGGGAACACATTCTGTTATAGTAGAAGTAAAAATATAAATCTGAAATTAATAATTCTCAAATAACACGTGTAATTATTTCAGGCTGTTGCTGATAGCAATATGCGATTTCTCGACGTTTTTATAGGCTATCCCGGTCGGTGTCACGACGCAGCAGTGTGGTCAGCTAGCCCATTGAGGTCTCATTTCATTTCCTCCAGAATGTCATTTGCTTGGTGATGCAGTGTATCCTTTAGAAACGTATTTAGTGGTACCTTACAAGGACAATGGGTTCCTATCTGAAACCCAAACAACATACAATAACATTTTAAGTTCGACCAGAGTCTGTGTGGAACAAGCATTTGGTGTGCTAAAAAAGAAGTTCAGAATATTAATTTTTTTTAGAAGTTCACGATATTAAATTGGCAAAGAATATTAATATGTCTTGTTTCGTACTTCTTAACTATATATTGGAACACGAAGGAATTCCTGACAGGATGATTATTGAAAACGTGCCTTACACCGAGATCAACACGCTTACAGCTGATGGAAACCAACGAAGCGAAGCAAGAGCGAAAAGAGAAAGGCTGACTAATTTGTTGTCAGCTTAGCTAAATAAAAAAATTTTCATTAAATAAACAATTTTTATTAAACAAATCATTTTTATTAAATAAATCATTTTCATTCAATTACATTTATGTATTAAATTATTTTAATTCATTAAATGAACACAGTTATTTTATTTGGTTATTATTATGTATATATAAACACTAAAAAATTGAGATCGATTAAGGTAAAAATGTTATGTATTTACTTATTAAGTGATAGAAGAGCTTCGTGTAGTTTTTTAATTTCATCGAGTTTTTGTTTTTCTATTTCGATTATTTCCTTCTCGCATTTTAGCAGGTCATCCAACAAGTCCTTCTCTTATGTAGATTCGTTTTGCAAAAAGTGTAAAACATTTCGAGAGCGTTTTCTTGGCGGAGCGGCAATATTCTCACTGAACGAGGAATCTGCTGACTCTGCATTTTCGTTCGTTAAAGAATTAAAAATTGAACACATTGAGGAGTCTAGATTACTTTCCGGCTCAGTTATATCGCTCCGAGACTCATACACTTTATCTACTTCGTCGAAATATTCCCACGCCGTCGCAGCTTCGCCTGAGGTGTTGTTCCTCTTTTTGATGCGCTTGTAGGTCACCATGAAGTTGAGGAATTTCTGTGAAATGTCATCACGCGAGAAGGGAAATGCTAAGTCGGTGTCCTTAATTTTCTGCAACACCGCCTGCCACAAGACCACACGCTTTTTCCTTTTCGATTGAAAATCTGGCTCCATATCCAACCTTATTGAGGGTAAAAGGCTTTTCCGCTCGTGCGTCCACTTTTTATTGCTATAAAAATGAGATTTCAACTTGTAATATTGTAAAAAAGTAAATTGTTTAAAAAGTGAACAAATGCAATGTTAGTGATGCGGATTGCTTTTTTCTGCGCACTTATCATCGTTTGGGAATATGCTACATCGTTCGAATACAAAGCAAAATACGTTTAGGAAGTCAGCCATACTGCTGGTCCTATAGTTGCGATGTGATCGCTATTATTTAAAGGCAGGCATATGGTTTCCGTACTGCAATGTGTACTACAGTAAAAGCTCTGGAAACCATATACCAGCATAGTGGTCATAATATGGCGTTAAGGGCGAATTTGGAGAAAGAAGCGTTGATCGATACCTCAATTACCCTTTTTGCTAACTTTTACGCAGGTTTACTTAGAGTAAAAATGTGAATATAGACTTTTTTTGCTTAATTTTGCACTTCCTACTTAATATTAAAAACACCTGCATATAATACAACAAAATATATGTAAATTAACCGATTGTTGAACAAGAAAGGGCTAAATACGGGTATAACCGAATATTTTATACTCTCCTAAGTTTAAAGGACCAAAGCCGGAGAAATACTTTTAGGTGTTGCAAAAATATGTATTAAACAAATAAGGAAAGGCTAAGTTACTTATATCATATTCCGACCGAAAATTTTAAGTGATTAGATTACATTTAAACCCTTCATAAAACAACTCTGTTCTCACTGCCATAAACACCAATAATATATATGTATATAATTACTCGTGGCCAAGTGTTTTGGCTCGAATATCAGGTGAACTCAGATGCATTTTTTAAAAGCAACTTCCGAATGAAGCGCTAGTCTTTCAATAAATTATGTATTATGTTGAAATACTTGGAGAGGAAATGACTCTTCAATATTTGAGAATTAATCTTTAAAATGCCAGTTATTTTGTTATATTAATTGCAATTTTTTGGTTTGTTGTTTTTTACTTTTTTGTCTGCTAACATTTCTTGTCTAAAATTTTCTGTTTATTTTTTGACTTTGACAGTTTGTAGTATCAAACTCAGCTGCAATTATACAAATGCGTCCAAGAGATGGCGCAAAACCAAAGTCGCACCGGGAGATTTAGAGTGGATCAGTTTCAAAATACTTCGGTGAAGTGGTTTTGACAAGTTATTTTTGTATGGTAAAATCTCGTGGTTTAGTGAGTTAAACTAAGCGACAGCCTAAATCTTGTGGTTAAGTGTCGGTCGGAATATAGTATTAGCGTGTAACCAATCATTTTATAAACTCGGAATTTTGAAAAATTAAGCGCGGAAACATACTTTAGGTGTTTTTAAACATTATAATAAGCAAGTTAAAAAAGAGATCTAAGTTTGATATTAAAATAACTTACCTATCTAAACAATCCAGCCCGTACCCTAAGGAATTTTTCTGCTGCGTTTGCGCGAAAATTCCATTTCGGTTAGACACTATAATTCAATTGCAACGGACCAACGAATAACATCGAAGAGATAATAGAATTTAGGAGACGGTAAGGTATATCGATGGTAATCTTTCATTGGGGGGGGCGGGGTTTGGGGCGCATTGGCCACGGCGAATATCGCATTCGATGGAACGATGAGCTGTACGAGATATACGACGACATTGACATAGTTCAGCGAATTAAAAGACAGCGGCTACGCTGGCTAGGTCATGTTGTCCGGACGGACGAAAACACTCCAGCTCTGAAAGTATTCGACGCAGTACCCGCCGGGGGAAGCAGAGGAAGAGGAAGACCTCCACTCCGTTGGAAGGACCAAGTGGAGAAGGACCTGGCTACGCTTGGAATATCCAATTGACGCCACGTAGCGAAAAGAAGAAACGCCTGGCGCGCCGTTGTTAACTCGGCTATAATCGCATAAGCGGTGTCTACGCCAATTAAGAAGAAGAAGAAGGTATATCTATATCTGCGGTGTAAGAAACCTAATTAAACGGCCGATCGAATTTCCTGATATGTGCAGATTTCAACGTTTTGTGGTGGTGACCTAGCCTTCATTTTGCGCATCATGCATCTGTGTCGACAGCCATATCGACCATAGGAATACTACCCTTGACAGTTACGGCATAGCTATCCGATCAGGCGATGTCGAGCTCGAAATATTCAATATATACATACATCTCCCCAGTTATTGTTGTCCATTAGGATATTACCCGACCGATTGGTACTTGGCGACTTTAAAGCGCACGCAAACACTAAAATAGTATTCCTTGTTGACAGTTTGGACGGTCGGAATGAATTCGGAGAGCATCACACCTCGATAATCGAAGAAATCTTTTAACTCCTTTACGTGATTTTTCGGCTTCGGCTCACCTTTACCACTATAATCTGCCTGAATAACTGCTTCTTAACGTCAGCGCATGCTTCCAACTAGGTTAGATGTCTGCTCAGGAGTAAATTCTTCGATGTTATATGGTGAGTCCGTATTTTTTTGTTTTAGTAGATGCCAAATATGCTCTTAAGGGTTAGTGTCTGGGGATTACGGAGGTGTTTTTAATAACTTACAATAGTAGATGAGACATTCTTGCACTAGATACGAGACATGATACGGGTTGAAACCCGTAACCCACTTAAGCCCAACTTTTCAACGCTTGGAGCTAAATTTTCTTTTAAGATTTTCAAATATGAGTGTTTATCCGTTTTATCATCAATAAAAACGACATTTCCCACACCAGATGCTGCAGTGCAACCCCAACCCATTACATTACCGCAGCCATGTTTCACAGTTTTAATTATATTATTTTCCTTGACCTCTTTGTTTCGTATTCACCAAATTTTTTTGCGAACCATCGGAACCAAACATATTAAGTTTTGATTCGTTATTACTTATTACTTTATTCAAGTTTGGCGAACTTCAGCCTCTTTTTTATTCGTATCCGAAATAAATGGCTTATGTCGTGGAATTCGCCCATGATAACCAGTTTTGTGTAAAGCGTTACGTACAGTTTGGAGGTCAAAGATTTTTCCAAAGCTTTGTTGCATCTCTTGACAGCTTTAATGTTGAAATCTTCGGATTATGAGTCACTGCAGCTATTACAGCTCGTCCTGACGTGGTATGAATTTTTGTTCTCACGCTCTAAATTTTTGGTGTTGATGTTTATAATATTTCGCGCATATGAATAAGGTTTCGCACATTTGAATAAGGTTTCTGCACTAAGGTTACGTGCACGTGCAAATTCATTATAATTTTACAGATATCTATCGAAATATCTGTACGACCGGCCATTTTGCTCATTCAATAACAAGTTCAATTTTTGCAGACATAAAACAATTGAAAATTTAAGAACTTTAAAATTAAGCACTTTAAAATAAACAGCAAAAAAAATGAAAAAACGCATATTTCCCAAAAACTAAACTTACTCACAATTTATGCAGAACATTCTTCATAAGCGTTTAGTGTTGCTTACATGCATTTCGCGTTTCTTATGAAATATTACGGAATATTTGGTAACTTATTATGATATACATTTATATATATAAGCTAATAATACGAACAGTGTCGAAAATGGGAGGGAAAATTGTCATTTCCATTCTGAATACACTTTTCAACAAAAACAACGCCTTTTTTGGTTCACTGTACATACGTACATAAAATATACAGTGAACCAATAAAGTTTACATACACTTATATTATGTTCGGACCAACATTGAAAATATCTTGAAAACATATTTGTGGGTTGTGGAATCTAAGTCGTGTTTTCGATGAGTGACAACTCACAAATTTATTTGTTTGTTTATATTTTGAGCAACGAGAAGGGTAAGTTTTGGATGCCTTAATATTGTCCCGCGAAGAGCCACTAATTTTGTTTTGTCACAATTTAATGAGTAGGGCTTCTCCCCTATCACTCTACAGATTTCTTTTTTTTTTGTATTTTTGCTTTTTCATTTTTCAATAACAATAGGAGGATTCTCTTGCTCTTGCAAGATTGCACGATGACACAAAATGCAAAAATCCTCTGCCGAAACATGCAAGGGCACGATAGCACCCATTGCAGAATCTAGTGATATATGAACGGCTGATTCGGTCAATTTATTGTAAAAGACTATTTTGCATGGCTATTGTGAATTGGCGCACCTTCTGCATACATTCTTAACAAAAAACTGTAACAAATCTTTATAATTTAAGTAAAAATTATAAAATCTATTTAAAACTTACCTTCCTCAACAATTTAACGACGAAATACATATGTCTTTATGTAAAATGACAGCTAAACAGGGTTGCAATTATACTTTTACGTATCATTACACGAAAATAAACATGGGTTTTGGTATGACATATTTTACAGCCATTGCAAATAATTTTCTGCGTGTGTTTGTTGTTGTGCCGTTGCACCAAGAGGAAAATTCTGCAATTCAAGGGCACGGTGGGTTTTGCAAGAGCAAGAGAATCCCCCTAATATGACAATATCAAGTGACAGCTGTATATGGAATGTAAACAAATATCAAGTGACAATTTAGGGCCGGCAAAATATGTATGTCTTCCAATAAAATCGATTAAACTATAGCAGGCACCGATTATAATGAGTGGAATGTAAGTTTTCAATAGTTTTCAGCGAAAACTTGTTTTCAATGTGTTTTCATTTGACAGATTTTACATGGACGAAAACACAAGTTTTAGGGCGAAAACCAGTTTTTCCCACGAAAACATATTTTCATTGTCGGTCCGAACATAGTATCGGTTTTATTAAATAACGGCACGTTTATTTGTTATAAAATTAATAAATTTTTAGTTTTTTCCTATCCATTTCAAAAGATGTATATTTAACATTAAATTTAATTTCAAAATATTTTTTTTGTTTACATAAATACAAAAAATTTATGTGAAAGCTTAAAATGCGCCTAATTCATATGAAAAACGTTTACTTACATCAATGATAATTTATATAATTCAAAAGTAATTACAATAGTTTTAGCGGTTTTGGCCTACATTTTGTTGCAGTTATTGCCCCTAGACGTCGAGGTATGCTCCTTACTCGATTTTTAATATAATTTCCGGATATTTTGACCCACTAAGTCGATGACCTAGTTTTTTGGCTTTATTTTGATGAAATTCGATGTTTTCGAATACCGTTTTCCCAAAAGTTCCAGATATTTTGAATAGGATTAATGTATAATGATTGCGGGACCTATGAAGTTATTTTTAATTCCATAACAACCATTCACGTACAAGATAAGTGTTTTGGGTTGTTATCTTGTTGTAAATAAAAGTGGCTGTGTTAATACAGCCGATTTAAGCACACTTAAAATTTAAATTTTTTTCTTAAAATGTCATCAATTATATTTGAAATGTTTTGGATCAAATAAGCAAGCTACTGATGATTTGGGGTTTATTAGTAAAAGAATGAGTTTCAAAGGAATACACATCGCGAGACAAAGGACCCTCGATTCATCTACCTCCATATATGTAAACAATCACAAGATTAGTAACCTGGAGAGACTGTTCCATATAATTAAACAAACTCGAGCAGAAGCAAGAACAATTGTTAAAAACATACCATTTCCTGATGGCATGGAGGGACCTGGTATCACAATACGAAAACAAACGAGTTTAGGTCAACGCGCAATTATAAATTTTGTTCAACTAACCCAAAGAAACCCAAGAAAGTGGAAGCGTGATTAAACACCTTCAGAGGACTGTCAACAATTGTCATACACATCTGCATAATGTATACATAGATATTAGTAGCTTAATCTTTTTAGGTCTCTTCTGCTTAAGAACACCTCACACCGTTCCCGACCCCTTCGGCAAAGACGAAGAACCTCAAACTCGCCTCTTGACCCAAACACCAGTAGTACCTCTTAAAGCCATAATACTAACACAAATCCGCAAACCTACACAACCCTCCTACAGTCCGCTAAAAATAAAACCCAAGACCCACAAAACTTAAGTGGGAAGTAGATTTTGTTAGGTACTGCCATAGTGCAAGTTCTCTACAAAAGGCAATTATTCACATCTCGAGCACTATTAGATGCCGGGTCAGAAGCTACATTCATTTCATAGAAATTTCACAGGAAATTGGACATACCCACTTTCAATAAAAATACACAAGAGACTGTATTAAGCAACACTGTTTCGGCAACAGCCCCAAAAATAATAATGCGAACTTAACTTAACAACCCAGGCGTTTATCTTAAAAAATTTTATCGATAACTTACCCACTTCATCACTTAGTACGATCATTTCTAACACAGATTTCGATTTTAGTTTAGCTGACCTCATTTTATTAAAACTAGAGCTGTCGACATCTTGATCGGAAGTGATCTGTACCCCCAAATAATTCTTAGTGGTATATAGAGAAATGTACTCGTAACCCTACTACCCTAAGAAAGAGAATTCGGTTGGATTCATCCGAACCTACCCCTGAAAAACCCTTCTCACCCTCAATTATGTCAGTTTTTAAAAAGATGACCACAGACAAGTTGCTCACACAATTTTGGGAATTCGAAGAAGTTCCAAAAAAGTCTTTAACCTCAACTTCAAATATAATGTGAGGAAAATTTTCGAAATACAACCCGCAGAAACTCAACTGGGCGAACACGGTCTTATGACAAAAATATAATACAACCCCGCGGATCATACGAAAATGTATTTTCTATTCAACTGCAAGTGGTAATTAACGCTTCATGCCCCACCTCGAACAGGAACAGCTTCAATGATGTGCTAGTGTGTAGCATATATTCTGCATGCAGACCCAAGGTAGTAAAATGGCGAATGTTTCAAACCGTAATCAACACAAATATTCAAAAAACTGTATCGCCAAATAGTTGTTGAAAGCAAATACACTCCGTTTCATAGAATATTATTTAGGAAATGCCCCAACGACCCAATAGAAGCTTTTGAATTACAAATTGTTACGTTTGGTATTAACTGTGCCCCATATTTAGCTATCCGTACCGTCCTCAAATTAGGGGATGATGTACAAAGAACCCACACACTGACAGCAGAGATACTTCGAAACGAAGCATGTGCTTGCAGGAGCACATGACATGCCACTCATTACATCTTTGAAGTCCGCAAGATTTTCTCTACGCAAATGGACCTCAAATTACCCAAAAGTTTTATCTGGAGTCACACAAGAACTCCTATTGGATACAAACTTACTAAGTTTACCGGAATCTAATAGCACAAAAACATTAGGAATCAGATGAAATGCAAAAAAAGATGCTTTCTTTTTTCTCATCAACCCTATTCAGAACAAGACGTCGTTTACTAAGAGAGAAGTATTAACGATTATAGAAAAATTGTTCGACCCAGCTGGTTGGCTCAACCCCGTTTTAGTTACAGCCAAAATAATAATGCAGCAGATATGGCTTGATAAATTTCGATTGGGATGAGTGTCTAAAATCCTTGACTCTCCATCCATTTATTGATGGAAAATTTTCATAAAGGATTACGAAGCCTTAAATCTTATTGAAATTCCTCGTTGAACCCACTTTTCGACATCAGGAATCGTAATTTTTCACAAATACCTGTACAATACTTTTGGTGCCCAAGAGTCGTATGGCTCCTATAAAAAGTATATCATTACCAAGGCGGAGCAGTTCTTATGGGGAATCTAGTGGATTCTACCTTACCCAAATAAATATAACCTAATACAGCACTCACCTTTTGACGGATTCCACAATTGTGCTTTCATGGCTTAGCAATCCCTCATGATCATCGACAACCTTTGTGTGCCATCGAATTGCCACAATTGCAGAAAAGGTCGGAACCGAAAATTGGAGTCACGTCGAAAGCGAGGACAATCCGGCAGATCTGGCTAGTCGCGGATGCACACCTCTGGAAATGGTTAATATTGACCTCTGGTCGCACGGTCCCCAATGATTAAAACTCGACCCGAAACATTGGTCAGTTAACAAAAAAATTAATCGGTACAACACTGGAATTCCGGCCAAACAAGACTTTTGTAAACACAACACAATATGATATACTGGATAAGTACTCATCATTACCGAAAGCCATTAGAGTTGTAGTATAAACATTCAGATTCTGCTAGAATTCGTCATCCAATAAATCACAGCAGTCATACACAATGTTGGAAATAACTCCAGAAGAGATCAAAGCTAATATTTTATTCCAAAAGAAGCATTTCCAGGAGGAGTATAAAGCTTTAACCCAAAAAAAAAAATAGCATAAATAAGTACAATTTTGACTCTAAACCCTTTAATCGATCCCAAAGGAATAATGTGAATTAATGGTCGGTTGAGCAATTCAGCCACAGTACCATATAACGAGCGTTATCCGATTATACTATTCTATAGCAGTCGATTAGCCAAACTATTCACCCAATTTACTTACTCAATTACCCTTCATGGCGGAAACCAGCTAATTTTACGATTCATGCGACGGAGTAAAAAGTTTAAAGAGACACTTAGAAAAGGTGTCCCAGACTTAGAAATTTACTTTCGAAGAACCCAAATCGAAATTTTCTTGAATTCTCGCCGTTTACGCCCATTAAGTGAAGAACCAAGGAATTTAGAACCATTAACTCCAGGCCATTTCTAAATAGGCAGATGGCAAAAAATAAAGATGCTCCATCAACACTTCTGCTAACGATGGAAAGAATAATATCTAAAAGAACTCCACAAAAGGTTGCGTAGTGGAAATACCCTCAACGCAAAATAGATGTCAACGATATGGTAGTTATACGCCAAGAAACACTACCTCCAAATGAGTAGCGATTTGGTCGCATCGAAAAAACGTATGTCGGTGCAGACATTAAAACAATAGTAGTTGACATATGTACCTCTCAAGAAACAATTACACGCCCAATAACCAAAATAGTCACCTTACTAAATAATTAATCTCATTTGATTACAGTGACATAGCTCCTGAAACCAGCACGAAACTAACGGGTTTTTTCAATAAGAACGCGTCAAAAGTTTTTTTTAACAAAACAAAAACGGTTTGAGATATCAATGAAATTCTTTATTCGTGTGAAAGTACATTTGACGCCATTATGTATGGTTTTGAATGGCCACCACGAGCACGCTTGCAAAAGTCCAGACGCTGAATCGAATTTTCGACGGTTTTCAAGCATAATAGGCCGATACTGCTGCAATTTCACGTTCGATATTCGTACGAAGTTAATCAATCGTCGCTGGCTTGTTAGCATAGACCATAGACTTAACGTAGCCCCACAAAAAATAGTCAAACGGCGTCAAGCCGCACGACCGTGGCGGCCAATTGACTGGACCATTTCGTGAGATAACACGTTTACTAAACTTAATTTTCAATAACTCGATTGTCCAAGTCTATATCATCCAATTTAGATCAAAAATATTTGGTTATCTTTGAGTGGTAGCGATTCCCATTCACAGTAAAATGCCGGTCTTGATCATCACGGAAGAAGCACGGCCCAATGACGCCGCCAAACCGTAATTTTTTCGTGATGCAAGGGATACTCATGGAGTACGTTCGAATGTACTGTCACATGATTAAATAATTTCATTGATATCGCAAACAGTTTTTTGTTTTATTAAATAAAAAAAAAACCTTTGTATCGCTTTTATTGAAAAACCCGCTCTTAAAGTTGAGGCCACTGATTCCGAGTTTCGGTAGTAAATTTTAATAATTTCAACTCGTTGTTGGATCGTATATCTTTCCATGATGAAATTGCAAACCTTACTGAAGAGAAATGTCGAAAGAGCGGATAAAAATATGGCGTGGTTTGCTGTCCCTATTGGTTTACTTACCGTAGCTGTTGAAAATCTCGTTAGTTTTATTTTTGCACTCACATAAAACAATTGAAAATTGACCAACTTTAAAATAATTAAAATAATAGAACAAAAAAATAAACAAACAACGTATGTATATTTCCCAAGAGTTTAATTTAAGCGCGCTATGTACTACACCAGCAAACTGGCGCAA
This sequence comes from Bactrocera neohumeralis, assembly GCF_024586455.1. NCBI lineage: Eukaryota > Metazoa > Arthropoda > Insecta > Diptera > Tephritidae > Bactrocera > Bactrocera neohumeralis. Next base: position 17,017,676 of record NW_026089623.1, on the reverse strand, counting down.
TCAGCTGATGGTGCCTACAAGCTTGAAACATACACTACACCAGCATGTTGGTGCAATATTCATTTTTTTACAAAGTGTATGTACATATATGGAAAAGGTCGTTATAGACGGAGACAAAATTTGTGTAGGAATTATTATCGTTTTTGTCTTGAAAAAACGAAAAAAAAAAACGAAAAAAATATAAGAAAAAAGCGTGTTTGGATTAAGGATTGCTTAAAAGACAAACGTGAATTAGGTAATACTAAAGTTTTAAGACGGTTGGAAACCAACGCCAAAAAGGATTTCCTTAAATTGGTGAGGATGGATGAAAATTAGTTTTACCGATTATTAAACATAGTGGAACCATTAATTAGGTAGAAAAGAACAAAGATTTTAAACTTTTCTATTATTTTGTTGTAACACTTGCTTTTTATTTCGCAGTTTCAGTATTCCGCACTCTTAATTCTCCTCAGGCACGGCATTGATTCATATAGATCAATAAATTCTCCCCAAAATAGTTTTTCTTTTGAATTCATATGTACCGGCGATGTTCACTTTTTGAAAATTCTAATTAAATGCGGTAAACTCACAATACACTATACCAGCATACTTGTGCAATAAGAAAAATATCAAAATTGTTTTGTTTCTGCTCCAGCATATGGTGCAATCACACCACAATTACATACACGATCAATCTGCTGGCACCATCAGGTGATTGCGCCAGCATGCTGGTGTAGTGTATTGGGCGCTTTACTCACAATTTCTGCCTTCGTCAAGAGTGTTTATCGTTTTTTACATCCAATCCGCTTTTCTTATGAAATAACGGAATATTTGTTTGCTTATTATAATATATATTTATGTATATAAGCTAATAATACAAACTGCGTCGAAAAGTTGGCTAAAAAAATTGCCATTTCACAAGACAATGCCAAAATTTTTTTGGTTCATTGTACATATGTACATATATTATATATACTAACCCACACATATATACTTATTACACTTTTTCACTATAATTTCTCATATACACAAACTTGAATTGTTATCGAATCCTAAAACTTTATTTGCCGCAAACTCTTCGTTGAGCACCCCGACATTTTTTCAAATGGTGTTCACTGACCTTTCCGATATTCCAACGAAGCCAGAAAGATCTCTGACTGCTAGTCGTCGATTCTCAAGCACAAATTCCTTAATTTTATGGACGGTTTGATCATCAGTTGATGTTGATATCCGTCATGGACGTGATTCGTCGTCATCAACAAACAATTATCACCGAAAACCTTTTCCAAGATTCTGTATGTTTAATGGAACATTTTTTATTGAATTTTGTTGACATTTGGCAAAAATGTCGCGGACAGTCATACCAATCCAGAACAAATATTTCGACGAATGGCTTTTCGCACGAAATTTTAGTGAAAGTCTTCTTATTTTTGCTCAGAGTAGTTTGCGAGAACCACATATTATTATCTAAGAAGATACTCTATGAGTTTCAGTAAGGTACTTCACATGTCATCACTAGATACAGTCATACAACATATAGTATTTTCCCAAGTTTATATAATTAATTACATATATGCAGGCATGCAAATAACGGGTAATTTTATGAATAGCATCCCCGGATCGGTGTTAAAATGGGTATGTACGGATAGAGGAGGTCTCACACATATATAATTGCCGCTGGCTTTAGGTTTTTGAGATATTTCCATTTAAAGTTCAAAAATTCAAATATTTAAAATGCGTGTTTCTCCGATTTCTAACGAATTTTACACTTATATTTTTTAACTTTTATATCCACTAACACAGAGGTGGGTATATTAGCCCTCAGTGGCATTTTGCACCGTTCGGGCACGCGTGCACATTTTGAGGATTGGATGAGGGGATCATAGCCAGAAAACATGAAGAGGAAATTGTTTACAAATGAGACCGCGCGTATATATGGGTAGTTGCACTGTGGGTCACAATTATAAAATTTCCTAACAATTTTAAGTTTCGTTATAACTACGATAAATCTATAAAATGTAAGACAAATAATAATAAGTATAATAAATATTTCGGAAGATGTTCTTTGGTTAAAGTTCCACGAATTAAGTTTTCTTTTTAAATTTTGGGCACTATTTTCACGCGCTGATTACATTTCTGCACGTTAAATTTTAATAACTTCAGTTTATGAACCACTGTTTCTTCAAACACATATGCACAAATGAGCGCTTAGCACACACCTAATGGCGTTTGTATTCTATTTGTTTGCTTAGCCACTCTCAATTAATAATATATACTAGTAATAACCCCCGATAATCGGGAGACTCCGTTATTTAAAATGAAAAAAGTATAAAATTTTTTTTTTTATAAAAACTCAATTTATTCAAGTACTTCATGGAAAACTACATTCGTAGTGGTTTTATTTTGGTCGTAAGTCTTAACTTTGATATCTTGAGAAGATCGTACTCGACTCAATACGACATACAGCTGGCCATGCGTAAAACAATCCTCCTTGAGGAAAACACCAACTCTTACTAGAGTCAGCCCTTGAGATTTGTTTATTGTTATTGCGAATGCTACAATTATTGGAAATTGGCGACGCTTTAAAATGTGTTGATTCACTGGGCTGTAAATTTATACGGGGCAATAAAATTTGTTTCCTGTGATTCACCGGTAAAATTTCGACATCCAAACAATTACAATGACATTGAACAACCCTTCATATGTATTAAGATTGCGGATTAACATCACAACTGATCCAACCTTAAGCCTTAACTCATGAGGGGCTACTCCACTGAAATTAAGAGAGTTTAGAAATTCTGTAGGGAATCCGACATGCTCTTGAGGATCTTCAGAAACGACAGCATCCACGCTATAATATACCCTTTCTTCACCGGGCAACATATTTACTATTTCGCTATTTATTATCGTACAGTGATCATTTTTTGGACACAAAATTGCCCAATCCTTCAAATGGTTTTGACTAATAACACCAGACTGAGGCTGAAATATCCAATCCACTAAATTTTCATTTAGCAAAATTATCTCTTCTGGTTTATTGATTTTCGACTCTGGAGAGAGCTCTCGACCTTCTCCAACACGCAAAAGAAAACTGTTGTATAAGGATTCTTTAGAACGCATATTCGTTGAGAGTTTGAGACACCTAAAAAATTTCCAAAGTGAGCACCTTTTCAAACAATTACCAACTATAGCGGCGCGTGAGCTATTGGGCACCACAGGAAGAACTTGCCTGAAATCACCACCTAATAAAATAACCTTTCCACCAAAAGGTATTTCATTTTGGTGAATATCACGTAATAATCGATCTAAGCAAAAGTAGCATGCTAATTCGGCGAGCATTGCGATTTTCCTGCCCATATGCTTATACTCATTTGCCAAGGGGTTAATATTTGAAAGCATTTCGTGGATTTCTCTCAGCAAATACCTATCGCAGTTTGAATTATGTTGTGCCCTTATATTCGTGTCAAGAATAAACAGCTGGGCGTAGGAGGATTCTGAAGGATGATCTGCATGCAATGGACCTAACCTATGATATATTGATCCATGTATTCGGAAGCAATATGGTCCACGCCCTGTAGGCTCCGAAATTTTCGCTTCGAATGATGCAAAAGCAAACGAACTATTTAGCTGCCGAATATTCTCCAAATAGTGTCCCCGCCAAGAGCTCAAATCATTTTCTAACACAGCTTTCAAAAACTCAGGTACACGTAATTCTTGAAGTTTAACTTTTCCGCCATGACAACATGTCGTAAAGCCATTTCTTACCTAGTAACAATTTCAACCAAATATTAAGACAATAAGCATGTATATACATATATTACGACTATAAAACAATGAAAAGTACAGGTACCTTTTCACTTCCGAAATGTTTTGCTTTACAGTGTAAACATATATTAGTCAAACCCCCAAGCGAACTATACTCCGGAAGAACTACGGAGTTTAGGGCAGCTTTGAAATAACTTGCCATAGATCCTGCATGACTACGGCTCTAATAAAACAGGTCAATTCATATACATACATACATTAACAATTAAAAATTCCTTTTTATCTTTTTATCTTTTTCGTCTAATTCGCCTTTGGTTTGGCATTTTATTTTTAATAATTAATCTGAATCTGAACTGAAATTCGATGTAGTATGTACATATGTATTCTCTGGTAATAGCCGCCTTGACTTTTGGAAGAAAACTGAACTGACTCAAAGCTTACCTAACGCAATAACACTTCTAATCAAAATAACGCCGACAACAATATTTCTGTTAGATTTTGCACTTGCGTCTTCGCCCATACATATGTATATACATACATATGTTTGAAGTGACATGTGAAGTGAGTTAGTGAAGAGACGTGTTTTTTTCTGGTGCTCCGTTTATGGCCCCAAATTCGGTCGGAAATAATTCAAAATTAGTTCCTAAGCGCGCCGAAATACACAGTGTCCATAACAACTCAACGAAAGCAGAAACACGAGCGTAAAAAAGTTATAAAAGCGGTGAGTGTTAAAACACTTAATAAATACCTGCAAAAATGAGGTCAGTTGCCGAAAAGCAAATTGATGTGGTTCTACTAAGCGAACCATATAAAATCGAACAAGGCGTAACCTGGATAAGTGACACTCGAAGGAAAGCGGTTATATGGAAATGTAACCCCAATTTCGCGCAACTGGAAGCACCCTTCTCTTCTGATGGTTTTGTTCGATCAACAACTAATGGTATTAATTTATATAGCTGCTACTTACCCCCCAGCCTCAAAGACGAAGAATATCGTCGTATTATCGACAACCTAGTGGCCGATGCCAGAGGCAAAATGAAAGTTATAATAGCTGGTGACTTTAATGCCTGGGCTATCGAGTGGGGATGCAAAAGAACCAACAGCAGAGGAAAAACCTTACTAGAAGCTTTTGCTTCTCTTGATCTGGAGCTTTTAAATGCTGGCAACCAATGCACATTCAACAAAGGTGGCCGACAATCTGTGATAGACCTAACGTTCGTACACTCGAGCTTAGTTCGCAAATCTCACTGGAAAATTAGTGATCATTACACTTTTAGCGATCACTATGCAATTATATTCGAAATAAATACCACACACGAACGACAGCGTTTACCGACCCTTAAAAGAAGTAACTGGCGACCCGCAACGTTAGACCCAGACCTTTTTGTAGAAGTCTTCAGGCCAACTACTCTTCCCGACAATTTGTTGTCGGCTAACAGAGCTGCTTACACGATTATGAGCGGTATGAAGAGTGCATGTGACGCTTCAATGTCTAAGTTATCTCGACGCAAACACCATTCCCCAGTGTATTGGTGGAATGAGACGATCGCCAGGTTACGCAAAGAATGCCAGCAAGCAAGGCGATTATACAAAAGGTCACGTGGTACACCTGATTACACCACTCTCCAAAAACATTTTGAGGAGAAAAGAAAACTGCTTAAACAATCAATTAAAGAAAGCAAACAGGAATGCTTCCTTAAACTGTGCGACGATTCGAAAACAACGCTTGGGGACTCGCTTACAAAACGGTAATGGGGAAAACTACGCACTGGCGGGCATATGCCTACCTCCCCCTCAATAATTGAGAGAATTGTTTCGGTCCTCTTCCCTATCCAACCCCCACTCCATCAGGAGATCGTGAGAGTACCACAAACCCAGGCTATCCCAGCTGTTTCGAATGAAGAAGTCCAAGAAGCATGCAAACGGTTAAACCCATCTAAAGCCCCAGGACCAGATGGAATTCCGAATGTAGTGCTAAAAACAGCGATTACTACAAACATAGACCCCTTTCGAACCATGTATAATACATGCATCCAGGAAGGCCGCTTTCCCACCATATGGAAAAGGCAAAACCTGATACTATTGCCGAAACCTAACAAACCAATGACCGAACCGTCCCACTTTCGGCCCCTTTGCATGTTAGACTCCGCTGGAAAGATTCTGGAGCGGATCATATACCAACGGCTAAATAAGGCAATCGACGATGCCGGTGGGTTATCACCCAACCAATTCGGATTCAGAAAGGCAAGATCCACAATTGCAGCTGTAAATTTAGTAAATACCATGGCCGAACGGGCTATCAGCGGCAAAAGATGGAAAGGAGGCACAATACAGTACTGTATGGTTGTAAGTGTAGTATTTTGAGTGCACTAAAAAGCTTCTCCGTGCCTCAATACCTTTACAACATAATACTAAGCTATTTCGAGGATAGAATTTTGAGCTACAACACTAGCGAAGGTTCTAAAAAATATAAAGTCTCTGGTGGAGTACCCCAAGGATCTGTTCTTGGGCCACTACTATGGAACGTCATGTACGATGGAGTACTGCGGCTGAAAGTACCGAAAAACGTTCATATTATTGGGTTCGCAGACGATATCGCTGTTGTGGTCATAGCAAAACATATACACGATATAGTTTCGATAACCAACAGAACAATAGTGTTAATAAGCGATTGGCTCGAAACTAACGGACTGAACCTAGCGGAGAGCAAGACCGAAGCGGTACTCATCACTGGCAGAAAAGTCCGTGAAGTTGCCACGTTCAATGCAAAGGGTGTAAGCATCACGACACAACCGGCAATTAAATATTTGGGAATCATACTCGATGCAAGGATGTCCTTTAAAGAACACTTAGCGTACACAGGCGAAAAAGCTACAAAAGTGTGCAGAGCCTTGACCCAGTTAATGCTCAATACCCGTGGGCCAAAGCAAAATAGAAGACGACTATTAGCTGGTGTACTAATGTCAGTCGCGCTGTTCGGCGTCCAGATATGGGGAAAAGCTCTAGAAGTAAAATCATATCGCCGTGGCCTTTTTTCGATATATGCCACTTGCGCACTAAGAGTATGTTCTGCGTTCCGCACAGTATCGGAAGATGCTGCTCTAGTTATTGCAGGCTTACACCCTTTAGACCTCCTGGCCAAGGAGATACAATGCTGTACAAATGACAGGTTACCGTACAATACATCAAAAGAAATAGCAAGGGCTGAGACAGTAGATCAATGGCAAAAGCGCTGGGAGGAAAGCGGAAACGGTCGGTGGACATTCCGGCTGATCCCCAATGTCGAACTATGGCTAAATAGACCACACGGTGAGGTAGATTTTCACGTAACTCAACTTCTCACAGGGCATGGCTGCTTTAACCTTCAAGCGGGCGCGCCATCTTTTGTAACAAGAGCGGTCGCGCGTAGTCTTTTCGACTCTTCAATTGAAATGCGAGATTTAAAGTGGATTAAGTTGTGGAATTCATTTTTTTCATTAGTTTTAGTTATTATGTAATCGTAAAATAATATTTTACAGGAAAAGTATATTTTTTTTGTCATTTTAAATGAGGGAAAAACATAAAAAGTAATATAACTCATTGAATGCAAAGTAAATTCATTAATCTTAACACAAAACCAAACAATTTTTTTCAAAATTTGGGGAAAACATAAAAATTCATAGAATATATTGAAAAGAATGTAAATACATTAATATCTTAATAGAAAGTTAGAATAGTTCAATAGTCAGATTCATCCGTCACAAAACACTCATTGCAAATAAATACCGTATGGTCTCGACAAATATTTCTTTCGCAGATTTTGCATTGGGTTTTTGTCTGCCTTCTTTTTTTGGTGGACATATTTTGCAGCTTACTCTACTGGCTTCGGATGTACTTGCCTCACTATTGGGCTCATCATCTAATTTCAAAAAACCTCTTATATTTCTTTTCAAATTTCTTGGTAAGTTTTTATCAGCTCTTCTTTTCATATGTTCTTTCGTCATTTGTACGTCTTTTTTCGATAACTACATCATTTTCTCTCAAAATTACCATTGAGTTTACTCCAGCAATATTTAACAAGCGAAAAAAGAGTGTCAATGGCCGCCTATTGCACTTCCTTGATACGGAATACAGTTTTACCTTTTTTATCTACTTCATCAACTCCACCTTTTGTTTTGTTGTAAAAAGTTATAATAGCTGGTTTTCGTTTCTCGTTAGTGCTGGTGTCAACTTCAGCTGTACGATGAAGTGATGAAATCAGAACAACAGATCGTTTCTTTTTAGGTATTTTCTTTTTTTATTTTTACGCAAAGTGCCAACAAAGACATTTTATCATTTGTGGCTAAATCTTTTACCAAAAGAATGCTGGTGAACCAGTTATCAATGGTCAAATTTCGTCCGGTTCCAGAAATTGGTGAAATTAACCTTTTTACAACATCACTTCCTGAATTACTGATTTGAAACGGTCCTTCTGGTTGTCTCCCAGCATAAAGCTCAATATTCAACGTGTAAACGTTTTTTGAATCCACTAGTGCATAAATCTTTAGCCCATATTTGTCAGGTTTTGATTTGTTGTATTGTCTAAAAGACATTTTCCGCCAAATCCGCACATCATTTCATCTATTACAACATTCTTACTAACACAATAAGGAGAAAGGCAGTTTTCTGTGAACATATTTAGCACTTCTCGTATGGGCGCAGCTTTATCTTGGGCTCGGCGAAAACTTCTTGTGGATGCATCATCAAACCGGATAGAGTTTAGAAGAAATTTCATCCTTTTCAAAGGCATAGTATTTGGAAATATGGAAATACCAGTAGCATCACAAAACACATCCTCCAAGTTTCCATGAGACATTTGTAAGGTTCCAGCAATATATAATAATCCGAACAGGGCCCGAATCTCAACAGAATCGGTAGTTTTACAATCTCGAACTCTGGAGTATGCGCTTTCTTTTTTCTGTATAAATTCGTTAGTATATTTTACTACTGTCGTTATAATTTTATCGCATATGAACAAATCCCATGCTTTTATAGATGTTGTTACGCCCATGCCTTTTCCAAGAACACCAGCCTCTTGAGTGAATATTATGGGGTGGATACCTGACTCTATCACTATTTGATTTTTTCCATTATCACGTGCTATGAAGTATGCAGCTCTATCAGCCAAAGGAATGTTTTCCTCTTCCGAGTTACTTTCTTCGTTTGAATGTTCCATTTCTTGATCAGATTCCACATCTGGTCTACATTCAGATATTTCTGATTCCTCATTACATTCCACATCAGATAAGTGGTCAGAGACTTCTGATCCTTCATCACTTAAAGCTTCATCACTTTCATTATCTTCCTCTAGGAGAAATTTCATTATTTCACTTTCACTTATTCTTGTTTTAGCCATTTTTACCAATAACTGCAACACTTTATTATATCAGGAAATGTGCACAGAGAGTCGCGCGTAAACTAAAAGACGTCAGGCGCGCGTAGTCTTTTCGACGACTAGAGGCAACTGAAGTCACAGTATATACAGTAGATAACCTTTTCGTGGTAGCTTTCTGAGGGGTGAATAGCGGCCATCTTGGATTTTCAGAGGTAGCAACGCAGTGCTGTATATATTGAGGCAGTAAATACTTAGCAAATTTATTCTATTAAATAACAAAAACTATAAATATTGTTGCTTAATATAAAAGGAAATTATTTATTAATGACATATATTTACTAATATTTGATTTAAACGCCATAGTGTGTCATGTTTCGCCCATAAAAATATCATTTACTGATAGTCAGATATTCTTTATGTAGTGAGTTCTTATTAATAAAAAGCAGCCCTGTTCTTAGATTTCTCGGTGGTGAGTTTTCTTCTGAATGTATTTGTTTTCAATTGACAGACAGAAAACATAAAACGGTTTGTATTCGTAAGTTTTTGAAATATTATTACCAATAATTTTAATTTAGAAAGAAGATATTTAGGCATTTGAAGCTGAATTTTTAATACATCGTTCTAATTCTCATCCGTATACTATTTTTGATAATTTATTTTTGAATATTTAAGTTTTGCATTTTCCACACCACCCCAGAGGTTTGCAATAAAGCGCGTTACAGACTTTTTTTAGGTGTTCGGTTCTCCGGTAGGCCTATTTTCACCTTTTCAACTTAAATTAAAAATAATTAATAATTTACATAAAATTTAATAAAAATATTGCACAAAATAATTTAATAATTAATAAAGATTTCTAAGCTCTCACAATAGATGCATCCAAAATCCTACAATTCTATTAAATATATTAAAATACAGAAGCTAGCTTTTAGAAGGAGAGGTAGTTACCTATGTGAAATGCTCAAAAATTTGATGTGCCGAAAATGAGGGCTGGCTGCCTGCCTATTAAAAATTCTTAAAGAAAAATATGTTCTAATTCTTATAAAAAGTATTTTAAAACGTCCTGTTGTGAATTTTCGTAGCAATAAAAAGGCTCTACAATTTTTAATATAAACTTTATTATTAACACTAATATGTATTCTTATTAAAAACTTCGACATATCTTTCATTTCAAACTCAATTTCCAATTGATGTTTTCCTGTAACGGCTAACGAGTTGTCAATTTGTATATGTCAAACGACAAATTACCACCCAGGATTGTATCCTACTGCATGAAAAAATTTGGAAATACTTGAAGCGTGTTTAAAAATTCCACAAAAAAAAAACAACTGATTTAACATTAAACAACAACTAATATCCCAATAAAATTGAACAGATATGCAAAGTAATTCAATATAATCACTTAAATAACGTAAAAACTTGCATTATTTAATATCTTTTAAAGTCTCGGTCATCAAAATTTAAAATTTATATGTAGTTTAAATGCTAACACAACACCCTGATTACCATGAAAGTAGCAAAAAAAGTGTAACACAACACCCTAAGATTTTCTAGAGGTGAGTATATGTATGTAAACCAAGAAAAGGTTTATTACTGTATATACTGAGACTGAAGTAAATGCTCGCTATAAACAGTCGACAAGCTTAAGAAAGAGACGGAAATAGTGCATTCGATGGGAAATGAACTAACCCAAGCTACTAGAGCTACCAAATATCTGGGATTATATACACAAAAATTATAATACTTTATTCACCATGGGCGGTCGAAAAGACTACGCGCGACTTCTTAAAGATTAAAGCATATTTGAAACGGTTCGGGCACGAAAATAACGACACATGTGATTATTGCGGAGGCGATACCGTCGAAAATGTGGAACACACCTTCTTCCAGTGCCCAAAATATAATCTTGAGAGGCAATACCTAAAAGATGCGTTCGGTGTAGACCCAACTCCCGAAAATTTGGTAAGCCAAATGGTCGAATCGACAGAGAAGTGGAAAGCTGCTTGCGAAGTTGCAGTCAGGGTAATGAAATCCCAACGTGCCAGCGAACAGCGGCGGAGAAGAAATGTAACGGACAACCACGACTCAAACACACAAACGTTGACGTGACGGGAAGGGTTGGCGACGAACAATGTACGAGGGGAGTTATCAGACCAACAGAGGTGGAGCCAAGTAAATGCAACTTGTAACTGAATGCATTTTGACCATCACGTACGCTTGAGTGTCACTCAACCATCCTCCCGACGTAATACTTGGCGGTGGTACCGGGGGGAACGGTACATGACGGTAAAAAAAAAAAAAAAAAAAAAAAAAAAAAAAAAAAAAAAAAAAAAAAAACATATGTTTGTAAGTATGTATGTGTGAATATAAAACAAAGTAGAGTGCGCATGTCAAAGCGCAGTGTTCCTTAGCTCGTACATATACATATTCGTGCAACATAGAAGAGAGCGCATGTCAAATCGTAGATAGCGCCTTAGCGCATGCATATGTATGTCTGTACCAGTGCACATGCCAAAGCAAACATTTGTAATTTGTAATATTCGTCATTCTCTTATTGTCATAGATAACTTGATTAGAATCTCTTTTCTTGCTCTCTCGCTTGCAGCTGATCTGTTTTCTGAGCTGGCAACAAAACACAATCAGGGTGCCGTCAACCAGCAGTTAGTGAAATAGGCGGGATGCCAGAAAAGCAGCGCGAACATATTTTGGCAAAATAAATGTTTATGTAAATCAATTAATGATTTTGCATTTTAGCATTTACATATATATATGTATGTATGCATTTTCAGGGTTTAATTTAGTGTTTTGTATAATTTATTAAATACCCAAGTTAATATTTTTCTGCAGTGGCATCATTGGCAAATGTTATAAAAAATGCGAGTTTTGACAGCTCTCTCTCGAACCAAAGAGTCTCGTATCAAGTTATCTATGCTTATTGTCATTTTGCTACCGAGCAGACAACATTGTTGTTGTTAGATTTCGCACTTGCGCCTTCGAGTATGTGGATATGTGTGTAACGAAAGCAAATGACAGAAACATTTTTAATTATTTATTCTCTTACATATATGCCCTTTTCTGTAGAAGCGCTGCTTATATTAGCTTAATGTAAAAATTAAGAACTTTAAACGCAAATATATCAAAAGTGGTTCAATGAATTTAAAATCTGTAAAATTTGTGCAAAGTTTCAGATCGCACACTTTAATTTGATGTATTATTTGTCTCTGTACGTTTTGTAGATCTCTGGAAATAAGCGCCTTGTGTTAGAATAATACTATAAATTTTTACTTGATGATTTTTTATTTTTTGGAAAATATGTGTTCCCTTTCTAAAGTGCGTATTATTATTTTAATACATTTCCATAGGCAACTTAGATCTTTAATATTTAATAAAACAATTATAGAAAAAAACCTCAATTCTTTAAATATTAATATAATATATGATATACATATAACCAAACAGAAAAATATCACAAATCATATATTTATATACGCATTTTCATTAAATGGATCTGCAATATATTTAAAGAAAATACATAGTATGGTCACAAGTATCTTTTCTTTTTTATATATTAGATACATAAAACTGCCTTGCATACAAGTACGTACGTATGTACGTATGAAAGCCCACAACTTGAGAAAATGTTTCCCAATTGCAACTAATATCAAATTGGACTGACTGAACTGGCATCATCACCATTAACAATTTTATCACATATACATTAGTGAACAAAATAGGAACAACAATATGGTATTGTGAAGTTTTAAAATGTGCTGTTTTCTTATTAAATAAAATTGTTCTTAGATACAAGTATAACATATGTATATAATTTTTTCCTGACAGTGATTAGAATTTCCCACCATATAAAGGTAAATAAAAACAAATATTAATGCGAAACTCTAAAACCTTCAAAATATGTTTACCTCTTTTGTTCACACAACTGTACAATTCAGGTATGAAGTAAATTTCCGCTCTTTAATTTGTGTACTATGTAAGTATTGCCGTAAACACTCTGCGATGAAAGTCAAATTTCGGAGGAATGCCATTGATTTTTTCACAACTTTTTATGCCCTTCCTTCCGTAAACTGATATTCCCATCATCTAGCCCTCGTTCGCACTTTGGTAACTTTGCGGCCTAAAAATTTGCTCACCCTTGCATTAACACTTCACTAATTCGTTTCAATTCATTTCATTATATTCACTCATTTATTTTACATTAAATAGTGCAAAGACAACATTCATTCAATATTTAACTTTAGTTCAATTATTTTTGTTAACGCAATGACAAAAAGCTCGCATTTTAACAAAATAATCAGCTTTACAAAAGAAATAAAGAAAACAAATAATACCCTAATGGCAGGAAATAAATTACCCATTATTAGTTTTTCGCATTGAATTCCTTTCTGCATTGGCGGCCTTTAGTCTAGCTTCAAAAGAATAACCCTGGTCGGTCCAACATGCGGTGTCTTCGGTTCTTTCGCATAGGACTTCTTTTTTATTGAGTTTGATGGGTAGCCCTTGGACTTCGCCCAATTCATTAGTTTTGGATCTTTGGGAGATTTGTGGTGGCTGTGGTTTAAACTTAAACGCATGTAGAATTGAAAAATTCAATTCAGTGTGGAGTCGCACTGCGGCCGGGTTCGCACTAAGGAAAGTGGAAAAAGTGTGCCTTCCACCCGATCAATTGGAACCAAAAAATATTTGTAAAAAGCATGTTTTATTTGAACCGCTGGTCAACGCATTGTTTTGATCTATGTGCTTTAAAAAGCACCGTGAAGTTAAGCCGACGACGGCAGCTCACGTAAATCAAAACGACTGTGTGTCACTCATCACATGATAACGAATTTTGTATTGTAATCTTTCTTTATAATTTAATTTTTTATTCGTTACAAAGCTTGGTAACACTTATATTTTGCTTACTTGCAACGATTTTCTTATTGTATTAATAAATGGATTTGAACGAACGTAAAAAACTCAATTAAATTTCATTGCTTAATACAAAACAAATATTTGGACCCGAATAAGTGAAGTTAGTGAACTTAAAAGTCAGCAGAAACTATATACATACGTATATCTATATATATAAAATTAAATCATGTTAGTTACACCGATTTGACTGAAAATTGGTGGGGAAGTACCTTACAACCAGAATACTTTATATCTCTTTATGTTAAATTCAATACAATTCATAAATACAGAAATTACATATCAAATCATAAGCATTTGTTCAAAATTCACGTTTGTAAGAATCATTTAAACTCTTTTACATCAAAAAGAATGATAACACATAGCTACTGTAAAAGTACAGCAATTTGCGCATACATGGCATTACTTATTCTTGCTACTGAACAAGGCGGTTTTTCAAGACGAACCATGTGGAACCGCTAAGAAATTTTAATATCACAACAGAAAATCGCATTGACAATTGTATCGCCAAGGAATTACGGATACTTTGCTAGATTATGGGTGAACCATGCACAAGCATTCATAACAAACCAAACCCATCATCTAACATAAAAAAATAACGGAATAGCTCCAGTGTAGATAAAAATTTCGATTATGATCTATATTTGAGATGAGTGCAAAATAATACAAGATTTAAATGGCAACGATGAAGTTTGCGGTGGTACTATCTTATCACTGTCTGGGATTGCCATTCTTCACTTATCCCAAGGCAACCATAAATACATATGTGCAAACAATTACACTCTGATCCAAACTCAGATATAATACAATTTCTATATATTGGGAATGATAGCATTGCGAAAAAATGAAGTGAAAGTATATTCCTTAAAGTAAAAATTAATTATTTGGATCATAACTGGCTCAATAATTGGGCTACATTATTATTGGCTACAAATGTAGAAGTTGACGTTTACAATTAATAGTTGTCCTCAGGCAGAAGGATGATTAATAATTTTTTAGAAGTTGAATACAAAATTAATAAAATTAAAAAATTAATATGTGGTAAAATATTTATGTTTATTTGGGCTTAATAACAAATAGGAGGAAAGTAGTATTAACGTTTTCGTTTTTACTCATAAAAACAATTTGGCTAGGATTTAGAATAGCATCCCCCGATTTCGGGGTTAAAATGGGTATGTACGGATAAGGGAGGTCCTCCAGTCACGAAAATACTATATATTTGCCGCTGACTTATGGTTTTTGAGATAATTGCTTTTAATGTTCAAAAGTTCAACTATTTAAAATGCGTGTTTATCCGTTTTATAATGCACTTTACACCAATATTTTTAATTTTAATTTTGTATAAAATTGTGCTGATTATTAGTTAGAAAGCATCCCTTTTGTCATTGTGTGAACAAAAATAAATGAACAAAAGTTAAATATTGAATATAAGTTATTTTTGCACTATATAATATAAAATAAATGGTTAGAAACGAATTAGTGAAGTGTTAGTGGATATAAGTATTTAGGTGTAAAATTCATTTTAAATCGCAGAAACACGCGTTTTAAATAGTTGAATTTTTTAACTTTAAATGCAAATATCTCAAAAACCATAAGTCAGCGGCAAATATATACTATATATAATTTCTTGATCTGGAGGACCTCCTCTATCCGTACATACCTATTTTACCCAAAATCGGGGAATGCTATTCTAAAATTTACCCAATGGTTGCAAACAAGCAAAAAACTAAATGAAATCCCAATCTCGGGACCCGACTGAGCGTTTTCGACAAAATTTGGTGCGCAGCATTCTTTTCATATTCCTGTCACGTTGTGAAAATGCGCGAAATCGGACAATAACCACGCCTACTTTCCATATAGCAAAATTTTAATTGACACTTCAGCCGCGCTTAAAAAACAAATAACCCTGGTCGGTTCTACACCTGGGTTTGTAAGTTTTTTTTTCGCTAAAGCTCATTCTTGGGTTGCCCCCGGCTGCGCTTCAAAAAAATTACCCTGGTTAGTCCAACATCTGGGAGTATCAAGTTTTTTTTGCGTAAAACTCCTATTCGCATTGGCGGCCTTCGGCCGCTCTTCACAAAAGTAACCTTGCCGATCAAAACTCATGATTTATAAAGTAAAGAGATAATGGTTTATGCATTTGGGGTATAATCCTATTTTTTATTCATTTTTATTGGTTTGCTAAATGTGTATATATGGCAACACTGTCAACACGGAACACTTTTGTAATTGTGCATATAATGAAATTCGTGTTAAAAATAAAATGCTTATTTTAATCAAATATTCAAATAATATAAAATAATAAATATGTAGAAACAATGTAGTAAAATGTAATGGTATAAAAAGTACAGGGTCGGCTTTAGTATACCGTCCCAGGATTTCGGAAATAAAATGGTGTTTAAATGAGTTAAGCATCCACCTCCTCTGCTCGATAAAACTGGCGCATCCTAATGGAACAGCTCAACTCACCACGTCCAATGACACCATACTCACTCACCACACTTCTACATCATTCAACCAACTCATCAAAAGGGATGGACAAAAAGGGAAAGGGCTCTCAATTCGTTCTAAACACTTCATCACATCAACATACGTTTTCGTCACCAATTTCGCGCTGCAATTGACTTTCGCTTATACACATTAAATCGGATCAATCCTGCATGCGGCGTTTAACACTTAATTCGACCGGGATTATGCACAACGTCTAATTTTCATCAGATTCATTTATTCGATCGTATTTTGGCATGTAGCGAATGCCTTTACATACCTACCAATCAATTTCATTGTTACATACGAACTGTAAAAATTAATCTTTTTAATTAAATTAAATTGTATTGAAAAATATAAGAGTATTTTTCGTACCCTCGTTTATTCATGGCCCTTCGAGCCATAGTGACAGGCACTATGGATTAAAAAATAAAAAAAACATTAACTAATTTTTCAACTAAACACATATGTATTTATATACATAAGAACATACAAAAAATAATAATAATTGTGTGGTGACTATAAAAGTGCTCTCTAGTGGTGAATATATACACAAACAAACAAGAACATAAAAGTGCGCAGGGAAAAAATAAAACAAATTACATAAAAAAATCAAAATATGCAAAACAGTCAAAAGGTACAACAAAAAACATACAGACATACAAGCGCGAAACAATAAAACAAAACCAAATCCAGCGCAGTGAGGTGAAGTGTAGTGACAAACAAAAAAACAGCAACCAAGCCAACAAAAAGTGCAGTGGAACGAAAAAAAAAAAACAAAAAACAAATAAAGTTGCGGTACTTACGAAACCAAAGCATACTAAATTTTACAAAAACAAATAACACATAAACCGGGCGCGTAAGCCCTAAAATTAAAGAATATAAATACAACAAACATACGGGAGTTAAGTGTGTAGAGCCAAGATTAAATAAAAACACAAAGTTGTTATAATTAACTGCACTCTACTTTATTGGTTCTTCTGAACTAAACTTGAAATGTCAATGTCACTGCTATTTATAATAATCA
>NW_026089623.1:16927331-17000045 GCF_024586455.1 Bactrocera neohumeralis | reverse complement strand
CATAAAAACTGAACGATCGGAATCAAATGCTTGTATGGAAAACTTTCACATTTGACAAGATATATTCACGAAATTTGGTATGTATTATTTCCTAAAGCAACAATGTAATCTCCGAAGAAATTGATCAGATCGGTTAACTATAGCATATAGCTGCCATACAAACTGAACGATCGGTATCAAGTTCTTGTATGGACAACTTCCACATTTGACAAGATATATTCACGAAATTTGGTATATATTATTTTCTAAAGCAACAATGTAATCTCCGAAGAAATTGATCAGATCGGTTGAAGTTAACGTTTTTTCTTGTTTTTAATATATTCGCGTTTAAAAATTCAAAAAATTGTATAAATAACGCATGGTATTTCATAATGATAAACTAAAATTTTACATATTCTTAACTTTGTATATTGAAATATCCACTTTAAACATTGAAATCAACTCACATCTCACTTTTATTTTGTTTATTTTTAAATAAATATATTAAAAAGTTTTGAGTGTTTACAATTATGAGGAAAACATTAGTTGCCACATCTTAAAAACCAAATATGAAGGATTTTCAACGACAGTGCTTTCGTTGTTTGTGCTTTTGCGTTATTTTTTTCCTTTAACTAACTATAAAGTAAATTATTTTCAACATTTTTTAAGCTATAGTTGAGTATGTGAAGTACTCCTTTCAGCGTTGGCGGCCTTTGGCCGCGCTGTAAAAAAATAACCCTGGCCATGCCAATAACTGGGGTTACCAAAGCATTTTATTTTTTTATTAAGTAATAAATGTCATTATAAAATATTACTTATAAAATTAAATTAAAACAAACATAAAACGCTTTTTCACCCATTCCGCCAACGGACTCGTCGCAACGATCTGATTATTTGTGCCAATATATTACCCATTAACATCTTATACGTCACCGATTGATAAGATTGTAGAATTTTTTCGAAACGCACTGCCGTTATGGCTTAATGTCAACTTCAGTAAAATGATGAAGGTTAACTAACTTAAATATGTGAAGTTAATGATTTAAAGAACCTCGATATGGATTGCTAAATGTGTATATACAGGAAATTTGATTTTATACCTAAATATAAGATTACGGAATTTTTCCAAATGCACTGCCGTTATGGCTTTATATCAACTTCAGTAAGATGAGGAAGGTTAACTATTTGATTTGTATGTATCATCAAACATTGACCTCAAAAAAGAATTTGTCATTGCTTACCACTGGTGGGGGGAAATGAAAAGTCTTATATCGAGGGAGAATTTATTCATTCTAATTTTTTTTTGATATTTTCATTGCTTAAATACTATTTTGGAAAACTATCTTAAATAACTAAATATATGTGTATGTGTATATGTTTGTATGTATTGCATACTACATGGGGTTATATTCAACTATACAATTTATTACATGTGTGTCTTTAATGTTATCTGATGTGTAACTTTATGACTTGCCTTTACCCATGCATTTTTATTATTATTTAATGCGCATTGCATGTAAATGCATGAGTATGTTTATGTACATACAAATATTTAAAAATAGATATTTATTTTTAATAGTATTTCGGCTTTGCTGATAAGTGAGCATGTTCAATGATATTTGAACATATTGCCGAGGGAAACAAATTATTATTTAAAAAAATTAGTGCACTGTATATGATATGTATGCATGTATATGATATTTCTTATCTTATCTTATTTAATATAACGACATGTTCAATATTGAGCATTCTCCCGGACGACAGCCTGCAATCCTGTCATGGTCGACAACTAAGTGACGTTCACGATGACTATGCGCCTTCCTGTGTTGTATCAGTGATACTTTGCAGTAACTATCTCTTTAATTTCGTGTCCTGTCGACTTTTGCTCTTTTACGTACCTTTGATTTTACCTTTCTTTTTTTGTATCTTTATATACTCTGCTGCACTGATTCCGTCCTTCGGTGATTGTTGAAGTTGTTTTGGCGGCGGACATCCCATCCTTTTCTTCATCGTCGCTTTTGGGTTCAGTTCTGCACCTTCTGCTGTCCTGCCTACATCGTCAGCGGCTTTAATTTCCACGTCTTTATTAGGCTCTTCATTAGGTAGATCAGAGTCCAGTGTTGAATTATCATTATTTTCACCATGTGTTTTTAACTTCAATGCAATGGACACGGTCAGATATATTTTAGCAATTTGTGTATTGATGACTTTGGTAGAGCTAATTAAATCTTCCTTGCTGGTATAGCATTTTAACAACTTCTCGAGCTATACTTTTTGTCTGCTTTCCATAGCTTACAAAATTTTCTTCTTTTGCTATGTCTGATGTTTGAACTAACTCAATTGGTTTTTTTTATATTTGCAGAAGATAGAGTAATCGAACAGTTATAGCAGAACCAGTGAAAAACGCTACTGCCTTCCTTCCTTTTCCTTCCTCATCGGCAAAATGTGTGGATAGTGGAAAACGTGGTAAAAACGCAGAAATCAGCCATCTTTGTTTGTTTTCATTTGAACAATGTTGCCGTTGCTCAATACGCATATATAGTTTTGTACACATCTATGTTTTCAATTACAATTTTTTTAATATAAAATATCAAAACTGAAAACAAAATATTAAAAATAGTTTAAATATTTATAAATAATAGCATTCGACTCTGATTTTGAGTTATTTTATGAAAATTTCAAACATATTGAAACATATTGAACAGATTGAATTATAAACGTTGATAATTACTACAGTATATCGATATTGGCAACCATGGGTTGTGAGAGAGCAATCAGATGCTACGTTTCTACGGCAAAAATCCAAATACCGTGAATTCTCACGTAATCCCACGTCAAAGAGAGAAGGGAGTAGCGTTTTTCACTGTTCAGTTACATTGCGCACCCATAAGATAGGTCGTGCCAGTTGACACGAGCCACGATTCTACGTTTTTCACTGGTTGTGCTATTAGGTTTTCTTCTTCTATCTTTTGTACTGCATTAATAAGTTTTTGGTTTCGTCGCAGTTTTAGATAATTCGGGTATCATTATTCTGTACTCCTGCGTTGTAAACATTATTCGCTGATTGCCATACTTTTTCTTAAGTAGACTCCATGCAGCTCCACAATTTTTTGCTAAAATTTGTAGATGCTGTATTACTCGTGCAGCTTCGCCTTTTAAGCATTGACGAAGACGCAGCATTTTTCCTGTGTTTGGCATCTGCTCGTTGACATGCACCATAACTTGGAACACGTTGCAAAAATTGGCCCATTCTTTAAGATCGCCATAAAATAATGGAATTTTTAATATTATTTTTAATTCAAAGTTAGGGCGATAAGAAATTTAAGGCTCTTCTTTATGTAACCTTTTTTCAAATTTTGAAGCTCTTCGAAATATTCATCATTAATTTCTTCGAATAAGATTTCAATTTCTTCATTGAAATCTAATTTGCATTTTAGATTTTGAATATCTACGAATAAAAAGTCTAAATACTTTAAATGATCCTTTTTGATCATTAATTCCAAAGTTAGATCATCAATTTTTCTTCTGAGATTTTCAATTTTCCTCGTGTGCCACACCGTTTCGGATAAATCTGCCTGGGCATCAAGAATTTTGTTCCTGTTTATGCCCCTGATTTTTCCACAACACTTTTCGTATTTGTGTAACTGTTGGGTATTCTCCAAAGAAATCGTTGGAGGTATATTGATTTGGTCGCCTAATTGACCTTTCTGTGCCTCGACTCACTGCCGCTAAATATTTCTTGGATAGCAGTTAGACTGCGTTCAGTCTTATGTGATCGGTTTAATATGCGGGAGTATACACCCGTCTTACAATTATTATTTTAATGTTATTAATATTCGAGAATATACACCCGTTATTGTTGTCTTACTATTATTTTGTTTTAATTTGCCTGTATTTTGAACAGGGCTTTTTTGTACATTGCCTGTTTTGTAAATACAGGATTGGGTTAGCACTAAATCCGGTTCGAAGGACCAAAAATGTTTGATTTGTATGTATCATCAAACATTGACCTTACCGCTGTTGGGGGGAAATGAAAAACCTTATATCGAGGTTGAATTCATACATTCTAATTTTATTTTGATATTTTCAATGCTTATACCCTATTTTAGAAAACTATCTTCAATAACTAAATACATATATGTGAATGTGTATAAGTTTGTATGTATTGCACACTACGTGGGGTTGTTTTTAACTATACAATTTAATACATACTTAAATGTGTGAAGTTAAACATTTGAAGCAACTCGGTATGAAATGCTTAATGTGTGTTCGATACACTTAGTTTCACCTTTGATTATGTATCCTTTTGTGGGTTTAGGTAAATTAAATATTTCCCAATTTTAATGGGTAAAAATGTAGCAATTTGTATATGTATTTCCCTTTGCGGGGAGACTTCTGTATTTTTACAAACTTCAAGATATTTATAACATTCTTTATTTTTTATTACACTGTTCACTGTTGATGCTCTGGATGCTTCTGCACACCCACACACGCGACCGGATGGGGACTCCCAATTTGGACCATAACTTTAAACTAAATTGGCGGATCAACGGTGGACGAGTTGGCGAGACGTGTCTTTTCGATACGGACGTAAAAAGCGAATTGGGGTCACCCCGATCTAACTAATCCTTTTTGATCGGTTGCGTAGTGAAAACGATTATGGTTTGCAGTGTGATTGGTTAGATGTATGATGTGGTATGGTCGTGATTGTTACATGGTGTGATGCTGTATGTTGTGTGTGATGAATGTTATGTTGTGTTGTGTGATGAATGTGGTGTTGTGGGGCGAGATGTCATGATGTCGCATAAACATCCCGGCCCCCCTAGGCGAATTAATTGCCTAGAAGCCCCTGTAGTTTCTGTAGGGTGCTCACTACAGCGCTAAAGCCCGTGGGGTCGATGGATAAGGCTGCATCGTGGCGGTACGTATTCCTCGAAGTGCTCGACGCTTGTATCCCTGACTAGTGGAACGGATGATTGACTGGGCGGGCTTGTGCCTTTTTGCTTCCTTGGTGCGGCGATGGGTGTAGCGGATGCTGCATTCGCAGTAATTGCGGACCCCACTGATTGGTGGTTATTGCGGATATCTTCTACGTCCATTTCTAGTGGAGTGGGAATATGTATATTAAAACATGATCTTGCTAATAGTATGAAGTTTCGTTATGTATGTATATATGTATATGTATATATATTGTAGGATTCCACCCACAAGCCGCACAAATGAGTTAAGAAAATGTACTTAAGGTTTATTTAGTTTAATTAGAAATTTGTTAACATTAATTGTTACAATATAATGAAATAAACGATTTGAAAAGAAATGACAGTTTTACAATGAATTTATAAAAATACTGCAGACACCAAAATTTCGTTCTCGTCTTCGGCTTCTCAAACGCGACTCGACTCTTTTTATTTTTGTTGTGGGCACTTTTCTGATGCTATTCGTAGTTGCCAGATTTCTGGTTCGCATTACGCTATTATAGGGTTTCCCTGTCCCCACAACTCGGCCTTCCTGCTTCGCTTTCGCCCTCGAATGCGCTGCTTTCTTCAAAGTTTGACCAAGGTTTCATAAACTCCGCACATGTTGTTGTTTGCTTTGGCCCCTCACAGAGATCTGTTTTCCTAACGTCATAGGTATCGTTGGCTTTGACCTTAATGATTTGATAAGGACCCAGATATTTTGGCTTCAGCTTTAGGCCTCCGCCCAACTGCGTTCGCTTTATCGCAACCGCATCGCCTATGTGGTACTTTTTTGCTTATTTTCGTCGCAAGTTATACGTTTTTCGATTTTCTTCTTGTACCTTTAGCAACTGTTCTTTGGCACAACGCCGATTTTCAGCTCTCTCACATTCGAACTGCTTTTGTATTTCTTCGCCGATTAGAGATTTAATATGCAGATCTTCTTTAGTACGCATCTTTACTCCTGTCAGTAGTTCTATCGGTGTTGTATTTATGCTTCTTGAATATGTAGAGTTAATCATTTGTTGGACCTTATCGACGTTTTTGTACCACTTAGTACAATCTTCGAGACTTAACTTTGTTAGCACTAGAATAATAACCGTATTGAGTCGCTCAACCTGGCCATTTGCGCGTGGAAGTCCGGTTGTTACTTTTACATGATTTATGTTTTCGTCTTTACAATAATTTTGGAATTCAGCTGATGTGAACGCTGAACCACGGTCGGAAATTATTTGTTGTGGGTTACCAAACGTCGTACTTTGAACTCGTAGTCGTCTTCGTAGGATACAACCAGCAAAATTTTGTGAATGCGTCAATAACAGCGAATATATACTTATATTGCTTACTCGTTGATTCGAGAGGACCCAAGAAATCTATATGATATGTCTGGAGTGGAATGTCGCCTTTTTGCAGAGGATGCAGTTCACCCTCCTGCTTTCCTGGTTTTCGATTTGATATGATGCAGGGTATGCAACTCTCAATATACGTTTTTATTTTTTCGTCGACTTTTGGAATAAAGTATTCTGCATTAATAAGTTCTTTGGTTTTTCGCACGGCAAAATGACCTTTTTCGTGCGCACGTCGAATAACCTCTTTATACATGCTTTTTATACTCTCGCAACAATGTTGCTAAGGAGAGTATTATAGTTTTGTTCACATAACGGTTGTTTGTAAGTCCTAAAACTAAAAGAGTCAGATATAGGGTTATATATACCAAAGTGATCAGGGTGACGAGTAGAGTCGAAATCCGGATGTCTGTCTGTCCGTCCGTCCGTCTGTCCGTCCGTCCGTCCGTGCAAGCTGTAACTTGAGTAAAAATTGAGATATCATGATGAAACTTGGTACACGTATTCCTTGGCTCCATAAGAAGGTTAAGTTCGAAGATGGGCAAAATCGGCCCACTGCCACGCCCACAAAATGGCGGAAACCGAAAAGCTATAAAGTGTCATAACTAAGCCATAAATAAAGATATTAAAGTGAAATTTGGCACAAAGGATCGCATTAAGGAGGGGCATATTCGGACGTAATTTTTTTTGGAAAAGTGGGCGTGGCCCCGCCCCCTACTAAGTTTTTTGTACATATCTCGGAAACTACTATAGCTATGTCAACCAAAGTCTACAAAGTCGTTTTCTTCAGGCATTTCCATATACAGTTCAAAAATGGAAGATATCGGATAATAACCACGCCCACCTCCCATACTAAGGTTATGTTCAAAATCACTAAAAGTGCGTTAACCGACTAACAAAAAACGTCAGAAACACTAAATTTTACGGAAGAAGTGGCAGAAGGAAGCTGCACCCAGGCTTTTTCTAAAAATTGAAAATGGGCGTGGCCTCGCCCACTTATGGACCAAAAACCATATCTCAGGAACTACTACACCGATTTCAATGAAATTCGGTATATAATATGTTCTTAACACCCTGATGACATGTACGAAATATGGGTGAAATCGGTTCACAACCACGCCTTCTTCCAATATAAAGCTATTTTGAATTCCATCTGATGCCTTCTCTGTATAATACGAGTATAAACATTAGGTAACAATGATGATAGCGGAATAAAACTTTACAAAAATACGGTATTTGAAAAATATGTAAATGACGTATAATGAAATCTCGATTATCACTTTATCATGCGAGAGTATAAAATGTTCGGTGACACCCGAACTTAGCCCTTCCTTACTTGTTGGTACTACTATTAATTCATCATCCTTAACCAGCTTAAAGAGAATTTTGCCTTTCATGAAATAATTATCTTGGGTAATCTTCTCGTTTACAATATCTATAGTTGCTTTAACTTCGCAGTCTTGCTCTTGTGCACTTCGTAAAGCATTCAAAAACCCATCGTCGACTATAGTTAATACTGCATACCGGCTGAGAGCGTCAACATGTTTCATCATTGAGCCAGGGCGATGTTCTATTGCATAGTCGTAGTCTTGTAAAAATAGAATCCATCGCGCCACCCTTGTACAAAGGTCTTTTTTATTGTAAAACATACAAAAACAGCCACATTTTCTAAATGAAGAAGACCTTAACATCGAGGCCTTTATCTGGAAAGGTCCAGCAAAATGAACCCCAGTAATAGTAAAAGGTAGAGCATAATTGTAGCGTTGAGGTGGTAAAGCTACCATGATCTGCGTACGCATTTTATGTTTGTACAAGGTACATTGTTTACACATAAAAATCGTCTTTTTAAGTTGTGGCTTTAGTCGCGGTATATAAAATTCTTGTCGGACCATTTGCTGCATCGAGCGGTGCTCACCATGTAGTGTAAGCTGGTGAAGATATATTAAGAATATATGAGTAAAACGGGATTTCTCAGGTATAATAATGGGATGCCGTTAGTTGTAACTGAGGCTGGAATTCGCTAATCTTCCATTTGCCCTAATTAATCCCTTAGCGTCCAAGAATGGATTTAAGACGAGAAGAGAGCTTCCTTTTTCGAGTGGTCGTCTTTCGACCAACTTTGCTTTCTCTTGACTGAAATAGTGAGTTTGGGTGTAGGTGATGAGACTAACTTTGGCATGTTGCAAATCGGAATGCGTTAGTTGTACGCACGGATCATTTGGTATCCCATTCATGTTTGAGTCTTTGGGTGAATTTGTGCATGTAAGCGACTACTCTTCGTGCTCTAGGAAATGAAGAAAATCGGTGCAGAATATTATCCTCTTCTGGAGTGATATGAAAATTTTCAATTTTCCGACTTTCCGGTGGTATTATATTACGAGCGGGAGATTTTGGCCAGAATTCTTGTGATTGTGTTAGCCATGTTGGACCATTCTACCAGAGTGTAGTGCTGGTGAGGTGCAGTGGCTTGCAACCTCTTGTCCCAAAATCCGTTGGGTTATCTACACTTGCAACATGTTGCCATTTTGCTGGGCCTACTAAGTCCAAGATTCTGTTAGATACATAGGTCTTTCAGCAATAGGGTGGTTTTTCTAACCACGCTAAAACTATTTCTGAATCGGACCAAAGATACGTTTTATGATCGGTTAATTTCAGGTTTGAACTATTGAAATTATTTTTGCTAACAGAAGAGCACCATTCAGTTCAAGCCGTGGCAGACTAAGTGTCTCCAAAGGTGCGACTTTGGCTTTGGCTACCAAGAGGTGTGCCGATGTTTTGTTATCGTACTGTGTGCGTACGTAAACTGTTGCGCAATAAGCCTTGTCAGGGGCATCACAGAAACCGTGTAATTCTGTATTAATGTTAGGGGTGAAATTTACTCATCGAGGGATTCGAATTTCTGATATAGTATTCAAATTGTTAGCAAATTGTACCCATTTTGTTTAACGCACAGGTTTTACCCTTTCGTCCCATTCAGTGCCATCTTGCCACAATTCTTGAATGAGGATTTTTGCTGAATCATTATTGGCGAAAGCCATCCTGCGGGGTCGAAAAGTTTTGCCACCGAGGACTGGCTGTTTCAAATTTAAGGAAATCTGCATCTAATAAGTCTTCCTTTTTTATGTTTTTTATTATTTCGGGATAATTTGATGTAATTTTCTTTAAGGGGAATCCCGCTGAATTTAGTGCTTTGATCACTTGAGATAGTGATTCGCACGCTTAGGACAGACTGTGGCTACCTGATAGAATATCATCCACGTATGTTTGTGTTTGTAACACAGAAATTGCTAAGGGAAAATATGTTTCATACGTTTTTGCCACTTTATGCAGTGTCCTGATCGCCAAATAGCGTGCTCAATTGATGCCAAAGGTGACGGTTTTAAGTTTGTAGTCGCTGATTGGACTGTTACTTGATTTGCGGAAGATTATACGCTGGAAATCTTGGTCATCTTTATGTACTAGAATTTGTCTGTACATTTTCCCTACATCCCCATAAAAAACGTATTTAAACATGCGCCACTTTAGTATTAGCAGCATGAGATCAGGTTGTAAGGTTGGGCTAGTGTATAGTACGTCGTAGAGTGATTTGTCTGAGCTTGTACACTTTGAGGGGTCCCCATGACAAATTCCAGTACAGTTCACAACTGCAAGAGAGCACTAAGCTCAATAAAAGACAAGCTCCAGCTAAACTTGAACAATGAATCCATGGCGGAGCTAATACCAAGCCCGCTAGGATCGATAAAAGGAGAGATCAATAGACAATTTCAGCAAATTGCAAACAACAGGTGGAAAAACATTACAAAATGCGTTATAACTAAACAATTATGGCCAACATATGATAGGAAAAGAACCAATGACTTATTAAATAGGTCAAGAAAAAGTATTTACAGAATAACAGCTACCACAACAGGGCACTGGCCATTTGGGGAACATGCGTCCAAAATGGGATTGGCCTACAACGACATCTGCCGTGGCTGCGGAGTAGCAGGGAACAAGGAAACAATCTTCCACTTTCTCTGCGAATGCCCAGCTCTAGCACAGATCCGACACAAAACACTCGGAATCCACCAAACCTTGAATGGATTTCCACCAAAAGCATATGGGACATAAGTAGTTTCATCGAAACCTCAAAATGGTTTGAGAGAGAAGGTGAAACGTAATAGCAGATACAAGAGGTTCTACGAATAGTGTATCAAAATGGCACATCAAGTGCTAATTGAGCCCGATAGGGCTGCACTCCTACCTACCTACCTACACTTTGAGGCATTGAAAACCACTCTTACTTTTGTTGTGATTTTATCAGGTCGTATTACCCCGTGATGGGGTAGTTAAAAAGATAAATATCTACCTTTAGATACTTTCTTATATGGTACCGCTTCTTCCATATGATTAAGGTATAGATATTCGTCCATCAGATTATCATATGCTGATGTAAGCTCACTTTTCTTTATCAGACTTTTTTCCAAGCTTAGAAATTGCTGGACTGCTGATATTCTAGAGTGGCCTAGAGCTATGGTTTTAGGAAAAGTAGGTTTGAATGGTAGTCGCACAACATAACGACCATGTTCGTTTCTTGTTGTTGTGGACTTGTAATAGGCTTCGCATGCCTGGTCTTCTTCTGAAAGTTGAGTAGTCTGAGGTAATTCTTCTACTTCCCAGAATTTTTTGAATTCATTATTTAAATATTCGTTTGAAATATTTTCAACTTCAGTTGTAAAAGGATTCATTTTTTCTGTGACTTGACCACTTAATATCCAACTGTTCAGATTTCTGAACAATTCTTAACGGCTACAATTATAAATGAGATGCTTTGGTAAAATCTGTATAGAAACGGATATCATATTTCAAATATTTATATGCATTATCGCTAACACATAAAAATTCAGTCGTAAATATAAATATGTATGTACAAATACTCATTGCAATGCTACATGGTATGGGGTTGTTTTCAAGTGCACATGCACATTTGTATTCAATTGCCTAAATGCATATCTTAGGTCAATATGTTATTTTAAGTAAATATCTTTGTTTGTTAATTGTTGAGTGCATACGTATTGCATATAAATGTATACGTGCCTCATATAAATGTATGTATCTCTATGCGTTTGTTTATGTATTTGCTTTGTTCTGCCTCAACACTGGCGAAGATAAGCCTGTTCAATATATTTGAACAGGTATATTGATACTAGAGACTGTTATATTAATGCATGCAATGTAAAGGAACGGAAATGATCCTAAACTATTAAAATATAAGAAAAACTTATGTATGCCGTTAGGAACATTTATGCTTAAGATATGTGTACATATTTCCGTACGTAAAGTAGATTAGTATTAGGACATATGTATGCACTCTGCATGTGGTGCATACATGAATTAGGATAAGAAATTCTATAAATAAAGGAGCTCTGGGCAACCAGAGCTGAGTATGATTTTATAACCGAAACCTTCGCGTTGTTATTAACATTTTGTTGACCGCGTAGTTTTTAAAACACGCGAGTTAAGGTGAAAAAGTGTGTGTACAAAAAAAAAACAAATATTATATTGTGTTAAAAAAAAAATTAATAATATTTAAAAAAAAAAGTGAGTGTTGTGATATACTAAGCTTCACAAATTTCATTGGCGGCTCGTATTCTTCTGCAATAAACTACATCCACATTCTACTAAGGTAAGAACATTTTTAATTTTCTTATTTAATTCTTATACAGTTATTTATTTTGTTTTTGGGAAAATGGAGAACCAAATTAAATTAGCAGAAGAACTGAAGAACTTTATTTTGAGTCCATGAGTATGGATATAAATGAAGATTTAGGAAATTTGGAAAAACTCCTAGATAGTTTGGACAAAAAATGGTTAGAGTTTCAACGAAACCATTTAGAATTATCCAAAGATCTTAAAAATAAAAAATATAATTATTTTAAAAATGACCTAGAAGGTTCGGTAGGCACGCTTTATTTGACAGCGCATGCCAAGTTAAGCGAATTGATCGCTATAATTCAAGAAAATAGTGCTCCCAGGAAAATAGAATGCATTCCAAATCCTGGTTTAGTTCGCAGGCTTCAATTCTTATTAACAGAATTAGAAAAGAATATTGAAGACTGCGAAATAAACGAAATATGCTCTCTAGAAAGCATAGAGAGACTTATAGAAAAAACTCGTGATACTGTGCTTGAATTTATTAGCCAGCACGAAAATGATGAGTTAACAAGTAAATATAAACACAGTTTACAAACTCAAATTAAAATCTATTAGCAAAAAAAATGCTACCAATTTTAAGTTGCCTCAAGTTGACATTCCCATTTTTTCAGGAGATTACGCTCACTGGCAAACTTTTAAAGAATTGTTTCAGACACATATAAAATGTGTATTTTAAAAACTAAATTAAGAGGATCGGCTGCAAGTTGTATTGCAAGTTTGCCTTCAACCTCGACAAATTTTTCAGTTGCCTGGAACCTTCTTAATGAAAAATTTACTAATAAAAGGTTACTCGCAAATACTTATTTTGAACAAATTTTAGATGCACCAGTAGTGACTGAGACTGCTTTTAGTGTACGAAAATTTCAAGAAAAAATTTCTGAAAGTACACAAGCATTGGAAAGTCTCAGTTTGTCTGCAGATAATTTGTTACAAGCTTTATTAAATTATACGCTTGCGCAATAATTAGACAACAATTTAAGACTTAGGTATGAAAATTCCCTTAAAAACCCTAAGGAAATACCTACCTTAAATTCACTACAGTCGTTTCTGAATCATGAAGGGAATGCACTAGAAGAAGCACAAACCTCAAAAACATCACCAATATTTCAAAATGCAGAATTTAAATGCATAATGGGATGTAATACTTCGCACAATATATTTTATTGCTATAAATTTAAAGCTCTACCTACACAGGACAAATCGGATGCAGTAATGAAACACAAATTATGCACCAAATGTCTTAAAACAGGGCAAAATATAAAAGAATGTATAAGCGAAAGTTGCCTCACATGTCAAGGAAACCATCATTTATGGCTCCACAAAGTCAAATTCGTTAAAGCAAAAAGCACGAAAAATGGGAGATTAAAAAGTGATTCTAAACATGTCCTGCTAACCACAGCAATTGTTGGTATAAAAGGCACGTGCTTTATTAGATAGTGGGTCTCAAGTTCACCTTATAACCAAAGAACTAAAAAATATATAAAAACTTCCTTCCAAAAGAGAATCTATGACCATTGAAGGAGTTGGTCAAAACAAGACAAATACAAATAAAAGAGTTAATCTTCATTTTAAATCATTAACAGATCATTTTGAAGCAAATTTACACACCGTTGTAGTACAAAATATTGCGTCCAATGTGCCCATGGAACACATAAAAGTTAAAACAATTCCAGAAAATGTAAAACTGGCCGACCCTTCATTTATTGTTCCGGGTAAGATTGATTTACTTTTAGGTGCGGACATATTCTTTCATTTGAGAAAAGAAGAAAAAATAACAGTTGCAAATATGAATAACAAACTCCAGAACAGTGTGTTTGGGTGGTTGATATACGGATCAACCAACATAAGCTCCAAATTAGCTCACTGTGATGTTATAACACATATAGATAAAGAGCTTGATTATTATCAACGAAAAAAGTTTAGGAAATACTTCTTCTTAATTGGCGTAGACACCGCTTACGCGATTATAGCCGAGTTAACAACAGCGCGCCAGTCGTTTCTTCTTTTCGCTGCGTGGCGCCAATTGGATATTCCAAGCGAAGCCAGGTCCTTCTCTACTTGGTCCTTCCAACGGAGTGGAGGTCTTCCTCTTCCTCTGCTTCCCCCGCCGGGTACTGCGTCGAATACTTTCAGAGCTGGAGTGTTTTCGTCCATCCGGACAACATGACCTAGCCAGCGTAGCCGCTGTCTTTTAATTCGCTGAACTATGTCAATGTCGTCGTATATTTCATACAGCTCATCGTTCCATCGAATGCGATATTCGCCGTGGCCAATGCGAAAAGGACCATACATCTTTCGCAGAACTTTTCTCTCGAAAACTCGTAACGTCGACTCATCAGCTGCTGTCATCGTCCAAGTCTCTGCACCATATAGCAGGACGGGAATTATGAGCGACTTATAGAATTTGGCTTTTGTTCATCGAGAGAGGACTTTAATTTTCAATTGCCTACTCAGTCCGAAGTAGCACCTGTTGGCGGGAGTTATCCTGCGTTGGATTTCCAGGCTGACATTGTTGGTGGTGTTTACGCTGGTTCCAAGATAGACCAAATTATCTACGACTTCAAAGTTATGACTGTCGACAGTGACGTGAGGGCCAAGTCGCGAATGCGACGACTGTTTGTTTGTTGACAGGAGATATTTCGCTTGCCCTCGTTCACTGCCAGACCCATTTGTTTTGCTTCCTTGTCCAGCCTGGAGAAAGCAGAACAAACGATTATATCAATGTTATCGGCATACGCCAGCAGCTGGACACTCTTATAGAAGATGGTACCTTCTCTATTTAGTTCCGCAGCTCGAACTATTTTCTCCAGAAGCAGGTGCGATTGCACGATAGGTAGTCGCCTTGTCTGAAACCTCGTTTGGTATCGAACGTCTCGGAGAGGTTCTTCCCGATCCTGACGGAGCTTTTGGTGTTGCTCCACGTCAGTTTATACAGCCGTATTAGATATGCGGCGATACCAAATTCAGACATCGCGGCATAAGGGCAGCTCCTTTTCGTGCTGTCGAAAGCAGCTTTGAAATCGACGAAGAGGTGGTGTGTGTCGATTCTCCTTTCACGGGTCTTTTCTAAGATTTGGCGCATGGTGAATATCTGGTCGGTTGTTAATTTTCCAGGTCTGAAGCCACACAGATAAGGTCCAATCAGTTTGTTGACGGTGGGCTTTAATCTTTCACACAATACGCTCGATAGAACCTTATATGCGAAGTTGAGGAGGCTAATCCCACGGTAGTTGGCGCAGATTGTGGGGTCTCTTTTTTTATGGATTGGGCAGAGCACACTTAAATTCCAATGGTTGGGCATGCTTTCGTCCGACCATATTTTACAAAGAAGCTGATGCATGCTCCTTATCAGTTCTTCGCCGCCGTGGTTGAATAGCTCGGCCGGCAATCCATCGGCCCCCGCCGCTTTGTTGTTCTTCAGGCGGGTAATTGCTATTCGAACTTCTCCTGTCGGCCAGCTTATCAAGCTCTTCGTACTCACGCCTCTCGGCCTATTTTTTTTCTGTCTGCAAATGCGTCTCGCTTCCCTCTTCAACTCCCGGTATATATCCCATCCAGCACGTGTTGTGGTCGAATGTAACGTTGCGAGGTAGGCAGTCTGTTTTCTCTCCGCTGCGACACGACACTCCTCGTCGTACCAGCTGTTCTTTTGCACTTTCCGAAAACCAATGGTTTCGGTTGCAGCTTTACGTAATGAGTTTGAAATGCCGTCCCACAGTTTCTTTATACCGAGTTGTTGACGAGTGCTCTCAGAGAGCAGGAGTGCAAGCCGAGTAGTAAATCGTTCAGCTAACTGTTCTGATTGCAGCTTCTCGACGTCGAACTTTCCTTGTGTTTGTTGACGTGCGTTTTTGGTGCACAGAGACGGGTGCGAATCTTGGCTGCAACAAGATAGTTGTCCGAGTCGATGTTAGGACCTCGGAGCGTACGCACGTCTAGAACAGTGGAGACGTGTCTTCCGTCTATCACAACATGATCGATCGGGTTGATGGCTTTTCGATCCGGAGACAGCCAGGTAGCTTGATGTATCTTCTTGTGCAGGAATCTAGTACCACAGATAACCATATTTCGGGCCCCGGCGAAGTCGATCAGCCTCAACCCATTTGGGGATGTTTCGTCGTGGAGGCCGAATTTACTGACTGTAGTGCCAAAGATACCTTCTTTGCCCACCCTGGCGTTAAAGTCGCCAAGGACGATTTTGATATCGTGGCGGGGGCAGCTCTCATAAGCGCGCTCCAAGCGCTCATAGAAGGCATCTTTGGTCACCTCGTCCTTCTCTTCCGTCGGGGCGTGGGCGCAAATCAGCGATATGTTGAAGAGCCTCGCTGTGATGCGGATTGTGGCTAGACTTTCATTCACCGGAGTGAATGATAGTACTCGGCGACGGAGTCTCTCTTCCACCACGAATCCTACACCAAACTTGCGCTCCTTTATATGGCCACTGTAGTAAATGTCACAAGGACCTACTCGTCTCTGTCCTTGTCCCGTCCATCGCATTTCTTGGACGGCGGTGATGTCAGCCTTTATTTTTACGGGGACATCAAGCAGCTGGGCAGCGGCACCTTCCCAATTAAGGGACCACACATTTCAGGTGCAGGCCCTCAATTCGTAGTCCTTATTTCGTTTGCCATGGTCGTCATCAAAAGGGGGGTCTCTCATCCGAGGCTGATTGCAAATTTTCATTGGTAAGTTTTTTTTCCGTGGCGGGTCCCAAGCCCAGCGCACAACCCTGCGGAGGGTGACGTTTCGCCTTCTCACTTTAGCTCGCCTTCAAACGGATGTTCTTAGGCTACCCAGAGGATACTTGGTCAAAGACCGGAAGTAGTGAGCTGCTTGAGCCATGTGTAAAAGAATCGTTTCTGGCCACTCCCAAGTGAATGGCGATCAGAGAACTTTCCTCACATGCGTGAACTTCTACACATGACTCCATCCTCCTGGCGGATGTTTACAATTAATAAAAAACATTGACATCGCATGTTGATCGTTTTTGCCTGTCATTCGTTCTTTCTATGGATGACTGTCAAGCTAACAAGACATACAGAACGTAAGTGTTCCGAATGCACTGAGTGTATCAAAAAAAATTTTTCAGCATTGTGTGTATTTTTCTCAGATTTCAACGTGATTAACATTCTGCGTACAACACAAAGCAAGTGAGTATTGTTGTTGTTTCATATGTGATGCCATGCGGTTCGATTGTCGCTTGAAAATGCGCGGTGTGTGTACAAAAAAGTGTTTCATCATTGTGTGTTTTTTCCAGATTTAATTCCATCGATTTGCTACATTTATTCGAACCGATTTTGTGTTTTCTGCTGACCGTGCAAAACACACAAAGCAAGTGAGTGTTGTTATTGTTTCGTAAGTGCTTCCATGCGGTTCGCAAATACACTGTTGGTGGGTCTTATTGCATATGTGTGTGTGGGTAAAATACATAGTTTAAGATGTAGTTTTAGGTTAATTTTTCCATTTTTATTTATGTACTTCAAATATGCATACTCTAGCACGACCACCGGGGACAACACTAACTACCTTTTTCGAGTTGTGTGAAAACGATGAATTTGCAAGAACATTACTATATTCCGAAATACCACAATATTTCACTTGGAATCCATCATCGAAAACATTTCAAGGACGAAAGCAAGGGGAGCGTGTTGACGCTTATCCAAATGTCCGTAACACCGATGCCATAAGACACATTTACACCATCCATCCGAACAACGCCGAATGTTTTTATATGCGTCTGCTATTAGTCAACGTGAGCGGACCAAGATCATTTGATGATTTGAAAACTGTTGACGGTCAGTTGTGTGCGACGTATCGTGAAGCATGTTAGCGATTGCATTTGTTAGAAGATGATATGCATTGGGACACCGCACTTCATGACGCATCACTCACATCTCATCCAAAACAAATACGCGTACTATTCGCCATAATAATATCTACAAGCCTTCCGTCAAATCCGCAATAACTGTGGAATAAGTACAAAGACTGCATGACCGAGGACTTATTAATTTTGGCGCGTAATCGAGCATCGGACGCAGACTTGCTAAATACATTACAAATGTATAATTCTGCTTTGATATTGGTTGAAGATCTGTGCCTTACAATTGCGAATAAGGCATTAGCGCAACTTGGCATTACTGCGCCCAGTCATTGACAATGAGCTTCAACGTGAAAAACAATACGATTGCAATGAATTGCGTGCTTTCATACAAGCTAACCTTACCAAATTGAGTATTCAGCAGAAAAATGCTTATGATAAGATTATACGAGCGGTTGACAATAACGCCGGTGGATTCTACTTTCTTGATGCGCCCGGTGGGTCTCTTTGATTCTTGCTACTATACGGTCACAGCAGAAAATTGCGCTGGCAATTGCTTCGTCAGACATCGCTGCTACTCTACTTGATGGCGGCCGAACAGCACATTCTGCGTTGAAATTACCGTTGAACATCCAAGTCGTTGAAACACTACGTGCAACATATCGAGGAATTCAACAATGGCAAAAGTTTTGCGAGGAGCCGGAGTAGTTCTATGTAATGAGGGCCCAATGGCTAACAAAAAGTCATCAGAAGCATTCAATAGAACAATGCAAGATTTACGCCAAAAGTAACAAATTTTTGGCGGAGCATTAATCTTATTATCCGGCGATTTTCGGCAAACTTTGTCAGTCGTTCCTCGATCAACTCCTGCCGACGAAATAAACGTATGTTTAAAATCGTCAGTTTTGTGGAGACATGTTCATAGGCTGACTCTTACCATCAACATGCGAGTCCAATTGCAAAATGATCGATCCGCAGCGGCGTTCTTTTGTACACTTTTACAATCGAAAAAAGAATTGATTGAAAGTATATTTCCGAATATTGTTCAACACTATCAACGCCACGATTATTTAAGTGAACGCGCAATATTGTCACCGAAAAATGTACACGTCAACGAAATCAATTTTGCCATTCAAGAAAAACTGCCAGGAGAAGCTACAACATATATCATATCACCCCGGTCTGCCACCGCATCATTTGGTCCTGAAAGTCGGTTCACCCATTATACTTCTACGAAATCTGAAGCCACCGACTTTGTGTAATAGCACAAGACTTTCAGTCAAAAAATTGTGGCCAAATTTAATTGAAGCAACAATACTAAATGGCAAGGCAGCAGGTGATGTTGTACTCTTACCACGCATTCCCATGATTCCAACGGACATGCCGTTTGAATTTAAGCGCTTGCAGTTCCTAGTACGTCTTGCCTTTGCGATGACCATCAACAAATCGCAAGGGCAAACGTTTCAAGTGTGCGTGCTTCTCCCACGGCCAATTGTTCGTCGCATGCTCGAGATTGGGAACACCAAGGTGCTTATTCATTTACGCGCCAGGTGGAAAAACCAAAAATGTTGTATAATAAATGTTTTATAAATAAGTAACAGTTTTACAACAATAAATAAAACACAAAGTAAAAACCCTTAAGAGTTTTAATCGATTTAGGTGTAGCGAAACGCACAGGGTAACAGCTAGTTGAATTATGTAATATAAATTTGCGAACACGTATTCACCGCATAAATTGCCAAAAACAAAAAATATTTGTTGGAATTATTATTATTATTATCTTTTTTTTACCGTGTATTATTTTTGGAGAATGGAGTCATGTGTAGAAGTTCACTCAAGTGAGGAAAGTTCTCTGATCGCCATTCACTTGGGAGTGGCCAGAAACGATTCTTTTACATATGACTCAAGCAGCTCACGACTACCGGTCTTTGACCAAGTATCTTCTTCGTAGCCTAAGAACATCCGTTTGAAGGCGAGCTAAAGTGAGAAGGCGAAACGTCCCCTCCGCAGGTTTGTGCGTTGGGCTTGGGACCCGCCACGTAAAAAGCAGTACCAATGAAAACTAAACGACAGCATCGGATGAGAGAACCCCCTTTTGATGACGACCATGGCAAACGAAATAAGGACTACGATTTGAGGGCATGCACCTGGAATGTTCGGTATCTTAATTGGGAAGGTGCCGCTGCCCAGCAGGTAGATGTCCTCGTGAAAATAAAGGCTGACATCACCGCCATCCAAGAAATGCGATGGACGGGACAAGGACAGACACGAGTAGGTCCTTGTGGCATTTACTACAGTGGCCATATAAAGGAGCGCAAGTTTGGTGTGGGATTCGTGGTGGGAGAGAGACTCGGTCGCCGAGTACTATCATTCACTCCGGTTAATGAACGTCTAGACACAATCCGCATCACAGCGAGGCTCTTCAACATATCGCTGATTTGCGCCCACGCCCCGACGGAAGAGAAGGACGAGGTTACCAATGATGCCTTCTATGAGCGCTTGGAGCGCGCTTATGAGAGCTGCCCCCGCCACGATATCAAAATCGTGCTTGGCAACTTTAACGCCAGGGTGGGCAAAGAAGGTATCTTTGGCACTACAGTCAGTAAATTCAGCCTCCACGACGAAACATCTCCAAATGGGTTGAGGCTGCAAGAAGATACATCAAGCTACCTGGCTGTCTCCGGATCG
Organism: Bactrocera neohumeralis; assembly: GCF_024586455.1. Lineage (NCBI taxonomy): Eukaryota > Metazoa > Arthropoda > Insecta > Diptera > Tephritidae > Bactrocera > Bactrocera neohumeralis. The sequence goes on along the minus strand of NW_026089623.1, from coordinate 16,979,565 downwards.
AAAAGCCACCAACCAGATCGATCATGTTGTGATAGACGGAAGACACGTCTCCAGTGTTCTAGACATGCGCACGCTCCGAGGTCCTAACATCGACTCGGACAACTATCTTGTTGCAGCCAAGATTCGCACCCGTCTCTGTGCACCAAAAAACGCACGTCAACAAACACAAGGACGGTTGGACGTCGAGAAGGTGCAATCACAACAGTTAGCCGAACGATTTACTACTCGGCTTGCACTTCTGCTCTCTGAGAGCACACGTCAACTACTAGGTATAAGGGAACTGTGGGACGGCATTTCAAACTCATTACGTAAAGCTGCAACCGAAACCATTGGTTTTCGGAAAGTGCAAAAGAACAGCTGGTACGACGAGGAGTGTCGTGTCGCAGCGGAGAGAAAACAGACTGCCTACCTCGCAACGTTACAATCGACCAAAACACGTACTGAATGGGATAGAAACCGAGAGTTGAAGAGGGAAGCGATACGCATTTGCATACAAAAAAAAATAGGCCGAGAGGCGTGAGTACGAAGAGCTTGATAAGCTGGCCGACAGGAGAAGTTCGAATAGCAATTACCCGCCTGAAGAACAACAAAGCGGCGGGGGCCGATGGATTACCGGCCGAGCTATTCAAACACGGCGGCGAAGAACTGATAAGGAGCATGCATCAGCTTCTTTGTAAAATATGGTCGGACGAAAGCATGCCCCACGATTGGAATTTAAGTGTGCTCTGCCCAATTCACAAAAAAGGAGACCCCACAATCTGCGCCAACTACCGTGGGATAAGCCCCCTCAACATCGCATATAAGGTTCTATCGATCGTGTTGTGTGAAAGATTAAAGCCCACCGTCAACAAACTGATTGGACTTTATCAGTGTGGCTTTAGACTTGGCAAATCCACCACCGACCAGTTATTCACCATGCGCCAAATCTTGGAAAAGACCCGTGAAAGGAGAATCGACACACACCACCTCTTCGTCGATTTCAAAGCTGCTTTCGACAGCTCGAAAAGGAGCTGCCTTTATGCTGCGATGTCTGAATTTGGTATCCCCGCAAAACTAATACGGCTGTGTAAGCTGACGTTGAGCAACACCAAAAGCTCCGTCAGAATCGGGAAGGACCTCTCCGAGACGTTCGATACCAAACGAGGTTTCAGACAAGGCGACTACCTATCGTGCAATCGCACCTGCTTCTGGAGAAAATAGTTCGAGCTGCGGAACTAAATAGAGAAGGTACCATCTTCTATAAGAGTGTCCAGCTGCTGGCGTATGCCGATGATATTGATATCATCGGCCTCAACACCCGCGCCGTTTGTTCTGGTTTCTCCAGGCTGGACAAGGAAGCACAGAAAATGGGTCTGGAAGAGAACGAGGGCAAGACGAAATATCTCCTGTCAACAAACAAACAGTCGTCGCACTCGCGACTTGGCTCTCACGTCACTGTTGACAGTCATAACTTTGAAGTCGTAGATATTTTCGTCTATCTTGGAACCAGCGTAAACACCACCAATAATGTCAGCCTGGAAATCCAACGCAGTATAACTCTTGCCAACAGGTGCTCCTTCGGACTGAGTAGGCAATTGAAAAGCAAAGTCCTCTCTAGACGAACAAAAACCAAATTCTATAAGTCACTCATAATTCCCGTCCTGCTATATGGTGCAGAGACTTGGACGATGACAGCAGCTGATGAGTCGACGTTACGAGTTTTCGAGAGAAAAGTTCTGCGAAAGATGTATGGTCCTTTTCGCATTGGCCACGGCGAATATCGCATTCGATGGAACGATGAGCTGTATGAAATATACGACGACATTGACATAGTTCAGCGAATTAAAAGACAGCGGCTACGCTGGCTAGGTCATGTTGTCCGGATGGACGAAAACACTCCAGCTCTGAAAGTATTCGACGCAGTACCCGGCGGGGGAAGCAGAGGAAGAGGAAGACCTCCACTCCGTTGGAAGGACCAAGTAGAGAAGGACCTGGCTTGGCTTGGAATATCCAATTGGCGCCACGTAGCGAAAAGAAGAAACGACTGGCGCGCTGTTGTTAACTCGGCTATAAACGCGTAAGCGGTGTCTACGCAAATTAAGAATAAGAAGAAATGAGATGAAGGAAATTTACAACTGCCTCTCAATTTCGTTGATGAATTTAGTTATCAAGAATGCATAGGAAGTAGACTTCAAGGGCTCTTTGTATTCGAAACATTTCCCTTGGCCTCATAATTTTTTTTAATGTTTATAAATTGTAACCTGCCTCGTCCAGTTTTGGGATTTTACTCCACTACCTCAAAATAACGTCACCTTTCTGTGGATTTGTACATATAACTATTTTTTCAGTACCATAGAAGGATGAATAGAAACGAATCGCCACAGACTTTTATATGGGATATGCTGAACTGGGTCGGAGCAATTGACGGCAAACATATAAATATATCTTGTATATCAAAGTCCGTCCCTTTAAGTGGTTCTCATGTGTCCTACACTTGGACCGTTGTGAAGTTTATTGGGAACATTTCGAAACATTCATCAGACCGTATACGCGATGCTAGCATCCAGACACCAACTTTAAACTGCTCTATTTTTTCCAATATGCCTTCGCAGCTATTTCTAAAATTAGGCGCTATATTTGTAAGTGAAATTATTCAACAAAGAAGTTCCATAAAATTTTTTGAGCGGACTCGAATTTCTGGTAACGAAACGTTCAGAATATTGTAAAAGACCTGATAATTGTTTGTCGCGAGCAAATGTTTTTCATTGGTATTATTCAAAACTGGTCGAGAACGCGTTGATTACGAACCTCGCCCAGGACGATCATCAAACGCTTGACGATACTGCCAGTTTCCCCTTTTGCTTTATATCTGAGATGGTACAGCTTTTGAGCTCGTGAAAGTTTGGGATGGTTAATGTATACGGCAGTGAACATGTCCTGGAAGGACGGCCACTGCTTATAACCTCCGTGAAAAACTTAAGTATCACAAGCTGGCACTTTCAAGAATATATGTACCTGTATCTAGGTCTTCTTTTTGAGTCGTAACTACTCTCGGAGGAGGAGTAGTGGCTCTACATGGCCTTAATAAATTTATTTGGTCTAATATCATTGCCTTTGTAATTTCGTATTGTTCGAGGCAGTTTTCATATTTAGCTGACGCAGAAGCTTTTATGTTTTCTGGGAGTTCAGCATCGTCGGTATCTAGTACTGTATCGTATGCTGCCAGAAGGCGTGCCCATATGCTATTTATGCTTTTAATTTTTAAATTTAGAACCGATTCTGTGTTGTCATTAATAGGAGAAGCAGTAAATCTTGTGCAGTATCTAACAAAACTGTCACTTTCAGTTATGAACGTTGACACTGAATTATCTTTGGTTCTTTTTTGTTTGGCACCCTGCTTTGAGCGTATAGCTTCTGCAGGTGTGCTTTGTGATTTATCTTCACCACCCATTTTCGGAGTTTATAATAATTGAGATGTTCTTGGTTTAACCTCTTTTGATTTCTCAGATTGCATTTATATAATTAAATTGTAAGCTTTAAGCTTAAAAATGTTTTGCTTTGAAATACAATTAAAAAATTGGTAATATGAGCAAATGTGTAAAAAAAATGAAAAGAAAAATAGAATTGGAACTTTTATTCTTAATTGAATTATATAATATAAATTTGCGAACACGTATTCACCGCATAAATTGTCAAAATCAAAAAATATTTGTATATAATTATTATTATCTTTTTTTCCGCACACATACATATTTTATAAGTATGTACATATATATGTATAAATGCGCATACGTAAATATGTATATTGGTTAATTTTAATTTTTCAATGTTTGGATATGTATATCCTCCATGTACATGTATTTTGATTTCGTTTTGTTCCGTTTTTTTGTTTAGTTTAAAGTTCGCTGACCGGAGTAATAAATATATTTTATATATTATTACTTGTATGTAGGTATGTATGTATTGTAACCCTTTTATTGATGCGTTGGTATATATTAAGACAAAGAGAAAACGTAAGAGAGATAAACGAGAAATAGTTGGATCGCGATATACATATGTACATATATGTACTTACATAAATATCCACTGTTATGATTTAGTTGTTTTTTTTCTTCTGCCTTTGCTTATATGTTAAAGCGATCCTGCTTGTTGCTTTGTTAGCCCAAGGGGTATCACCAGAACTTGCAAGTAAGAATACTTGACTTTGAAATTTTTTTTTTTTTTTGTAGTGTGTTTGGAGACACGAAGTAAGCTTGAAGGCAGGTAGTTTAACAACAGTTTTTCAAAAATTTTTTTTGTAGTGTGTTTGGAGACACGAAGTAAGCTTGAAGGCAGGTAGTTTAACAACAGTTTTTCAAAAATTTTCCTTAATGCAGTTGGTTTATGTATGTATGTACCATATGCCTATGAATATACATATGTATATTAATTACGGAATATAAAATAAGCAATAGGCAGGTACCGTAATTTTTTCATTTATTTGGGTACCTATATACATACATATGTATGTACATATATTCCGAACTATCTAACTGGTTTTTCGTATAGAACAGTTGAGTTATTTTTAAGTAGCTGTATGCCGTATTACAGCTTAAACTGTATATTAAACATACATACATATGCGCATAAAAAATTTTATTAACAATTTAATTGGAAATGACTCACTTTTTTCTTCGTCAAGGATTTTTGGGAAATACGGCGGTGACAATCGGCGATCGTTTGTTTGTTTCTTTCGGCACAGCTCGGCTTTTCTACCAACAACACAATGTTGCCATGCTTATGCTGTTGTTGTTTTTGTTGAACAATGTTTCAATTTTTGGTTGGTGACATATTCAATTAAAAATAAATTCTGTTGGGATTCGAACCTACGTGCTCGTCGTAACTTTTCAAGCGCTTACCACCAACACCACCATTGACATTTGTATTGCGTTGTCCTAATTATGGTTTGGTTATGCATGAAAGAAATATACAATGGATCGCCGATTGTTACCTCTTTCCTTGCTGCTGCTGCGCATATATATGTTTGTATGCTTGTGCATTATTGAAGTTGTGCTTCTTTTTCTTTCGTTTGTCTTTAATTTCTGAGAATTCTCAACTGTTTTGCGTATATTTTGGTTCAAATACTCTGCGTTGGCCGCGGCCGGCCGTTGAAAAATTAAGGCTATACTTTACAGGATCATTTCTGTAGTTAGTCTTCATTTACATTTTTTGGAAATCGACCCGCAATGACGAAGTATATCGTTTTATCTGACAGCGTGAGGTTTAAGAAGTTCATTTCTAATTTTGTCTTGTGGCATATTAGAAATGATGTTTCTTCGAAAATCGTTCGCTTACAACGGATAAAACGACTTCTTAGTGGCAATTTTAATGAATAAATTCCTTTTGGTTGAAATGCTCTGCGTTGGCCGTTGAAAAGTTAAGACTATACTTCTCAGGATCATTCATTCCTTTCATCAAGGTATGCTCAGGGAGATGTTACGGCCTCTGTTTTTATGAATGATGCGAGATCGCTTGTGGAATTTGCGCCTGCGTTCATGAATGAAATCGTTTTTGTTGTAAAATGTACTACACTTGTTCTTCGCCAATTTGGTAACTGCCATATTGTCTTGTGAAGATCAATTTTTTGTTGGTGACATATTCATATGTGTACGCATATGTATGTTTGTATGCTTGTGCATTATTTGTTTGGCAATGTATGCAAATATATGTACATATAAGTATATATGAATATATGAACATGCAAGTCAATGCGCGCACATGTAATAGGTATAATGATAAGTGATGAAAATATGATTTCAATTTCTGAACGCGCACATGCGTATACAGACACTCATATGAGCATGTGCAGATACACAAGATAGGATAGAAGATGTATGCCTTTTAACATCGTATACTATACAAATAAATATTTATTTCTTACTAATAGAAATATATGTATGTATTTTTGAAATATCATATTACAAACGGTATTTCGGCTTTTACCGTGTTTGGTAAAATTATATTATCTTTGGGCATATATCAATTAAATATAATACGCTCACTGCGTTTTCCCATAAGTATGTGTATTTAGTAAATGCCTTTGCTCCTCTGTTAAGCTTGCGCTGTTAGGTTGTTTGTATGTTTGTATATTTGTTTTAGTTCGCGCCCGTTTGTTTCGTTTGTGTTTGTTTTATTGTTTTCGCGCCCGGTTTAATTTTATATTGCTTTTTGTTTCTTTCGCCCGATTTGGGGGTTTTTGTTTGTTTAAATCTTTTAAATTATTTCTGAGGTATGTTTATACATACATATATATTGTCACTGCAGTTTGTTTTTTTGATTATTGATATTGTTTTGTTAGGTTCACTGCACTTTTTTAGTGTTTTAAACTTTCTCGTTTCTTTACATATATGTTATCTAAGAATGTACAAAAACTTTATATAAATTTATACATATGTATATATACTGTGTTCCGCTTTTTTTGTTTTTTGTAGTCCACTTTTCCACTGTTCCTATTTTCCTTACGAATTTATGTATGTTTTATTTGTCAGTATAATGTGCATTTTTTTTTTTTTTGCATAGATATATTATGTGGCTGTTAATATATAGTGCTTCTTTGAGGCTTTCCAAGCGACCATGTTTAATCTTCTAACCAGTAGATACAATGTCAGGCATATCGGGAATAAAAGTACCGGGTTATTTGAGTAGTATGATATAAGATAGGTATAATTTATTAGGTATTTATACATACATATGTATTTTTACAAAGTTTATTTTGTTATCAATAACTTTTCCACTATTTGGGTAACCAACATAAAACGAGCGTATGTAGATATCGCGCCGGATCGCTATTGACCAAAGCTTCCTGTAGCGCGCGGGACGGGTGTTGTCAGCGGAGAGTTATGTTGAACGGTGTCGACGCGGCGCAGTGTAGAAACAGGAATTGTGTCAACGAATGTATCTGCTTTCCCGTTGTCAATCCTTTTTGATGAGTGGGTAGGAGCACAGGTGTGGTGAGCTGCGTAAAGTGTCATCAGCTGTGGTTAATTGGCTGTCGTATTAGGGTGCGCCAGTTTTTTCCCAGGTTGTGTGAGAGGGAGGCTTAACTCATTTAAACACCACCAACACCACCATTAACGCTTAGGTTGCGCTGACTTAAGTATGGTTTGGTTATGCATGTAAGAAACATACGATGGTTCTAATAATTTTGTTTAAGTATAGAAATATGCTTTTGTAGAACGTTTGCATTTGCAAACATACAGACAAATGTATGTATGATTGTTTCGCATTTTGATTCTACGCTGGTCAAATTTCTATACAAAAATCGGCTGAAATGTGTGAGAAAATAAAAAATGGACAACTAGGGCAAATAATTTTTGAAAAATTTATTGACAATTAAATATAAATGAAAATACATGGAAATTTACTTAAATTTATTTAAATTTATTGAAATTTCGTTTCGAATTTTTCGGCACTTTCAAATTAATTAATATAAGTAAAATTCACGACTTAACCCGCACACGTCTTATTTGTGCAAAATTTCCAACTTTATGAAAATTGACGCAATTATTGACACTTCAATTTTATGTAAAGTTTAAAACATGTTTACATGTGAATATATAATACATTTGATTTTGGCGCAATTATCGACACTTGTCTTAATATACAAAATTGGGCCAAAACGAAACAATGAAATACATAATTACTTTTGCATGTCAATATGGAAATGCCGACGGCAAAACGCAAAGGCATATATTGCACATACATACATACAAGCGATTTCTTGGTTGAAAGCAAAAATTGAAGCATGAGAAATTGAAATGCTGACGGCAAAACGAAATTGCTTATATTCGTACATTGCGTATGAATCATGAAAATATCATCATAATGTTTAGGTAAATCTTTTATGTATTTAAAATGAGTTATTATAAAATAAGATCAAATTAGCATTAAATTATTAGAAATGAAAAATAATAAATCAAAAATAAAAGAGTTCTACATACATATTACCGTGGGATTAGCCTCCTCAACATCGCATATAAGGTTCTATTGAGCGTATTGTGTGAAAGATTAAAGCCCACCGTCAACAAACTGATTGGACCTTATCAGTGTGGCTTTAGACCTGGCAAATCTACAACCGACCAGATAATCACCATGCGCCAAATCTTGGAAAAGACCCGTGAAAGGAGAATCGACACACACCACCTCTTCGTCGATTTCAAAGCTGCTTTCGACAGCACGAAAAGGAGCTGCCTTTATGCCGCGATGTCTGAATTTGGTATCCCCGCAAAACTAATACGGCTGTGTAAACTGACGTTGAGTAACACCAAAAGCTCCGTCAGAATCGGGAAGGACCTCTCCGAGCCGTTCGATACCAAACGAGGTTTCAGACAAGGCGATTCCCTATCGTGCGACTTTTTCAACCTGCTTTTGGAGAAAATAGTTCGAGCCGCAGAACTAAATAGAGAAGGTACCATCTTCTATAAGAGTGTACAGCTGCTGGCGTATGCCGATGATATTGATATCATCGGCCTCAACACCCGCGCCGTTAGTTCTGCTTTCTCCAGGCTGGACAAGGAAGCACAGAAAATGGGTCTGGCAGTGAACGAGGGCACGACGAAATATCTCCTGTCATCAAACAAACAGTCGTCGCACTCGCGACTTGGCACTCACGTCACTGTTGACAGTCATAACTTTGAAGTCGTAGATAATTTCGTCTATCTTGGAACCAGCGTAAACACCACCAACAATGTCAGCCCAAAAATCCAACGCAGGATAACTCTTGCCAACAGGTGCTACTTCGGACTGAGTAGGCAATTGAGAAGCAAAGTCCTCTCTCGACAAACAAAAACCAAACTCTATAAGTGAGTAATAATTCCCGTCCTGCTGTATGGTGCAGAATCTTGGACGATGTCAACAACGGATGAGTCGACGTTGCGAGTTTTCGAGAGAAAAGTTCTGCGAAAGATTTATGGTCCTTTGCGCGTTAGCCACGGTGAATACCGCATTCGATGGAACGATGAGCTGTACGAGATATACGACGACATCGACATAGTTCAGCGAATTAAAAGACAGCGGCTACGGTGGCTAGGACATGTTGTCCGGATGGACGAAAACACTCCACCTCTGAAAGTATTCGACGCAGTACCCGCCGGGGGAAGCAGAGGAAGAGGAAGACCTCCACTCCGTTGGAAGAACCAAGTGCAGAAGGACCTGGCTTCGCTTGGAATATCCAATTGGCGCCACGTAGCGAAAAGAAGAAACGACTGCCGCGCGCTGTTGTTAACTCGGCTATAATCGCGTAAGCGGTTTCTACGCCAATTAAGACATACATATTTCTATCCTATGGAATATCAAAGAAATCATTTTATAAATACATATATTTCTGTCTCTTCATATTTCCGGTTAGAATATGTGAGAGAATTGTAAAAATTGTTACAATTCCGAGGCGAATTCCGACCTACCTGGTCTTCACAAGACAATATGGCAGCCAAATTGGCTGGACCTCCGATCAATGTTGATAAAATAAATGACAGTGATAATACGCATAACACAGCGGATTCCAGGTTATGTTATGGTAAATTTCTCTTGAATATTTCAATTGTCCGTAATAGATGCACTTTGTGCATTAAACTTGTGCCTTGAAACTAGTATCAATTGGATTAGCAAAAATTTTAATGTTTTGATTTTAAATTGATTTTACAGCGGAAAAAGACAGTGTAGCCCGTGTTTCAAGAGGAGGGAAAACAGCACAGTATTATCGTGTTTACCGAGCACGAAAGAAAGCAGAGCGGGAAAAGGAGAAATTGGAAATGATAGCTGGCAGTCAAACGAAGAAGAGGAAAACAGCTGCGGAATATCACAGAGCGCGTAAAAAAAGATTCAACGTTTGCTGTTCCATCAATCTCTGCGGGAGCATCTATAACTACTGATGAATCAACGGTCGTCAATTCACCGATAACTGCTGGGCCTTCAACGCGTGTTGATGGATTACAAAAGAGAGATGATTACGCCGCATATTCTTTTCCGCAACGAAGAGACAGAACTACTTTTCTAGTCAAAGTTCCTTCATTTAGACTTTGCTTTATTCTTCATTTTATGTGCATAATAAATTTATAAAATGTGAATTTAAGTTTTCTAGTTTTCTTTCATGCAAAATGATATGCATTTCTTTGAATATCACTAAGAAGTATAACTTCATCCGTTGGTAGGGACTCCACGCACCTCTTTTTTATAGTAGGAGGAAGCATCGAAAGCCGGAGTGCGGAACTTCAATCCGCTAAACCTAACATATTCCCAACTCAAGACACTCCCACGGAACCACCAGATAAGGTATTACTTCATGGGAGTGACAAGACATTTTACGTCTCCTCTTTAACACGGACGGACTAACGCCTACTCTGCTGTTCTGCTGTAACTGTCTTAATGTAGTCATGATGGAAGTTGTCGTTTCGCAAACAGCTATCCACTTGTCAGAGGACTGACACATAAGTGCAGTCAAATTTTCCACCGTTAGGCTACCAGCTAGTGCAGTTTCTAACTTTCTCCTGATGTTTCGAAACCGAGGACAATGGAAAAACACGTGTTCAGAATCTTCTATGGACTCCGCACACATCGAACAATACGGACTGACGTCATTTTGAAATTTGTATAGGTAGCCACTAAAGCACCCATGCCCGCTTAATATTTGGGTCAGGTATAAGTCTGTGGGTCCACCGTCCTTTAGTTGAGGTTTGCCACCGTTGCTGCCATATAGTTATGCTCTTCCTTCTCTTTTCTCTCTTTTGGGTTTCTGTAATTGGCGCTGATAGCTCATATAATCTTGTGAGCTCGTTACCCTGGATGTCTATGAGTGGCATACTAGCTAGTACTTCAGATGCTTCGCTGGAAATAGTTCGGAAAGCACTTGTTACCCTTATTGCTGTGAGTCTATGCACCGCATTTATTGTTTTGGCATACGCTTTTATGTTTAGCGCCTAGATCCATACTGGAGCTGCATATAGTATAACTGAGCTCATAGCTTTTGCGATTAGAAGTCGGCGGCTGGAGCGCACACAGCCTCTATTTGCCATCATTCTTGATAAGGCGTTATAAATCTTGTTTGCTTTATTTGCTATGTTTGCTAAGTGCTGCTTGAATTTCAGTTTAGAGTCCAATATTACTCCTAAATACTTCAACTGTGGTTTTGAAGTAATTACGCTCTCTCCTATAGTGAGAGTTATTTTTTCCTCAATTTTCCTGGTGCTTATGAGCAATACCTCTGTTTTGTGCTCAGCCAGTTCCAAACTCTTGGAAGAAAACCATAGGCGTAGGCCATTTATACAGTCATTACTTTTATTTTGTAGGTCATCAAGTTGTTTACCTACTGCTACCACTATAAGGTCGTCCGCGTATGCGATTAGCTTAACGTTTTTAGGCTGTGGAATTCTTAGCACCCCATCATAAACTAGATACCATAAGAGAAGGCCTAAAACAGATCCTTGTGGTACTCCGCTTGTAATAGGGTAGCTCTTGATGCCTTCGGTGGTGTCGTAGATCAGCTTTCTATTTTTAAAATAACTCATAACGAAATTTATGAGGTACTGAGGGGCGCGTATTCCATATAGGGCTTCGAATATATTTTTCCACTTAGCAAAGTTGAATGCATTCTTCACATCCAGGGTGATCAGCGCACAATATTTTTTTGTACCACCTTTCCATTTTTTGCCACTTACTGCTCTTTTCGCAGTGTCCACAACTTCTTTCAGTGCATCGATAGTAGACCTCTGTTTTCTGAAGCCGTATTGTCTTTCCGATAGTCCGCTGGCTTCCTGGATTGCAATCTCCAAACGGTTTCTTATTATGCTTTCGTACATTATGCCCATTGTGTCGAGCATACACAGAGGTCGATACGAAGAATGTTCATCTGGTGGTTTTTTTGATTTTGGGATTAAAACCAAACGCTGGACTTTCCAGGGATCGGGAAACATCCCTTCTTTTATGCATGCGTTGTACATTTTTGCAAAAAGAGTGGGCTTCGAAATTATGGCTACCTTTAGAGCTCTGTTTGGTATTCCGTCGATACCAGGCGCTTTGTTGTTTTAGATTTTTTTGGTTATGGCCAATAGTTCTTCTTCTGTAACCAGTGGGGGAGATTCAGCATCTTCGTTTCGTTGCTCAGCGTTAGTAATCGGTTCGTGCGTCGGAAATAATGCCTCGACGACTTTCTTCATGAACGGAGCGCATTTGGGTTGCTTCCGCTTATTTTTGAATTTGGACATGCAGATGCCATCATTATCGGTGATTTGCATCTTCTTTATAAAGATAATTCAAGGAGGAAGTCTTCAAATTTTCTAATGAATGCGCAGGGACGGGCGTAACAGCTTACGAAATATATTCATCCTATTTGCGCCCATTTTTTGCTTCTCTGCAGCAAGATGTGAATGATTGTCCGTTGCAGGACTATATTGCAGCTTTGCCACTTATATCTGTCATCCAAGTACTTTCCGAACGTTGGCAATATTGTTCACTCAGTAAGGCGACATCAATGTTGCTTTCTATTATGGTTTGTTGCAGCAGTGCTTGTGCTGCGGCGCAGTGATTTAAGTTCAGCTGCAATATTCTCATTTTTTCGGTGTCTTTAGCAACTCCATGTACTTAGGGAAAGTCGTGCTCAGAAATGAGTGCTTCCCTTTGCATTAGTGCATACTTTTGATACATGTCCCGGGCTTCCACAACGTGTGCAAAGAGAGGACCTGTCCATGATACTGCTACATTTACGCGCCATGTGGCCTGGATGGAAACATCTGAAACAACGGGAAATAGGCGAGTACTCCCGGAGTCGACAGATCGACCACCCGATCTTTACTTTGCCTATTTTAAGGCAGTCTTAGCTTCTTGAACCCGCAGGCATATAAGGGCTATTTGAGTGCCGCTTCTTGTCTTCCGCATATTTTTGATGTTTGCCGGCCCTATATTCTGAAAACCACACTCCATTTGTAACGCGCGGAAAATTTCTTCGGGGGTGGTTATCTCGTCCAAGTCCTTGCACATTATAGTGACGTTATACGTTTTTTGCTGTATTACAGCCATTTCTCCAATCACTTCCTCTAGCGCGCTCCCGAACGAGTCGGCTCTCTTGTCTGCTTGGGGTTTTAATTCTAGTAGCAGGTCTCCTTTGATCGTTTTCCAATGTGCCTTACGTTTGTACACAGTTCCTCAAGGCCACTATCGCACTTAATTTTCTTGAGAATGTCCGCATATGATCCTCTGTCCTTTGTGGTTATAATAATGGCGTCAGGTTTCATACGAATTCGTTTTTCAAACGGCTTTCTCTTTTTTACCACGTCCACTCATTTCTCGGATGCGGGCTTATCGACAGAACTGTCCTTCGGTACAACCTTAATGTCCTCACTATATGACACCTGCGCTTTATCGTTCGCGTTTTTACGTTTCTTTGGTTGGTGGTAAGTAACCTGATAATTCTCGTACCCTCTTCGGCGTGTGGTTTTCTCTGGGGATAGGGGATACTTGTGACGCTTTTCCTACCATAACTCTTCTCAGCGTTTTCTCTGGATTTTCAGCCTTGTCGTACAGGCTTGTTATGCAGCTTACAAGGTCTCTCATAGCTTGATTAATATGCCTCTCACCAGACATCTTAGTTTCAAGCTCCTTCATTTTTGTGCCCAGTTCACAAAAAATATTACCAGCTTCACCGTTCTGCATTTGCTCAGATTTTCCGCATTTATTTTGTTAGTCGACGTTTTCACAACTTTTTATGGGTCCAGCAGCGGGGGTCTCCTCACTTTTGCCTTTTGGAGGCGTTCTCAAAATCTTTGAGTTCCTCCGAAAAAGATTCTCTGGTGTACCTCCCAAACTATTTTCAGAGGCCATATCTCTGCCAGAAAATAGTTGGGAACACCTGTCAATGGGTATATTCAGTCCTTTGTCCTAAAACCTTATTTGCTTTTTTAGTGGCCGTAATGCCGTAATGCCGTAATGCCGTAACCAAAGGCAAAGCGAAGAAGGAGAAACGAAAAAGGAGAAAACTGCTGATCGAGCAAAACAAAACGGCAGATTAAATTAAGTGCACGTTTTGTTTCGCAGTTATACGGGGAAATTTAGTTTAAGTTATATTTTGTGTAAATTTACCACGAAGTACAAGTAAGTAAAAATAAAATTTTTGATATAAATCAGATTTTACTTATCTATTTGTTAGGTTCAGTATCCACACTGAAAGGTCCAGTCTCCCGGTAAGTCGTTACCTAAACTATAGCACTTTCACTAATTATTAGTATGAGATTTCACGAAATGTTCAGGGACTACAAAAAAACCCGTCTACTCACTTCAAACACTCTCAACACCATCATGGAACGGAATGTGAGTGGTGTGATGAATGTTGTGTGGGGTGATGAATGTGAGTTGTGTGATAAATGTTGCGTATCATAATAATTCATTATTAACGCCATTTACTTCGTTTGACATTTTAAACTGAATTTTATGTGTGGAAATTTCAATGAGCCTAAAAATATATTTTAATAACTTTGATGTTACTGGAACTCATGAAATGCTTCAAACGGTTACACACGAATCGCAGATGGTGAATGTAACCACTTTTGCAAGATCGCGAAACTGATGGAAGTTTGAAAAAAAAATAACAATGGAAAAGTATGCATTTAACTTGCTCTTAAGTTTATACATCTATTACGGTTTTAAACTCATTTCAGTGGAAGCAATTCAATACAATTCTCGACCAAACTTTAATTTTTGACAGATAATTCAACAGCTGAAGAGTTTTAAACGAAGAATAGAAAACAATTTTATTTAGTCATTACTCATTTGTTTCTATTGCGGTGAAAAAATTGTTGGGGTCAAACTGAAGTGCTGGGCATAAGAAAAAACGATCGCTCAAATCCATTCGAGATTCACCCAGTAAGCCAACGTTTCATTGACAATTAAATGGTTTCTGTTATGTTATTTTCGAGATTATTTTAAAAGAGGAAACATTTTGCCTGTACTAAATGAAGGAGGATGGAGTCATGTGTAGAAGTTCACGGAAGTGAGGAAAGTTCTCAGATCGCCATTCACTTGGGAGTGGCCAGAAACGATCCTTTTACACATGGCTCAAGCAGCTCACAACTTGCGGTCTTTGACCAAGTGACCTCTGGGTAGCCTAAGAACATCCGTTTGAAGGCGAGCTAAAGTGAGAAGGCAAAACATCCCCTCCGCAGGGTTGTACGCTGGGTTTGGGACCCGCCACGTAAAAAGCAGTACCAATGAAAACTAAACGACAGCATCGGATGAGAAACCGCCCTTTTGATGACGACCATGGCAAACGAAATTCTACGATTTGAAGACATGCGCCTGGAATGTTCGGTATCTTAATTGGGAAGGTGCGGCTGCCCAGCTGGTAGATGTCCTCGTGAAAATAAAGGCCGACATCACCGCCGTCCAAGAAATGCGATGGACGGGACAAAGAAAGACACGAGTAGGTCCTTGTGGCATTTACTACAGTGGTCATATAAAGGAGCGCAAGTTTGGTGTAGGATTAGTGGTGGGAGAGAGACTCCGTCGCCGAGTACTATCATTCACTCCGGTGAATGAACGTCTAGCCACAATCCGCATGAAAGCGAGGTTCTTCAACATATCGCTGATTTGCGCCCACGCCCCGACGGAAGAGAAGGACAAGGTGACCAAAGATGCCTTCTATGAGCGCTTGGAGCGCGCTTATAAGAGCTGCCCCCGCCACGATATCAAAATCGTGCTTGGCGACTTTAACGCCAGGGGGGGCAGAGAAGGTATCTTTGGCACTACAGTCGGTAAATTCAGCCTCCACGACGAAACATCCCCAAATGGGTTGAGGCTGCAAGAAGATACATCAAGCTACCTGGCTGTCTCCGGATCGTAAAGCCACCAACCAGATCGATCATGTTGTGATAGACGGAAGACACGTCTCCAGTGTTTTAGATGTGCGTGTGCTCCGAGGTCCTAACATGGACTCGGACCACTATTTTGTTGCAGCCAAGATTCGCACCCGCCTCTGTGCACCAAAGAGCACACGCCAACAAACAAAAGGAAGCTTCGACGTCGAGAAGCTGCAATCACAACAGACAGCCGAACGATTTCGTACTCGGTTTGCATTCCTGCTCTCTGAGAGCACTCGTCAACAACTCGGCGTAAGGGAACTGTGGGACGGCATTTCAAACTTATTGCGTACAGCTGCTTCCGAAACCATTGGTCTTCGGAAAATGAAAAAGAACAGCTGACGCGACGAGGAGTGCTGTGTCGCAGCGGAGAGAAAACAGGCTACCTACCTCGCAACTTTACGATCGACCACAACACGTGCGGGATGGGATAGATACCGAGAGTTGAAGAGGGAAGCGAGACGCATTTCCAAAGAGAAAAAGATAGAGGACGATGTGCGTGAGTACCTGATAAGCTGGCCGGCAGGCGTAATGCTCGAAAATTCTACAAGAAAATGCGTCGACTTACAGAAGGTCTCAAGACCGGAGCATACTCTTGTAGAACCCCCAAAGGTGATCTAGTTACCGTTGCCCAGAGCATATATACTTAAATTATGGAGGGAACACTTCCCCAGCCTGCTGAATGGCAATGAACGTACAACACCAGGAGAAGGCGAACCCGATTCCCCAATCGATGACGATGGAGCAGACGTTCCATTGCCCTACCATGAAGAAGTTCGAATAGCAATTACCCGCCTGAAGAACAACAAAGCGGCGGGGGCCGATGGATTACCGTCCGAGCTATTCAAACACGGCGGCGAAGAACTAATAAGGAGCATGCACCAGCTTGTTTGTAAAATATGGTCGGACGAAAGCATGCCCAACGTTTGGAATTTAAGTGTGCTCTGCCCAATCAACAAAAAGCGAGACCCCACAATCTGCGCCAACTACCGTGGGATAAGCCTCCTCAACATCGCGTATAAGGTTCTATCGAGCGTATTGTGTGAAAGATTAAAGCCCACCGTCAACAAACTGATTGGATCTTATCAGTGGGGCTTTAAACCTGGCAAATCCACCACCGACCAGTTATTCACCATGCGCCAAATCTTGGAGAAGACCAGTGAAAGGAGAATCGAGACACACCACCTCTTCGTCGATTTCAAAGCTGCTTTCGACAGCACGAAAAGGAGCTGCCTTTATGCCGCGATGTCTGAATTTGGTATCCCCGCAAAACTAATACGGCTGTGTAAACCGACGTTGAGCAACTACAAAAGCTCCGTCAGGATCGGGAAGGACCTCTCCGAGCCGTTCGATACCAAACGAGGTTTCAGACAAGGCGATTCCCTATCGTGCAACTTCTTCAATCTGCTGCTGGAGAAAATAGTTCGAGCTGCAGAACTAAATATAGAAGGTACCATCTTCTATAAGAGTGTACAGCTGCTGGCGTATGCCGACGATATTGATATCATCGGCCTCAACACCCGCGCCGTTAGTTCTGCTTTCTCCAGACTGGTCAAGGAAGCACAGAAAATGGCAGTGAACGAGGGCAAAACGAAATATCTCCTGTCATCAAACAAACAGTCGTCGCACTCGCGACTTGGCTCTCACGTCACTGTTGACAGTCATAACTTTGAAGTTGGAGATAGTTTCGTATATTTGGGAACCAGCGTAAACACCACCAACAATGTCAGCCTGGAAATCCAACGCAGTATAACTCTTGCCAACAGGTGCTACTTCGGACTGAGTAGGCAAATGAAAAGTAAAGTCCTCTCTCTACGAACAAAAACCAAACTCTATAAGTCGCTCATAATTCCCGTCCTGCTTTATGGTGCAGAGGCGTTTACGATGACAGCGATGAGTCGACGTTACGAGTTTTCGAGAGAAAGGTTCTGCGAAAGATTTATGGTCCTTTGCGCGTTGGCCACGGTGAATATCGCATTCTATGGAACGATGAGCTTTATGAGATATATGACGACATTGACATGTTCAGCGAATTAAAAGACAGCGGCTACTCTGGCTAGGTCATGTTGTCCGGATGGACGAAAACACGCCAGCTCTGAAAGTATTCGACACAGTACCCGCCGGTTGAAGCAGAGGAAGAGGAAGACCACCACTAGGTTGGAAGAACTAGGTGGAGAAGGACCTGGCTACGCTTGGAATATCCAATTGACGCCACGTAGCGAAAAGAAGAAACGACTGGCGCGCTGTTGTTAACTCGGCTATAATCGCGTAAGCGGTGTCTACGCCAATTAAGAAGAAGATGTATATACATATGTATAAATGCGCATCCGTAAATATGTATATTAGTTAATTTTAATCCTTCATTGTTTGTATATGGAAATCCATGTGCATATACTTTGATTTTGTTTTGTTCTATGTTTTTTTTCGTTTTAAGTTCGCTGACCGGTGTAATAAATTAATTTTCTATATTATTACTTGTATGCAGGTATGTATGAAGAGAGGGAGAAAACGTAAGAGAGATAAAGGACCGAAATAGTTGGATCGCGGTATGCATACATATATGTAGATATATAAATATCCACTGTTATGTTGTTGTTGTTTTTTTTTCTGCCTTTGCTTACATGTTAAAGCGATCCTGCTTGTTGCTTTGTTAGGCCAAGGGGTATCACCAGAACGTGCAAGTAAGAATACTTGACTTTGAAAATTTGGTTTGGTTTTTTTTTTTGTTTTGTAGTCTGTTTGGAGGCACGAAGTAAACTTGAAGGCAGGTAGTTTAACAACAGTTTTTTCAAAAATTTTCCTTAATACAGTTGACTTATGTATGTTCCATATGTCTATGTATACATGTATATTAATTACGGAATATAAAATTTGGCTCGCAAAGTTTGATGGCCCATAAATTTTTTGTATGTATGTGTATTAAGGTGGGCCAATAATAGTTTTTATTTTTTTTTCTCTTAGTTACCATGAAAATCTCATCCGACATGACTAAAAACATGTTCTGGTAAGACCTGAGCTCTTAATATTAATATTAGGAGGTGCCTCATCGACAGTTTTGATTTTCCATATAAATAACACAGGAAATTTTGTTTTTTGGTTTGGATTTTTAATGTGCACAAACAAATAATTGGTAACCGAGATTCAACACTTATTCTTATAGGAAATTTACCGATCTTCAAAAAAGGTCTTAAACATTTTTTGTGTGAGTCAACTCATTCAAAGTTATTCGTAGTTAAAGTCCAATAGAAAATTATAAAAAATGATTTCCACAATTTTTTATCTTATATTACAAATTAATGGCTAATAAACATAACAAATCATATTTTTCGTAAAACTTATCGAGTGTTTAGCGATGTAACCATAGAATTTTTACAAAATATCGATAATCGTTTAATAAAATTAATTTTTTAAGTACTTAATTTAAACAAAAACTTTGAACTCTACTCTGTGTGAGTGATGGCTTAGAAACATTAATCGTTGCCTGAAAAAATTATGTGTCCTATTTGCTCCTGACGTGAAATGTAAATTAATAAGAGCCATTTTTTAGTAATTCTTCATATCTCTTACATATTGATTATTTCAAAATTGAACTAAGATCTTTTTGTTACAATCGGGAAATTTTTGTCGGTGATTTTTAACATCTTGCAATTAATATTGCAATTGTTCTTCATTTTTAGTAAGGCATTTGTTGTAGTCCTCTATTACAGCCAAAAACGTAGACCCGTGGCCCGTGTCAGGTGATACGACCTGTCTTATGGGCGCGCATTGTAAGTGAACAACGAAAAACGCTACTCCCTTCTCTCTTTGCCGTAGGATGCCGTAAATTTCCACGGCATTTGGATTTTTGCCATAGTTGTCAGTCTCGATATACTGTAGTAATTATAAAAGTTGTCTTCAATATGTTTGAAGTTTTCTTAAAATAACTCTAAATCAGAGTCGAATGCTATTATTTATAAATATACAAGTATAAACTATTTTTAATAGTTTGTTTTCAGTTTTGATATTTTATATTATGAAAAATTCTAATTGAAAACTTAGATGTGTACAAAACTATATACATATGCGTACTGAGCAGTGGCAACAATGTTCAAATGAAAACAAAAAAAGATGGCGGATTTCTTTAGGCAAAGGAAGGAAGGGAGTAGCGTTTTTAGCTGTTAAAACAAAATTTCCTGTGGTATTTATATGGGAAATCAAAAATGTCGATGAGGCACCTCTTAATAATATATTTATATTAAGAGCTCAGGTCTTACCAGAACTTGGTTTTAGTCATGTCGGATGAGATTTTCATGGTAACTAAGAGAAAAAAAAAAATAAAAACTGTTTTTGGCCCATCTTATTGTATGTGCACATATGTATGTATGTATGTATCTTTTGTAGAATTGAGTACCTTTACTTATATTTGTACATACATATGTATGTATTTGTACTACCCCAAGGGGTATCACCAAAACTTGCAAGTAAGAATACTTGACTTTGAATTTTTTTTTTTGTTTTTTGATTTTGGAAAATTACAGTGTGCTTGGAAACACAAAATAAGCAATAGCCAGGTACCGTAATTTTTTCAATTATTTCGGTACATACATATATACATAGATTCATATGTATATACCGAACTGTCTAACCGGTTTTTCGTATAGAACAGTTGGGTTATTTCTAATTAGCTGTATGCCGTATTACTGCTCAAACTGTATATTAAACATACATATGCGCATAAATAATTTTATTAAAAATGTAATTGGAAAGGACTCACTTTTATCTCCGCCAAGGGTTTTTGGGCAATACTTATCTCTCTATGTTACTTCTCGTTTTTCTCTTGTTGGTTTTTTGATGTTTTCCGTGTTGAGTTTGTATTCTCTTCCCACGTTGCTGTAATCCTTGTCTCCTCTGCCATATGTTATGGGGTTTTTGTCACTTAAATACGTACGTATGTATGTTACATTAGGGTGTGCCATTTTGAGGCAACCTTTTTTCAACTGAAAAACAGGCTCAAAACTTTCGAAATGTGTAACAAAAAAGTCACTCGAAAGTTTTGAGCCTGTTTTCCAGTTGAAAAAAAGGTTGCCTCAAAATGGCACACCCTAATGTATGTACGTATTTTCCTAGTTCTTTTACCACTGCACTGCACTCTAGTAATGTGCTATTGGGAATATTTTATACATTTTTGTTTTCTTTTCACAGCACTTTTTAGTACTGTTCCTATATGGGTCACTTCACTTTGGTACCGCACTTTAGTCCTTAGGTTTTTTAGTTAGTTAATTTTGCCTTGTTAATTTGTATTATATCGCGCCCGTTTACGTATTTTGCAGAGTTGAAGTTATTGACCTTTGTTTTGTGTTATAAAGCGCCCGTTTAATGCAATTTGTAAATATCTGCCCGCAATTTTCTTCAGTTTTTTGCACTTTTTAATTTTTCCGTTTTTTCTTTATGTATTGTATCGTTTTGTATTTAATTTTTATTTTTCCATTTTCTATTTTACGTTTGTGATGTTTTATCTTAGGTGCCTTTCTGAGAGGCTCGAAGGACCATTTGTTCGATACACTTAGTTTCACTGGTTATGTGGGGAGAATACTAACGCTGACCTTTGATTATGTATCCTTTTGTGGTTTTAGGTAAATTAAATATTTCCCAAAGTGGGTAAAAATGTAGCAATTTATATATGTATTTCCCTTTGCGGGCGAGACTTCAGTATTTTTACAAACTTCAAGATATTTATAACATTCTTTATTTTTTATTACACTGTTCACTGTTGATGTTCTGGATGCTCCTGCACACCCATACACACGATCGGATGGGGACTCCCATTTTGGACCAGAACTTTAAACTAAATTGGCGGATCAACGGTGGACGAGTTGGCGAGACGTGTCTTTTCGATACGGGCGTAAAAAGCGAATTGGGGTCACCCCGATCTAACCAATCCTTTTTGATCGGTTGGGTGGCAAAAACGATTATGGTGTGCAGTGTGATTGGTTAGATGTATGATGTGGAATGGTCGTGTTTGTTACGTGGTGTGATGCTGTATGTTGTGTTGTGTGATGAATGTGGTGCTGTGGGGTGAGATGCCATGAAGTCGCATAAACAATGTGTATATAAAAGAAAATCGACTTTACGACTAAATATAAGATTGCGGAAGTTTTCCAAATGTACTGTCGTTATGGCTATATGCACTTCAGTAAGATAAAAAAGGTTAATAAACTTAAGCATGTGAACTTAATGATTTGAAGAAACTCAAAATGCATTTATAAATACACTCAGTCCCTTTTTTACGCGATCTCACTTTAACGCGGTTATTTTTGCAGCGCAAATTCCTTTTTTTACGCGAATTTCTCACTTTAACGCGATTGCTTTTTTTCGTTTTTTGCTTGGTCTTAAACTTGCAGCAGAATTGGAAAATTATTTTGTAGCAAATGATACTGATGCCGAACGTGCACGAATTTTTCAAAAAAGAATTGAGTCTCTGCATGTTAAGATATAAAGAACTACATCGGAATTTATTGGGTCCAAAAAGAAGCTTTCAAACAAAATTAACTGAATTTATGGTGCAAACTCAGTCGGAGATGCTAAGTCAATCAGAACATCAATCCATAGTTCTTACTATTGATTCTGATACAAATTCTAGTGATATCAATGCCGGCCATCAAAATAAGCGGCTAAGAATAATTTCCACTACGGATAATGAGAGTGATTAAACAGCATTCAACGGTTTTTTCAATAAATCTACCTGTTTTCTATTTTCTTCTCTTTTATATATGGTATTTGTTTTGTATATTTTATTTTGTTATGAATGAATAAATCATAAGTCTGAAATTTGAAACTTATTGTATTGTTTTTGAATATTTTTTGCGCGTATATTTTGTTATACGCGATATTTTTTATATTCGGAACCAATTCGTCAGTTAATATTGGTAAACTAACCATTTTTACGCGCTTTTTTTTTACGCGATTAGTGGCAGAACCAATAATCGCGTAAAAAAAGGATTGAGTGTACGTATATACAAGAAAATCGATTTTATACCTAAATATGAGATTTTGGAATTTTTCCAAATGTACTGTCGTTAAGGCTCACCGCAAATTTCCCGTAACTCAAGAAATAAAACAATGGATTGATTTGTGCACGCGTGTTAGGGTTTTATTAATTTAAAATTCACCGCTGTTTAATGATAATTTTGGGGACGGTATATACCCCAATAAGGTTTTAATAAATAATTTAAAATTCACAAAGTTACTGATGGTAGGATTTCGGGGACGGTATCTGCCCAATAGGGCGAAAAATTAAAAAAGGTTTGTAACTGATGATCTCGGCGGCGTGGGAGATGCGCGAAAATGTCCCGATCGTTGCTGATGTCGATAACCAACTAAACTGCATCTCCTCGTCGGTTCCCTTTTTCGCTTTGGTAAGGGGGCGGTGTCATGGTTGCATGTTGGTGTACTTGTGTGTGGGTGTCAATATGTGTTGCTCTCGTGAGTAATGTGGATGGTAAATGGTGATGTGATGAGAGTGGTGAAGGATGCGTGTCGGTGTGGATATGTAGAGTTGATGTGGTGTGCTAATGTGGTGTGTGTGTGGATGCTCGGGGGAGGATGCTCATTTATACATCCTGGCCCCCCTAGGCGAGTATTTAGCCTAGTAGCCTCTGAAGTTGATGCAGTGTTGCAACAACGTTGCTGAGGCCTGTTGTACGGCGGGCTTGCAGTCTAGGGTGGCGCCTCCGGTTCGGGGTTGCATGATGACGCCAAAATCGGGAGTCCTCCAATGGAAATGCCGGCCTTCGCGGTTGCCGTCGCGGGGGCCGACGGCTGGCAGTACGACTGCGAGGGGCATGATGACGCCCGACATTGGGTTCGGCGGTGCGGTGCAGCATCGTGTGATGGTGCCGCATGCATACCTGGCACTGGTACCCGGTCGCGCATTCGCGCGTGAGATGGGTAGGCGCCAGGCAATTCAGGCAATGGCAGTGTGCCGCTGGCGTTGCAAGGGTGTCATCCCCTTGAAGATGCCACAGTGTGGCAACCGATGTCGTCGGCGACGCAGTACGCATTGACGCTGTGGCTGCTCCGGAGCGATTGCTTGCGGGTCACTGCGCGGAGCCGATGGAGTTTCTCGGGGAGGTGCGGTAGCGATGGTTGTTCGCGGCGCTGCTACTGGGGTAGCTCTAGGGAGCGGAACCGTGACGGCGGAACGCACAGTGGGCGTAGGCACAATTGGCATATCGGCGTCCATATTGATCTGTTAAGAAAATAGTATTTTTAATTATCACATATATTTGTGTATATAATGCTATGGCCGGTGGTGCCAAGTAATGTGGCGTGAGTGAGTCGTCATATGGATCGACCTTGTTTTGTTTTTGTCTTTTGTTAGTGTTTATTACTAGTTGATGATTTTGCTATTCAGCCCTATCACGCAATCCATCGTAGCGAAGCTACGAATACGAATGTCCGCTACGAATACGCATAATTTGCTATCATTGAATCCATGTGAATTCGAAACTTTTGTTGCCAGACTTAACTTTGAATTTTGACATTTCGAAATCAGCTGTGTAGAAGAAAAAATTTAAATTTTTATTAATAAAAGTCAAATCGTTTGTATTCAAATTGATTTTACGAACAAAATATGTATTCGCTAACGTTTTTATTTATGTTGCTTGAGGAAGAACGTGAGAGAAGTCGGCGTGATCTAAAAATTCACCGAAAATCACTGAGGGACAAGAGCAACCCTTTCGATGTGGACGAAACAATGTACAGTTCAAAAATCCACAAAAATTCATTGTTAAATTTTATTAAAATTATTTTTCTAAAACAGGTTTATTAAAAACTATCGGTTAAATAAGGCGGCCTTTACGTATGTCCTCGATGTTCTAGAGAGGAATGCAAGTTCTTCAAGATCGTCATCTATATCTTTACTTCATCGATTGTCTTCGGTTTTACGGTTATTAGCTAAAGGAGGCTATCAGCATGGAGTGAGTAAAGACTTCGATATTCCAATGGCTCAGTCAACATTTTGTTGCATCTTAAAAGAAATATTGGGATTTCTTCAGTCCCATTTGTGCCCTCAGTGGATAAACCTCGAGTTAAGTAACGTTGAAAAAAGTGAAGCGAAAAAGGATTTTTTTCTGAAATACGGATTTCCAGGCGCGATTTTGTGTGTAGACGGGACACATATTAAAATCGTTGCTCCAACTAAAGATAAGTTTCTCTATTATAACCGCAAAGGATACTTTAGTATCAATGCCATGATTGTAAGTTTGGTGACAAATTCGCATTTCAAACATCTTAATCAATGTTTTGCAGATATGTGACAATAAAATGAAAATACGTTATGTGAATGCTCAGTTTCCTGGCAGCAATCAGGACTCCCACATATGGAACGTCAGCAATGCTCGTTATTTTCATGAGAAAAAGTACCTCGATGGTGAACGAAACACTTGGCTTTTGGGTATTATACATACAAACATATATATCACAAAACTTCCCAAAATTTTATATTTGTACAGGAGATGCTGGATATGCCTTAGAACCATGGTTAATCACACCATTCCGTACCCCTCCCTCAGGAAGCCCAGAAGAGAAATATAATAAAATATATGCAAAAGCGAGAAATATCGTTGAAAGAACAATAGGAGTTTTTAAAAGTCGATTTAGATGTCTTCTGGGTGCTCGTGAGCTTCACTACGAGCCATGGAAGGTATCTCAAATCGTTAATGTTGCGCCAGCGTTACACAACGTTTGCATTCACTATCGCGTGAATGATGAAAGTTTAGAAAATAATTCGGAACCAAATATTTTTATAGAAAGTAATGAAATTCTTTCATCAACTTATAATGATGCAGCTTCACAAATCAGAGAAGCTATATGTGTAACACTTACCCGAGTATAATATCCTAAATAAATATTAACACAAAATATTTATAGTTTTAATTAAGTATTTATTTAATTAATTTAATTATTTTTTGTCTATGTTGTGCGTTTTTATTTCTTCCACTTCCGCTTTTTTTAAATCATTTTGTGTTTCCAATGCTCTGCCTACTCGTCGCATACGTAAAGAGAGATCGTCTAACTTATCAATAATCTTTTCTTGAAATTCTTTTTGAATATTAAATTGCTCTTTAATTAAATCGGCTGTAGATGTTTCCGGTGGCCTAGTAGTACGTCTAGGTAGTGCTGGACTGCAGGCCACTGATGGCATTGATACGTCAGCCTCTGTCTCATTGCCCACGTCGGCTACAATAGGTAAGCCGATGCTCACAGTATTCTCGATACCACTTGTGCTTGTTTGCAATGCCGTTAATGTGATCACCGCTTCCTCCAATTCGTTGAAATAGTGCTGCCTATTTCTGCCGCCACCAGTAGCTGACTGCTCCTTTTTATTTTCAACTAATTTTTATATAGGCCTTCCAGTCAAGCCATACCTAATACAAAATAAAAAACAAGCTTAAAATTATCCTGTTACAGCAATAAAATCTACTACTTTATTATATTACCTTCTTCCAGCTGGAAATATCCTTGATAGGCGGAGGACCAACACTATTCAGTTCTTGGGCCATATTTTTCCAAAAAGCTGCCACTTCTTCTTTAGGGAACTTGGTAAAACCCTCTGCCATTTCAGGTTTTTGCTGTAACAGCTCAACCATTAGTGCATATTGTTGCTTTGTGGTAATTACTTTGGACCTGCAAAAATCGCATTAAAGATTATGTTACTGGTAACAAATAAGTTATAGTTTGAATTCAATTAAAAGTTTTAATTGATAATATTAAATATTAAAACTTTTAATTGAATTCAAACTATAACATATTTATTTTTAATTTAAAACTTACATTTTACTTTTTTTAAATTATTCTCCGTTAGTACAAACCTGTCGTACAAAAATTCCGCTAAACTTAAAAATTTTCCGTTCCGAGTGAATTCAGTGAATGCAACTCTACGAATTTCGAACTTACTTTCGGAACTGTTCGAATTGCATGATTGCAGTTTCGTAACTTTCCCGAAAAAACAGTCTACGATGGATTGCGTGATAGGGCTGATTATTTATTCTGTCTCTTTGTTTATTAATTACGGTTACGGCCTTGAGTTATGAGCGGCTTTAATTCTAGTTAAGAGTGTCGTGAATTCTTCATAATTAAATTTGTGATTGCCAGCTATCTTTTTAAAATGTGATGTGAAGCTTTTTACAGCTGACTCCCATAAGCCGCCCATATGAGGGGCGCTTGGGGGGATAAACTGCCAATTGATACCTTAAAGAACGTATTTTTGGACAATGTTAGGTGAGACTTGTCTTGTGAAGTCCACAAACTGTCTTTCGGTAGCTCTTTGAGCTCCGATAATGGTTTTACCATTATCGCTCATGATTTTTGAGGGAAAGCCTCGTCGTCCCACGAAACGAGCATAAGCCGCAAGAAAAGCCTCCGTCGTCAGATTCGTACATAGCTCAAGGTGTACTGCTTTTGTCGTGAAACAGACAAAAACAGCCACATAGCCTTTCATGAGGGTAGGAGACCTTAGCATGGATGCCTTTATCATAAAAGGCCCAGCAAAATCTAGACCTGTGGTGGTGAAAGGCAGAGCTAAATTGCAGCGTTCAGGTGGAAGTGCTGCCATAATCTGCGATCGTATTTTCTGCTTATGCATAGTGCAGATTTTGCACATGAAAATGCACTTCTTTATTTGGGGCTTCAGTCGGGGTATGTACAGCTCTTGACGGACCATATGTTGCATGAGGCGATGTTCGGCATGGAGCATTAGTATGTGGATATATCGAATAAATAAAGTGGCAAACAGACACCTCTCTGTTATGATTATAGGGATGAGAATCGTTCAAGGATGTCAGTGTCATCCAGTGTTGCTTGATAAGTGTCGATTTTACGACTTTCTGGGGCAAGTATGTTGCGCATAGGCGATTGTGGCCAAGAATCGGGAGATTCTGTTAACCATCGGGGGCCATTCCACCATAGGGTGGAAGTGGCGAGATGCAGAGGTTTGCATCCTCTTGTACCTAAATCAGCAGGATTGTCAGCACTGGCTACGTGACGCCATGTGACTGATCCTACTAGGTCAAGTATTTCAGATGTTCGGTTAGAAATATATGTTTTCCACGCATGTGGTGGTTTTTCCAACCAGGCTAGAACTATTTCGGAATCGGACCATAGATATAATCTGTATTTCGCCATATTTAAGAGGGTCTGCACCATTGAAGGTAGCTTTGCTAGTAGCAGAGCGCCACAGAGTTCAAGACGTGGGAGGCTTAGCGTTTTTAGAGGCGCAACTTTTGCGTTAGCCGCTAATAGGTGGCTTGTAGTTGCGACATCGTTTTGTGTACGCACATATATAGTGGCACAATATGCCTTTTCAGAGGCGCCGCAGAAGCCGTGTAGTTCCGCTGTGTATTCGGGGGAATAGTTTACCCACCGTGGAATTTATATCTGCGAGATGTCGTTCAAATTATTAGCGAACTGGGACCATGTTTCTAAGCGAAGAGGTTTCACTTGTTCGTCCCAGTCGGTTCCGTCTAGCCATAATTCTTGAATCAGAACTTTCGCTTGTATCATAATTGGCGAAAGCCATCCTGCGGGGCCAAACAGTTTTGCCACCGAGGAGAGAATTTGGCGTTTTGTAATGGCGGATAATGCGGATATGGACTCAGTCGTGTATGAAAACTGGTCCAATATCGCATTCCGTTGGATGCCTAGTGTTTTTGTTGTACTTTCCTTTTCAAATATAAAGGAATTAGTATCCAACAAATGGTCTTTAGGAATATTTTTTAAAATATTTGGGTGATTGGCTGTAATCTTTTTTAAAGGAAACCCTGCGGTATTGAGGGCATTTATTACCTGTGATAAGGTCTCGTTTGCTTGTGGAAGACTGTGGCTTCCAGACAGGATATCGTCTACATACGTTTGCGTTTTTAAGACTTGTGTTGCCAGTGGAAATTCTGGCTTTGTGTCTTCTGCCAGTTCGTGTAGTGTAGGAATGGCTAGATATGGGGCACAGTTTACGCCAAAGGTAACTGTTTTCAATTTAAAGTCGCGTAGTGGGCTCTTGGCAGATTTTCGAAAAATAATCCGCTGAAAATTTTGATCATCTTTATGTACCAGTATTTGTCGATACATCTTTTCGACATCCCCATTGTACACGTATTATTATATACATACGTCAATTTAATGTGAGGAGCATTAAATCTGGTTGAAGTGTGGGTCCCGTAAATATAATATCATTTAGGGAATTCCCCCTTTGTTGGTGTTCTTCTAACTCCCAATTTTCTCAATTGTGAATTGAGGTACTCGTTTGAGGTTTCCTCAACTTGAGTTGTCATGGCTGTGACTGGTTCCGCAACTAGTCCACTTAGGACCCATCCGAAAATGGTATTTTGCGCCAGTAGTGTTTTCGAAATTTTTTCAACACCTTCTAATATGATTTGCTGTATAAGGTCGCTGTCTATTAGGATGTCTATTTGAGCTGGCGTGTTGCAGTTGGGATCTGCTAGAGTGAGATGTGAAATCTTATCCCACTGCTTGCTATTTATTTGATAGCTTGGCAGCATGTTAGTTAGTTGCGGTAAGACAATAGCATTTGCTTGAATGCGCTTATCCGCTTGGGGGGAAATTAGGGTAATGGGGCAGATTTTATTTGAGTTTTGTACTACTCGTCCGCCCATTCCCGTCATTTCATAGTTGGCATGTTTTGTTGGCAGTTTTAGCCTATTTTGCGCCCTAGACGCTATAAATGATCGTTGCGATCCTTGGTCTATTAGGGCTCTTAGTTTGAACAGTTCTCCTCGATGTTCGATGAAGACAACTGCTGTGGGTAGTAGTACTCTACTATGATTTTCGCTGTGTAGAGTTTGAGCTTTTAATGCCTTTGAGCAGCATGGTGTCTCTTGGCAAATTTCTGGAGTTTTTGTTTCGGAGGTTGCTGTTGCAACTAAACCTTTGGCTTTTTTTGAGAAAGAGCTACTATGAGATGTGTTGGGAAAGTTGTTGAGATGTAACATAGAATGATGCCTTTTGTGGCAATATACGCAATTGAATTTGCTTTCGCAAGTATTAAGATTGTGTGAGTGGGACAAGCAGTTTGTACAGAGTCTTTTTGACCTGACAAAGTTGTTCCTTTCATTGACATTCAATTTTTTAAATTTCTCGCAAGCTTTTAACTTATACCCTCCAGAACATAGTTCGCATGACGTGTATTTATTTTGTTGAGATGTTAACGATTGTGTTTGGACAAAACTTCTGTTTAAATGATTGTTGCTTCCGGCTTGGGGTCTATTGAAGCTTCGATTTAAGTCTTATTGAACGTTTTTAGTTCTGACTACTTTTTTGTCTACCCTTTCCGCAATTTCGTATGGAGTAGTTAAGAAATCTTTCATTTGCTGCCACGTTGGGCATTTTCTTCTTGATGAGAGCGATTGCTCCCACAAAAGTAACGATTTTTCTGGTAATACGGCGGTACATATGTTTACCAGAATAGGATCCCAATTGTGGGTGGGAATATTTTGTGTCGATAGAACCGACAAGGATGGAGGATGGAGTCATGTGTAGAAGTTCACGCAAGTGAGGAAATGTCTCTGATCGCTATTCTCTTTGGAGTGGCCAGAAACGATTCTTTTACATATGGCTCAAGCAGCTCACTACTTCCGGTCTTTGACCAAGTATACTCTGGGTAGCCTTAGAACATCTGTTTGAAGGCGAGCTAAAGTGAGGAGGCGAAATTTCGGACCCGCCACGTAAAAAAAACACCCCCAATAAAAGGAAGCAACAAGCCTCGGATGAGAGACCCCCCTTTTGATGACGACCATGGCAAACGAAATAAGGACTACGATTTGAGGGCATGCACCTGGAATGTCCGGACCCTTAATTGGGAAGGTGCGGCTGCCCAGCTGGTTGATGTCTTCGCGAAAATAAAGGCTGACATCACCGCCGTCCAAGAAATGCGATGGACGGGACAAGGACAGAGACGAATAGGTCCTTGTGACATTTACTACAGTGGCCATATAAAGGAGCGCATGGTTGGTGTTGGATTCGTGGTGGGAGAGAGATTCCGTCGCCGAGTACTATCATTCACTCCGGTGAATGAACGTCTAGCCATAATCCGCATCAAAGCGAGGTTCTTCAACATATCGCTGATTTGCGCCCACGCCCCGACGGAAGAGAAGGACGATGTGACCAAAGATGCCTTCTATGAGCGCTTGGAGCGCGCTTATGAGAGCTGCCCCGCCACGATGTCAAAATCGTGCTTGGCGACTTTAACGCCAAGTAGGGCAAAGAAGGTATCTTTAGCACTACGGTCGGTAAATTCAGCCTCCACGACGAAACTTCCCCAAATGGGTTGAGGCTGATTGACTTCGCCGGGGCCCGAAATATGGTTATCTGTAGTACTGAATACCAGCATAAAAAGATTCATCAAGCTACCTGGCTGTCTCCGGATCGAAAAACTACCAACCAGATCGATCATGTTGTGATAGACGGAAGACACGTCTCCAGTGTTTTAGATGTGCGTGCGTCCGAGGTCCTAACATCAACTCGGACCACTATCTTGTTGCAGCCAAGATTCGCACCCGCCTCTGTGCAGCAAAAAACGCACGCCAACAAACACAAGGAAGGTTCAGCGTCGAAAAGCTGCAATCACAACAGACTGCCGAACGATTTTCTACTCGGCTTGCACTCCTGCTCTCTGAGAGCACTCGTCAACAACTCGGTATAAGAGAACTGTGGGACGGCATTTCAAATTCCTTACGTACAGCTGCAACCGAAGCCATTGGTTTTCGGAAAGTGCAAAAGAACAGCTGGTACCACGAGGAGTGCCGTGTCGCAGCGGAGAGAAAACAGGCTGCCTACCTCGCAACGTTACGATCGATCACTACACGTGCGGGATGGGATAGATACTGAGAGTTGAAGAGGGAAGCGAGACGCATTTGTTGACAGAAGAAGAAAGAGGCCGAAATGCGTGAGTACGAACAGCTTGATAAGCTGGCCGACAGGGGTGATGCTCGAAAATTCTACGAAAAAATGCGCCGGCTTATAGAAGGTTTCAAGACCGGAGCATACCCTTGTAGAACCCCCAAAGGTGATCTAGTGACCGATGCCCAGAGCATACTTAAATTATGGAGGGAACACTTCTCCAGCCTGCTGAATGGCAGTGAACGCACAACGCCAGGAGAAGGCGAACCCGATTTCCCAATCGATGACGATGGAGCAGACGTTCCATTGCCCGACCATGAAAAAGTTCGAATAGCAATTGCCCGCCTGAAGAACAACAAAGCGGCACGGGCCGACGAACTACCGGCCGAGCTATTCAAACACGGCGGCGAAGAACTGATAAAGAGCATGCATCAGCTTCTTTGTAAAATATGGTCGGACGAAAGCATGTCCAACGATTGGAATTTAAGTGTGCTATGCCTAATCCATAAAAAAGGAGACCCCACAATCTGCGCCAACTAACGTGGGATTAGCCTCCTCAACATCGCATATAAGGTTCTATCGAGCGTATTGTGTGAAAGATTAAAGCCCACCGTCAACAAATTGATTGGACCTTATCAGTGTGGCTTCAGATCTGGAAAATCAACAACCGACCAGATATTCACCATGCGCCAAATCTTGGAAAAGACCCGTGAAAAAGGATCGACACACACCACCTCTTCGTCGATTTCAAAGCTGCTTTCGACAGCACGAAAAGGAGCTGCCTTTATGCCGCGATGTCTGAATTTGGTATCCCCGCAAAACTAATACGGCTGTGTAAACTGACGTTGAGTAACACCAAAAGATCCGTCAGGATCGGGAAGGACCTCTCCGAGCGGTTCGATACCAAACGAGGTTTCAGACAAGGCGACTCCCTATCGTGCGACTTCTTCAGCATGCTTCTGGATAAAATAGTTCGAGCTGCAGAACTAAATAGAGAAGGTACCATCTTCTAGGAGAGTGTACAGCTGCTGGCGTATGCCGACGATATTGATATCATCGGCCTCAACGCCCACGCCGTTAGTTCTGCTTTCTCCAGGCTGGACAAGGAAGCACAGAAAATGGGTCTGGCAGAGAACGAGGGCAAAACGAAATATTTCCTGTCATCAAACAAACAGTCGTCGCACTCGCGACTTGGCTCTCACGTCACTGTTGACAGTCATAACTTTGAAGATGGAGATAATTTCGACTATTTAGGAACCAGCATTAACACCACCAACAATGTCAGCCTGGAAATCCAACGCAGGATTGCTCTTGCCAACAGGTGCTACTTCGGACTGAGTAGGCAATTGAAAAGTAAAGTCTTCTCTCGATGAACAAAAGCTAAACTCTATAAGTCGCTCATAATTCCCGTCCTGCTGTATGGTGCAGAGGCTTGGGCGATGACAACAACCGATGAGTCGACGTTACGAGTTTTCGAGAGAAAAATTCTGCAAAAGATTTATAGTTCTTTGCGCATTAGCCACGGCGAATATCGCATTCGATGGAACGATGAGCTGTACGAGATATACGACGACATTGACATAGTTCAGCGAATTAAAAGACAGCGGCTACGCTGGCTAGGTCATGTTGTCCGGATGGACGAAAACACTCCAGCTCTGAAAGTATTCGACGCAGTACCCGCCGGGGGAAGCAGAGGATGAGGAAGACCTCCACTCCGTTGGAAGGACCAAGTGGAGAAGGACCTGGCTTCGCTTGGAATATCCAATTGGAGCCATTTATATCCTGTCGGTCCTCCTCGTCCATTACCCCGAACAACCATTTATACATTGTCCCTCCTAAATTAATTAAACCTCTTTCTTTCTTTCCTCTTCCTTGGGAGTAATCGATCTAATTTTTGCTTTAATTACTTTAATTTCGTTAAAAAGAAGTGCCTTGTTACTTAGGTCTGCTTGTCTTATGTTTTCTTCCATTTCCTCCACCAAACTTGTTAGCTCTTTCGGGTGTAGAATATGTAGTATCGTATTTACTTCGTCAACGATTTCTACTTCGTCGAGTTGGATCATGGTGTATCCTGCTTCTTCATCTATTGGTGTCACTTGTAGGAGTGCTGCCACTACTGTCATAGTTACTACAAAAAACACAATTATCCCCATCAGCTGTAAAAATAAAATTATTTTATAACCGTTTCTTTTTTCTTTTTATGTGCTATTATCCCCATTAAATTCCCTTAAGCTAAATGTATCTTCATCCCTCTCGTTTGGGTTTTCAATATTTGCCAATTTCATTGGTCTTTTATATTCGTCGGATGAACGTTCTGTAGTGGATTAATTCGGTAATACGGTTGATCTTTATGCCGTACTCTTTTGTAATTTTTTTATCGGTCCGGTCGATCTCAGTTCTATATAGTCTTCTCTGTACTTATTTGCATTTCTTGCGTTATTGGGTGGACATTTTATGGTTGAGTGATAGCGATCATTATAGTTACCTATAACGATCTGTATCCTCATTTCTGTTGAGAGACTTGGATCCTCAATTCCTGTTAGTTTTTCTAACAAGGTTGAGTGCAGCCTCTCAATGTCTGCATTACCTGTATGAGAGTTTGGTTTTGTTAAGTGTACTTCGACTCCTTCTGTATTTAAGAACTGAATTAACTGTTCGGCCCTGAATTCGTTGTCCATGATGATCTTCTTTGGTTTCCCAAATTTCGTAAAATGTTCAATTATGATGGCCAATTTCTGTCAATTATATTGTATGCTGCTGCAAATTTTGTTAGTTTATCAATTACTGTGACAAATGACTGCTTTTTAAAATGAAAAATGTCCACATGTATTATTTCATATTTATCTGAAGGTGTCTCTGTTAATTTGAACTTCGTTTCCTATCATATTTAATTTGCTTGCATTTTTCGCAATTACCTATAATTAAGTGCACATGTTTTTTTTTGGATAGTATATTTTATCCTTAAGTGTATTGTAAGTCTCGTTTATTCCACTATGCATTGACTCATTACCATGGTAAAGTGAAATTTGTTTATGTAGGTCTTCTTCTTGTATAATTTCTGTTGCTCTTTTTGTACATTTTATGAATTGCAACTTTCTATTGCAAGAAAACATGCTTATAAGTAATAGTTGCATTTTTTGATAATCGGCCTCCTCCACTTCGGAAAAAATACTCACTTTGCCCCTTTCAATATGTCTTCGGAAAATATTTTTCAATATGTTCTCCGTATCAATAGGGTTGATCTCAATTACTTTCCTTCCATGTATTATTTGAACTTCAGTTTGGGGATTATATGTTACTATAATTTGGGTCTTATACTTGTTGACAATTTCTTCTTTTATGAAGAAGTGTTCTAATTGTTCCTCTTCTGCGGAATGTATTGTATCTGACATTTCTAAATTGTATTCTTTTTCATTA
Source organism: Bactrocera neohumeralis (assembly GCF_024586455.1). Lineage (NCBI taxonomy): Eukaryota > Metazoa > Arthropoda > Insecta > Diptera > Tephritidae > Bactrocera > Bactrocera neohumeralis. The sequence goes on along the minus strand of NW_026089623.1, from coordinate 16,944,403 downwards.
CTTTCGTCGATTTTTGGAGAATTTTCAATTCGGCTTAAAAAATCTGCTACTACATACATTATTTTTCCCTTTCTGATATTCCATTTCATAATTAAATTCTTGCAGTTTCAATAGCCACCTTTGGTGCCGTTGTGAAAACTCCCTTCCTTTATATTTATTATTTAAAAATACTATCGGGCAATGATCAGTTATAATTTTAAATTTTGTACCATATATGTACGGCCTGAAATAGATTATTGAATATATAATGGCTAGGAATTCTTTATCTGCTGTAGCATATTTCTGTTCATGGTTATTTAAAGTTCTGCTAATGTTGCACACTGGCTGACCTTGTTGAGAAAGCACTGCGCCTATTGCGTAATCACTTGCATCCGTTGTAATAGTAAATTCCTTATCATATTCAGGAAATTTTAAAATTGGATGTGATGATATTAGGGATTTCAAATTTTCAAAACTAGCTATGTACTGCGGATCTCTTGAATTTATTTTAAATATTTAATCATTGGATACGCAATTTTTGAGTAGTCCCTAATGAAATTTCTGTAATAACCAGTGACTCCCAAAAAACTTTTTAATTGTTTTTCGGTTCTAGGTATTTTCAAATTTTGTATTGCTGCTATCTTGTCCTGATTTGGCTTAATCCCTTCTTTTGTTAAGGTATGCATCAAAAATTTTGTTTCTCTCTTTAGAAAACTACATTTATCTACCTGAATTCTTAAATTAAGTTCTTTTAACTTTGAAAAAATTTTCTCTAAGGAGTTTAAATGTTCCTCCAATGACGTTGAAAAGATTAATACGTCGTCCAAATAAACGACACATATCTTATTTATGTATTCTCGTAATAGGTCACTCATTAGTCGTTGAAAGGTAGCCGGAGCATTTTTTAGTCCGAACAGCATTCTTATATATTCGTATAATCCCACCGGAGATACAAAGGCTGTATTTTCAATATCCTTTTTATCCATTAAAATTTGATGGTAACCTTTGCCTAGATCAAGAGTGCTAAAGTAGTGCGCCTTGCCCAACTTGTCTAAGATTCCATCAATGTTTAGTAAAGGATATTTATCATCGACAGTTATTTGATTTAGTCTACGGTAATCGATTACGGAACGAAATTTTTTGTTTCCCATGCTATCACATTTTTTTGGTACCATGATAATAGGTGAACTATATTTACTCCTACTTTTCCGAATTATACCTTGTTTTTCTAGCTCCCTAATTTGCCTTATGGCTTCTTCCTCATGTTTCGGAGGTAACCTACTTATATATTTTTGAATTGATTTGCTGGTTTGTGGTGGTTCTTATTTCGTGGACCACCGTTTTTGTGTTTGTCAGGGCATCTCCTTCTTTATACATCAATGTTTCATACTTCTAAAGCAACCTCCTTTCGTTCATTTGATTTTAAATGATCCAGTTGAATGTTTTGCATTTTACTATCTTCCAATGCATATACTTGTTCTTGGATAATTTTTGAATAAAACGGAATTTTAACGCCATTTTTAAGCTCAATTTCTTCGTTTTCAATATCGATTATATTGAAATTATTAAATATAAAATCGTTTCCTAGTAGAAGATCGTACGGTTTTTCAAAGTCTATTTTCAACCACCTCATCCTAGCATTGTGAGGGTATTTAAATTCTAGCGGACATGGTGTCTTAACTCTTTCGTTAGACGCTCTTATATCACCATTCAGTGTACTAATTATTGTTTTTTTTGTTTCTAGAACCGGTAACTTATAATGTTCGAAGCTTGATTTTTTCATAATACTAATAGTAGAGCCTGGGTCTACCATTGCACACCATTTTTTGTTAAACAAAGTAAGTGAAATTAATATTTTATTTTGATTTTCGAGGCTAATTGGTAAAAAATTCTTCGTTGTTATTCGTTTCCTCTGTCCTGCTTACAGCATAAACATCCATGGGTGTTGGGCCATTTGAACGTCTTGTTTGTCGAGTGCCGTCCTGTATATTTTGTCTTGCAGAATTACTATAGCCGTTATTATTATTATTAATATTATTATTACAATATTGATTTGTATATTGGCCTGAACTTCCTGTCCAATAATTAGTTTGTCTCTGTGGATTATTTGGATGATAATTATTTTGCCCTGAAAAGTTAGTATTTCCTTGGGAGTATCGCCCCGAATTATTTTGTGCATAATAACGATCCTTGTTTTGATCGCCAATATTTTGTCTCCTAAATTTGTTTATTCTTTGATTATTTTGATTTTGGTTACTACGAGTATTAAAATTTCTTGCCTTCTGATCAAATTGGTTTAAATTTCTATTTCTTGCTAAAAATATAGGTTTTAAATTTCCATCGTCCAGCCCTATGAAATTGTGGATCGTATTTGTCATGTCAGCCATGTCGTTATATTACGTATCATATAGGCAAAAGTCCCTGCTGCAAGTTGCTTTACTTTACTTTACTTTTGAACAATAGTTACATACATACATATAAGTATATATCTTCTTCTTCTTCTTAATTGGCGTAGACACCGCTTACGCTCTTATAGTCGAGTTAACAACAGCGCGCCAGTCGTTTCTTCTTTTCGCAACGAGGCGCCAATTGGATATTCCAAGCGAAGCCACTTGGTCCTTCCAACGGAGTGGAGGTCTTCCTCTTCCTCTGCTTCCCCCGGCGGGTACTGCGTCGAATACTTTCAGAGCTGGAGTGTTTTCGTCCATCCGGACAACATGACCTAGTCAGCGTAGCCGCTGTCTTTTAATTCGCTGAACTATGTCGATGTCGTCGTATATCTCGTACAGCTCATCGTTCCGTCGAATGCGGTATTCGCCGTGGCTAACGCGCAAAGGACCATAAATCTTTCGCAGAACTTTTCTCTCGAAAACTCGCAACGTCGACTCATCCGTTGTTGACATCGTCCAAGACTCTGCACCATATAGCAGAACGGGAATTATGAGTGACTTATAGAGTTTGGTTTTTGTTTGTCGAGAGAGGACTTTGCTTCTCAATTGCCTACTCAGTCCGAAGTAACACCTGTTGGCAAGAGCAATCCTACGTTTGATTTACAGGCTGACATTGTTGGTGGTGTTAATGCTGGTTCCTAAGTAGACGAAATTATCTACAACTTCAAAGTTATGACTGTCAACAGTGACGTGAGTGCCAAGTCGCCAGCGCGACGACTGTTTGTTTGATGACAGGAGATATTTCGTCTTGCCCTCGTTCACTGCCAGACCCATTTCTTTTGCTTCCTTGTCCAGCCTGGAGAAAGCAGAACTAACGGCGCGGATGTTGAGGCCGATGATATCAATATCATCGGCATACGCCAGCAGCTGTACACTCTTATAGAAGATGGTACCTTCTCTATTTAGTTCTGCGGCTCGAACTATTTTCTCCAAAAGCAGGTTGAAAAATTCGCACGATAGGGAATCGCCTTGTCTGAAACCTCGTTTGGTATCGAACGGCTCGGAGAGGTCCTTCTCGATTCTGACGGAGCTTTTGATGTTGCTCAACGTCAGCTTATACAGCCGTATTAGTTTTGCGGTGATAACAAATTCAGACATCGCGGCAAAAAGGCAGTTCCTTTTCGTGCTGTCGAAAGCAGCTTTGAAATCGACGAAGAGGTGGTGTGTGTCGATTCTCCTTTCACGGGTATTTTCCAAGATTTGGCGCATGGCGAATAACTGGTCGGTTGTTGATTTGCCAGGTCTAAAGCCACACTGATAAGATCCAATCAGTTTGTTGACGGTGGGCTTTAATCTTTCACACAATACGCTCGATAGAACCTTATTTGCGATGTAGAGGAGGCTAATCCCACGTTAGTTGGCGCAGATTGTGGGGTCTCCTTTTTTATGGATTAGGCATAGCACACTTAAATTCCAATCGTTGGACATGCTTTCGTCCGACCATATTTTACAAAGAAGCTGATGCATGCTCTTTATCAGTTCTTCGCCGCCGTGTTTGAATAGCTCGGCCGGTAGTTCGTCGGCCCGTGCCGCTTTGTTGTTCTTCAGGCGGGCAATTGCTATTCGAACTTTTTCATGGTCGGGCAATAGAACGTCTGCTCCATCGTCTTCGATTGGGAAATCGTGTTCGCCTTCTCCTGGCGTTGTGCGTTCACTGCCATTCAGCAGGCTGGAGAAGTGTTCCCTCCATAATTTAAGTATGCTCTGGGCATCAGTGACTAGATCACCTTTGGGGGTTCTACAAGGGTATGCTCCGGTCTTGAGACCTTCTGTAAGTCGACGCATTTTCTTGTAGAATTTTCGAGCATTACGCCTGCCGGCCAGCTTATCAGGTACTCACGCACATCGTCCTCTATCTTTTTCTCTTTGGAAATGCGTCTCGCTTCCCTCTTCAACTCTCGGTATCTATCCCATCCCGCACGTGTTGTGGTCGATCGTAAAGTTGCGAGGTAGGTAGCCTGTTTTCTCTCCGCTGCGACACGGCACTCCTCGTGGTACCAGCTGTTCTTTTGCACTTTCCGAAAACCAATGGCTTCGGTTGCAGCTGTACGTAAGGAATTTGAAATGCCGTCCCACAGTTCTCTTATACCGAGTTGTTGACGAGTGCTCTCAGAGAGCAGGAGTGCAAGCCGAGTAGAAAATCGTTCGGCTGTCTGTTGTGATTGCAACTTCTCGACGTCGAGCCTTCCTTGTGTTTGTTGGCGTGCGTTTTTTGCTGCACAGAGGCGGGTGCGAATCTTGGCTGCAACAAGATAGTGGTCCGAGTCGATGTTAGGACCTCGGAGCGTACGCACATCTAAACCACTGGAGACGTGTCTTCCATCCATCACAACATGATTGGTCTGGTTGACAAAGATACCTTATTTGCCACAAGGACCTACTCGCCTCTGTCCTTGTCCCGTCCATCGCATCTCTTGGACGGCGGTGATGTCAGCCTTTGTTTTTACGAAGACATTAACCACCTGGGCAGCGGCACCTTCCCAATTAAGGGACCGGACATTCCAGGTGCATGCCCTCAATTCGTAGTCCGTTTGCCATGGTCGTCGTCGAAAGGGGGGTCTCTCATCCGAGGCTTGTTGCTTCCTTTTATTGGGGGTGTTTTTTTTACGTGGCGGGTCCCAAACCCAGCGCTCAACCCTATGCAGGGGATGTTTCGTCTTCACACTTTAGCTTGACTTCAAACGGACGTTCTTAGGCTTCCCAGAGGATACTTGGTCAAAGACCGGAAGTAGTGAGCTGCTTGAGCCATGTGTAAAAGAATCGTTTCTGGCCACTCCCAAGAGAATGGCGATCAGAGAACTTTCCTCACGTGCGTGAACTTCTATATATGACTCCACCAATAAGTATATATCTAGTTCGAGCAATACGCAAACAATATTTGAAAAGTAGAATAGAGCTGCAGAGACTTCAATAAAATTTAAACATTTCAAACATTTATATATAAAAAAAAAGTATATAAATGTTTGAACATTATCAATTGAATTAAAGTAAATAAATTTACAAATGTAATTAATATTACTTTTTTTTCTTTCCTTCTGGTTTCTTGCTAGCAACAGTTTTCTTCACTTTTTTTTCATTTGCTTTCTTACCGCCAACTGCTGCCTTCTTCTTTGACGCCACACTTCCTGCCGATTTCTTTTTGGGCTTCTTCTCAATGGATTTCACCCCTTTTGACTTCGATTTACCTTCACCAGATTTACTTGATTTATTGGCAGCCAAAATGTGATGCTCAAAAATTTACCAAAGAAAAGGGTGCATCTGGTTCTTTTTCTTTTTACGACTGCGCCAGTTATGAATTAAAACGTTGCTTTCTATTCTGTCGCAAGAATCAGTCTGACTCTGCCATCAGATCAGCAACTCGAGTCTGCCCGAATGTGTGGGTGTACCGCACATTCCAACAGACTTAAAATATTCCGAGTCTGCTGTGTTGGTCACGTACTGGCTGATCATGCGATGTGGTGCACAACTGCATGCCGTCAGACGTAACCTGAGACGTAAATCCTGTTTCCAGCTTAGCAAAAAAAAAGCAATGCTTTCTTAACACACGAAATGCTTTATGATCAATTTTTTTGTAAACTAACACAAGTTGCTTCACAAAAATGCTATATCTTATTAACTAATAGTTATAATCCAACTAATAGAGATCATATAGATGGTAGTAGTAGTGTTATCTATGCATCAGCCACAGTAAAGCGTGGACGGTTCCTCTAGTAATATATAATTATTAATATAATTATAAGATTGCGGAACTTTTCTAACTGCACTGACGCCACGTAGCGGAAAGAAGAAACGACTGGCACGATGTTGTCAACTCGGCTATAATCGCGTAAGCGGTGTCTACACCAATTAAGAAGAAGAAGAAGCACTGACGTTATGGCTTTATGTCAACTTCAGTAAAATGAAGACTGTTAAATAATTTAAAAATGTGAAGTTAATGCTTGTACATAAAGTATTGTATATAAAAGAAAATCGATTTTATATCTAAATATAAGATTGTAGAATTTTTCCAAATGCACAGCCGTTAAAGCTTTATGTTTACTTTAGTTAGATAAAGAATTCTAATAAACTTAAATATGTGAAGTTATTGATTTGAAGCAGCTAGGTATGGATTGATAAATGTGTATATAAGTACAAAAAAAATCTTCTTGATATATTATTATGGAATTTTTCCAAGTGCCACTGCCTTTACGGCTTAATGTCAACTTTAGAAAGGTAAAGAAGAACTTTAGAAAGATGAATTAACTTAAATATGTAAAGGTTTAAAGTAACTCGATATGGCTTGCTTATTGTGTATATACAAGAAAATCAATTTCATACCTAAATATAAGATTGCGAAATTCTACCAAGTGCACTTCCGTTATGGCTTTATGATAACTTCAGTAAGATAAAGAATGCTAGCTAACTTAAATGTGTGAAGTTAATGATTTGAAGCAACTCGATATGGATTGATAAATGTGTATATACAAGAAAATCGATTATATAAATTAATATGAAATTGCAGAATTAAGGCTTTGTGTTTACTTCAGTGAGATAAAGAAAGTTAATAAACTTAAATATGTGAAGTTAATGATTTGAAACAGTTCGGTATGGATTGCTAAACGTGTATATAAAAGAAAATCGATTTTATGACTAGATATAAGAATGTGAACTGCCGTTAGGGCTTTAGCCTAATTTGCGTTAAGATGAAGAAAGTTTAATAACTTAAATATGTGAAGTTAATGATTTGAAGCAACTCGGTATGGTTTTCTTAATCTATATATATAAAATTAAGTGGCAAAACTTCCTGTTCGCATACTCCTCCTAGACAGCTTGCCCGATTTCAATGAAATTTTCAGGGGTGATTGGGGTCTGTTTGCAGGGTGCACATACGAAATTTAATGTGTGTATCATTGCACGTTTTGCAAAAAAAAAAAAAATGATACATCCCTCCTATACAAATTCTCATGAAATAATGTTTTGCCGCAATATTGGCAGTCCTGTCAAATGCCTTTTACCAGAGAACGTATAATATAGAGATTTCACCACTTTTGGCTCGGCAGGAGAAATTTTAACAGAAATGAGTGAACAGAGCTGAGAATTCAATGAAAATTATGCTCAGAAATATACATTGCTTTTGCAGACGCAAGTTGTCCTTTTGGCTTATATTTTTATACATTTACATGCTATTATATCAATTCATATGAATATCATTTTGCGAATTTTTGTGAATTCATGCAAAATTGATAACATTATTATTAAATTATGCTATTTTCATGGTAATATTTGAAGTTAATGTCCAAGTAAAAGCTACTTTTTAAATTTTTCTTATCTTTGATAATCTATATACATACATATATAAAACAAAGACGGGTTTGTTCGGACACTTATAACTCGAGATCTGCTGAACCAATTTTCATAGTTATTGATTCGTTGGATTAATCTCCGCCCCGAATAGCAGAATGCATATTAAAAACAATGAAAACTCGATATGTGTAATGAATACTTAATCTTCTTATATACATATACTTTTTTTCATACACATTTTTTTTCAATTTTTGTTTGTTTTGTTTTTTAATATTTTGATTTGTCAATTATTTGAATAGTTCAATTTCGCTCGCTTGTTTTTTTTATTCCGGCTATTTAAAAGAAACATTTCTGAAAATTATTCAGTGAAAACTTTATGTGTGTTGCAGATTGAACTTCGTTACAAAGCCATGAAGAGCTCGCCCTAATCTCGGTCGGCGTTCTTTTTGCCATCAACGTTTTGCCCAAGCAAGGCAAGGCAAGAAGTACTCCCAAAATGCGATGACATATGTGCGGAATTATGGATCGCGGTCATTCAGCAAGCGATCGTCACGATATCACAGCATGACTTTTCAAACAACAGTTACGATGTTTCATGGACTTTATCTTGGAGTAATGTAGGTATATGTGGTGCTGTTAGATGCTAGATGTCCAAATGTTTGGTGACAACAGAGAGGTTTGTCGCGCGTACATATTCTTCTTTGGATGGTGGATGGTGGTTACACCAGATCAAATTGAAGAAACCATTTCTGCGGAAATTCCTGACGCAGAGAAAGATTCAGTATTATAAGAAGTGATGAAAACCAATATGGTACATGGACCTTGCGGACACCACAATCCCACTTCGGTTTGTATGTCTGACAATAAATGCACGAAACACTATCCACTTAGAGTAGTGAATATCGCAGTTGACAACATATGGATCGTACTATATTCGCCACTGTTGTCTAATTCACATTCAAAAGTCATGTCAATGTTGTGTATTGCAGTTTAGTGTAATCGATAAAATACGTTTGTAAATATGTCACCAAAGGAAGCAACATGGCGGTTACTGGTCTTGAACGATACGGTCGATACGTGAACTGCAATAAAGCGCTTTGTATGATATTTACATACTTTTGCGATTCATGAACGTTTTCCGACTGTTGTGCGTCTCGCAGTTAATTTGGAGAATGACCAAATAGTCTATTTCAACAAAGAGAATACACTACAGACAGGGGAAACACCCCCAGCAACAAAATTAACATTTACGAGTTTTTTCTCAACTTTCGTCAGTGAACCGATTGCGAGAACTTGCTCTATTCGGAAATACCTTGATATTACACATACAATTACAATTACAATTGACGGAACATGATAATCACTGAAATGAAGTTCGCACACTTTTCGCGATGATCAGTCTTCAAATTCCCGTCAGTTATGGGATACGACCAAAAATTACATTGCCGAAGACATTTTATATCGTATACGCTAAGAATTGGAAATGGGTCAATACCGGTTGATACTTCCGGTGGTTTGATATCAATTCCTTATGCCGTTTACCAATTCACGAAAGCTGGACTCATCAGAAATGTTTATACGAACATTGGACAAATTATTCCTTAAATGCATGCGCAATGTTAGCTGGCAAAAATACCGATGTTGTTGAATTAAACTGGAAGATTCAAAGTCAAACTCCGGGAGACTTGCTGTCATACAAATCGATCGATTGTCTTGACAATGAAGACAACAGCATGATTTATCCAGTGGAATTTCTAAATAAAATCTTTGGAGAGGCTTGGTATGCCACCGCATCATTTGCTACTCAAAGTTGGATCTGTCGTTATAATGTTTCGCAATATGATTGCACCTATCAAATACATGGGGCAGAATGCTTGATTCTACGGATTTCTTTTGAGTTCTAACGGTTTGCCATTTCGGTTCAAACGTATTCCGTTTCCAGGGAAAATTGCATTTGAAGTGACAATCGACAGGACACAAGGATAGTCGCATAGTGTCTGGCATAAATTTGGAAATGCTATAATTTTCACACGGCTAGATATACGTGGCGTGCTCACGAGTTGGAAAACCATCTTTTCTATACACCGGAAAAGAAACCAAAAATTGTTGTTTATCAAGCTGCGTTACATTGAAAAAAATGTAGAAAAATCTCAAATAAATGATAATCAACACAATATGAATTTTTGTCATTTAAATTCAAAAGACATAATTTCGCGCAGGACAACGGCTGCGGGGTCAGCTAGTGTGTATATAAAAGAAAATCGATTTTATGACTAAATATAAGAATGTGGAAGTTTTCCAAATGCACTACCCTTACGGCTTTAAGCTAACTTTCGTTAAGATGACGAAGGTTTTATAACTTAAATATGTGAAGTTAATGGTTTGAAGCAACCCGTATGGATTAGTGGCACGATTCCGATTACTTTAGCGGAGGGGTAAAAAAACCGAATTTCCATATAAATTGGGTATGTACGGATAGGAGAGCTTCTCCAGAGGAGGAATATTCAAAAATAATATAAAAATAACTTTTATTTTTTAAAATATTCACGATTAAAAGTTCAAAAATTTGCACTAATAACACATGGTATTTCTCTATGTTTCCCTAAATTTTTTCACGTTTTTCACTCTGTATATTTAAATATACACTCTAAACATTGAAATAAGTTCACATTTCACTTTTATTTTGGTATATTTTACCTAAATTTATTAATTTAAAAATCACTTAGCACACTCATCGTTGAAAAGGTTGGATTATTTACAATTATGAGGAAAACGAGCCTTGCCACATCTTAAACAGTAAATATGTAGGATTTTTAACAATTTTTCTTTGTTTGTTTTATCGCGTGATTCTTTTTTCTATATTAACTATAAAAAAATACTTTCTACATATGTATATGTGTAATACGTAATACGTAATGACTGAAGTACTTTCGCGAAGTACTCCTTTCTGCGTTGGCGGCCTTCGGCCGCGCTTTAAAAAAATAACCCTGGTCGAGCGAATACCCGGGGTGACTGAAGTACTTCGCGTAGTACTCCTTTCTGCGTTGGCGGCCCTCGGCCGCGCTCTCAAAAAATATCGCTGGTGGAGCGAATACCCGGGGTGACTGAAGTACTTTCGCGTGGTACTCCTTTCTGCGTTGGCGGCCTTCGGCCGCGCTCTAAAAAAATAACCCTGGCCGAGCGAATACCCAGGGGGACTGAAGTACTTCGCGTAGTCCTCCTTTCGGCGTTGGCGGCCTTCGGCGGCGCTTTAAAAAAATAACCCTAGTCGAGCGAATACCCTGGGTGACTGAAGTACTTTCGCGTAGTACTCCTTTCTGCGTTGGCAGCCTTCGGCCGCGCTTTAAAAAAATAACCCTGGTCGAGCGAATACCCAGGGTGACTGAAGTACTTCGCGTAGTACTCCTTTCTGCGTTAAAAATAAAAAAATATATTGACTTTTTCTTATAAAGTGGTTATATTCTTTGGTTATTATGCACTCATATTCAAACAAAATTTAAGTTTTCGTTATAAAATTGATAAATTTTGATTATTATTTCTGTCAGCGATTTCCATTTATTTTTTATGATATATTGGTTTGTATATTAGGTGACGATATATATATATATATGTATGTATATATTAGAGTGATTCAAAAAAATATTGAGTTATAAAATTCATAAGAAATAAAAAATATTCCCAAAAAGAATCAAACTTTAAGTGTTAATATCTTTTAAACGTTTGGGTTTACGAAAAAATCATAATAGACCTTTTTCGTAGAGCATTAAATTTCCTATAAAATCTAAGGAACAATATATTTTTTTAGGTAGTTGGAAGCGAGATATAAATTTTTCTATCTGATAATAAGAAAGAATAGAAAACTGTATGTAGGAGCACCTTCCCGTTACAATTAAAAACTCATGTTTGGAGAGGCTTTCTTAGAGGTGTCTAGGAACCTATTTTTCCGAATACCAAACGAAAAAAAAATACTTTTTTTTTTGAATCACTCTAATATACATATATTATATTTAAAATATGTGTTTGAGTGCATAATAACCAAAAAATATAACTACTTTATATCCAAAACTCAAATTTTGTTTCACTATGAGTGCATGATAACCAAAAAATATTACCACTTTATATCCAATATTCAAAAAAAATTTGAGATTTCACTGTACTTTAACCTTACACTTTATTACGTAACATTATTATATAATATTACTTATACATATGTATGTATATATAATATTGTTCTATAATATTACTAATACATGTATATAATATTACTTATTTGCTTAATAAATTTAAAAAAGAAAATATCCATATGCATGAATAGAGGCATTTTTGTGAAAAAGAGGAATTTCGGCGAATTGCTTTGTCATCACATGGCAGCGCTCAATTTTTTCGTAATTTTTGGTAAACAAATGAGGTTCAAACGAGTGTAAAATGTAATTTTTAAAATAAAGATTTTTTAGATAAAAAACCTGCTAAAAGTGTAAAATGTAGATTTATTTAAAGATTATAGTGTAATTTAATTAATTTGAAGAGAAAAATGTGAATAAAGTGGTTTTAACGTGGTGAAATAGCTTCTTGAAATGTTCGAATTTGGCGAATTTTTGAACTTTAAGGACGAATATCTCGTAAACTAAGCGTTTGCGGTACCTATAACCCTATATATTTTATAATCAGGAGGACTTGCTCTTTCCAACGGTACCTTCAAATCGCGGCGCCAAAGAAATCGGAATTGTGCCGGATTAGTAAAAGTGTATATACAAGAAAATTGATTCTACATTTAATTGTAAGATTATGTTATTTTTCAAAGAGTACTGCCGTTTTGGCTTTATGTCAACTTCAGTAAGATGTGAAGTTAATGATTTGAAGCAACTCGATATGGATTGATAATGTTGTACATAAAAGAAAATCGATCTTATGACTAAATATAAGAATGTGGATGTTTTCCAAATGCACTGCCGTTATGGCTTTATGCTAACTTGCGTTAAGATGAAGCAAATTAAATAACTTAAATATGTGAAGTGAATGATTTGAAGCAACTCGATATGTATTGATTAATGTGTTTATGCAAGAGAATCGATTTTATACCTAAATCAACTTCTTACATAAATATAAAATTGTGAAGTTTTTCCTAATGCACTGCTGTTATGGCTTTATGTTAACTTCAGTAGGATGAAAAAGGTTAACTAAATTAAGTATGTAAAGTTAATGATTTGAGGCAACTCGGTGTGGATTTCTAAATGTGTATATACAAAAAAATTGATTTTATATTTAAATATAAGATTATTGAATTTTTCAAAATGCAATGCCGTTATGGCCTTATGTTAACTTCAGTAGGATAAAAAATGTTAACTAACTTAAATATTTAAAGTTAATGATTTGAGGCATCTCGGTATGGATTTCTAATTGTGTATATACAAGAAAATCAATTTCATAAATTAATATAAAATTGCTGAATTTTTCGAAATGTACTGTCGTTATGGCCTTATGTCAACTCCAGTAAAGGAAGCAGGTTAACTAACTTAAATACATTTTTGCAGTTCCGGTTCAATTTTCGAACACAATGGAAGCCATCAGAGCATTTAACACAGCTGCAGACGCTCTACTGGAGTTTGAGGAGTCTTTTACTCCAACAGCAAACAACCAAAGTGTCTACTCTCTTGAGGTACAGCAAACTGAACTGAAATCTCTGTGGGCAGAGGTAAAGTCAGAATACAAGTTGTGTTTGCCAAAAGTGGATCCTTCCGACACAAGTTCAATTGACGACATTAAGCTTAAATATTCAAGCTGTTGCCACGCTTATGTGTGTTGCGCGGCCTTGATGGGCGAACACATGCACAACCTCACGGCTTTCAACCAAAGCCCTACTTCGAATTCAACAGTGATTCAACCTGAACGGTTACAACAAACGGTAGAACCCGTGAGGTATTCCATCAACTTACCGCCATGTGATACCGAATTATTTCATGGCGATGTTTTACAATGGCTCTCATTTAGGGATTTATTTGCCGCCATTTATGGGAATAACCCAAGACTCTCTCCAGTCGAAAAGTTATTCCATCTGAACCAAAAAACGCGAGGTTAGGCAAAAGCTATCGTTTCCAAAGCGCCACTGACGAATGACGGATTCGCATTGGCTTGGAATAATTTGTTGTGTAGATATGAAAACAAGCGAGTGCTTGTCAACACACAATTAAATTTATTACTCAAGCTCCCGCACATTTCAACAGAATCTGAGACCGAACTCAGAAATTTACAGCGAGAGATTAATAGCTGCATTTCAGCTTTATAAATACATGGCAGCAATGTAGATAGCAGGGATGCCATATTTACGTATTTGTGTTCTATCCGACTGCCGGACTATACACTGTCGCTTTGGGAACAATCTCTGGATTCGGATTCAGAGATCTCAAAATGGGTTGAATTAGACAAATTTCTAACCAAACGGGTTAAAACGCTTAAGAGAGTATTAAACCTCAAAGGCGATTTGTGTACTCAACCCAAGATTAAGTCGGCTGATGGTGAAGGTCGGATATCAACCTTGCAGTTAAGGATTGGATCCAAACCCATCAATTCCCATCACGCCAAGACAAATGTAAACTGTGCTCATCTCAATCACACATTTTGAAAACTTGTCAAAGATTCATTGGGATGCAGCCTAATGCACGGTTAAATGCTGTCAGAAAACTCCACGTTTGCCTAAACTGTTTATCGGACTCACATGAAGTCAAAAATTGTAAAAGTCTGTTCAATTGTTCCAAATGTAAACAGAGACATCACTCTATGATTCACCGGGATCAGAGTGAGGGAATAGCTCAGATATCTGACAGCACAGACACTAATGAGATTTCTACTAAATCTCATGTGGCCTCTATTAAGGCCAATATTTCAAATATGCCAACCAGTCGAAGCATGCTCTTAGGTACAGCCATGGTGACCATATGTCACAATGAGAGCACCTTCACTGTCAGAGCCCTGATTGATTCGGGATCTGAAGCAACCTTCCTAAGCAACAGTCTTCAGAAACACTTAAATCTGACAAGCAAAAAGATCAGCGCCCGAGTTTCAGGATTGAATAATACCATGTCAGGACGAGTTCAATGGGTATGCTCGATCACAATTGGCTCGCCCCGTAACAAAAGTTTAAGACTAGAAGCGGAGGCATTGGTACTGCCAAAATTGACTGGACTGCTTCCATCCAGATCAATAAACCCTTCAATTGTTAAAAGGTTACCCAATATCCCCTTAGCGGATAAAAGTTTCTATACGAGTCAAAAGGTTGACTTGTTGATTGGAGCGGATCTTTACCCGAAAACCATTCTAAATAGGGTAAAATCGAAAATCTTCAGATCCCTCGTAGCACAACGTACGGTGTTCGGTTCCCTCCGAAGAAACGAAGATAAATGACAAAGGTGACGGGCATAATTCAATAATAACTCGACAACAAACTCAAAATCATTTTTGAAGAGAAAATATTACTAATTCTATATTTATACAACAAAAACAACATCAGCAGCAGCAGCAACAACAGGATCATGACAGCAATGATGGCAGAACAAATGATGTGCCCGGCTCATCGAATCACACTGATACACATGGTGGCGCATTTCGAGCACGCGGCGTTGGGAGGCAATCGCACAACAGTGACCAGGTATCTGGCAGTAGTCCGTCATAACAACACAATTCGATGTTACACCTGTAGGCATTCCACGGCGGCCTGCACTCGCATTTGTTGCGCAACTAGCAACATGCCGCAGCCGCAACGCAACGAGAATCTGCAAAAGCAAAAAAACGGAAGAATCGTGAGCCCGATAAGCTCTTCTTGCTCTCACTCTACGCGGAGATCAAACGTGTGCCCGATGAGATACGACTCGATGTCAAGGGCAAACTCATGCAATTGCTCAAAAAATTCCAGAAAAAACACCGGTGAAATAGAAGAAACCCCAATCACAAACACATGGACATTCCACAGCGTCGTCGAGCAAACAAAGTACGACCACCACAAATGACAATATACAATTGTCGCAGCATGCACAAATAACGCAAAGCATGTATCAGCTGCAAAGAAATACGAGTAGACTGAAAAAGAAGCATCGCCACAATCTAAAGTCGAACGCGTGTCGGCTTCAGTCGTAGCGCTACACGCACAACAATAGAAATGGAAGAGAATTCATTGACAATCGACACGACGTATTCGGACCTCTCTCAACCGTGTCAACCGACGCCATCAGTCACGCAAAGTTCTGACCAACGAGGCCTCTCCCGCATACCACACGCCTAAGATCGAGCCAGACTCGAGTCGTCTCGCCGAGGCGAAGGCGTGGACGAGACGCTTGACGTCAAGCATATACACGCCGTATCATCAAGGATAGGCAAGCAACTCTACCTTGGCAGCAAAGAAGTGCGCTGTCACCAACCGCCGTAATAAGAGTGCGAACTACTACAAGGTTAATAACAGTGCGTTCTATGATTAGCCCAAGTTCCACAAGTCAGCGCCAGTCGCGGTAATTTTGGGAGCGGACGTCTACTCCCGGCTCATGTTGCCAGGGTTACAACCAGCGGCAGTGGGATAACTCATCGCCCAAAATACGACACTGGGATATATAATATCCAGCGTCGAACAATAAAGTGCACTGGCTGCCAACGCCTCTCACATTTACCACCTACTCAGGATCGAGTTAGACTCGAGTCGTCTCGCCGACCTCGGAAGGTGGTGAATACTATGCAAATTGGCGACATGGCAATGACCGACTGAGACTCGATTCATCTCAGCGGCATTTCCCGGACCGAACCAGACTCGATTCGTCTTGTCGACCACCCCATCAGCAAAGAAGACGTGGAAGAGAAAGTGCAGGAGCCAGTTAGTTAAACAGTAAATAAAAAGTTGGGGGTTTTCCTTTTTGGGCAGCCCCGGGGATACGAAAGTGGAAGGGGTTTTTTTCCCTTTTTTATAATTAAAATTTTAAAACTTTTAGTTTTTTTTCTTTGTGGGAAACATTTGCGGCCGTTTCCCGGCCAACCCATCTTTGGAACGAGCAGGGAAGTCTCCCCCCACCCCAACTTTAATTTTTTAAGTCTTTCCATTTTGGGGTTTGTGTTAACTAAATAAATGAAAGATTAGCCAAATTGGGAAATTTGATTTTTAAAAACCTCATAAATATAAAATGTTTAATATTCATATTCGAAATATGTAAAAAATGGGGGGGGAAACATGAGATGGTTCCCAAAGTATGAAATTTAAAAAAAAATCAGGTTTTCTTTTAAAAGATTTTGTATAAAAAAATCATTTTATCCAAATATAAAAATTTGGGGGTTCTTTAAAATGCCCGCAATTATGGGAATAAAATGAAAAAAAGGTTAAAAAATAAT
>NW_026089623.1:16911444-16927231 GCF_024586455.1 Bactrocera neohumeralis | reverse complement strand
TTTAAAAAATATTTTTTTCCCGTGTGAGCATCATTTATTTTTTCCAATTATGAAATGAGCGTTTTGAAAATTTTAAAAGGAAAACGTAAAAAATTTTTTAAAATTTTTCCACTTCCTTATTTAAATCTTGTTCAAAAAACAAGTGTCTAAAAATTAAAATACAAAAAAAATGGTATAAATAATATCTTAATCATCAAAGGGATATTTTTTTTTGAATATAATAAAAACTAATTTTAAAAAATTTTAGGTTAAAAAATACAATATTTTTTTTACAAATATACAAAAAGTCTTCGTCTTTAAAATTTTATAATATTATAAAAAGAGTTTATTTGTGTTTTTAAAAATTTATTATAAAAAATATTATTAAAAAAAAATGTTACAACCAATTATATAAAAATGGTAGAAATAATTTTTATTATAGTTAATAAAGACAAAAATAATTCTACATATTTGTGTTTAGATGTGGTAACGCTCGTTTTCCAACAATCTAACTTGTTCAACGATGAGTGTGTGCTAGTGATTTTAAATTAATAAATTTAAAATAAGAAAATAAAAGTGAAATGTGAACTTATTTAAATGTTTAGAGTGTATATTTAGTATGTATACCAAGAGTGAAAAATATGAAAAAATTTAGTGAAACATTGTGAAATACTATGTTATCAATACAAATTTTTGAATTTTTAATCAGAATATTTAAAAAAATATAAGTGTTAGCAAACGTTATTTTTGCATATTCCTCTCACCATCTCATTTCATTTTTTTTACCCGACCGCCAAAGTAATCGGAATCATGCCATTTTAAGACTTCCTTCTCTTCCTCCCTCAATATCAGTCCCATTCAAAATTAGTATATTCTCCAATAAACATTTGTTTCCTAATACTGAGGGCAGATATTATTTCTTGACGAAACTTGTTTTCAATTAACCGGTATTAAAATTGTACTTCAAACCAATTATGCCGGGAAATTAGATTAACTGGGTTTGATTGCTTTCAGGTGATTGAAATAAGCGAAGTAATAAATAAACATGGAGATAGTGCATTTATATACGGAATGTGAGCAAATATGAAGTGAAAATTTAAGGACAGCAAAATGTATCTTCAAAAAATATCGACAAACCTAGAGTTCGCTTCGTTGATAGCCGCTTTGAGTCTGGGTTTAAGTAGGCTTTCGTACCTTTCGCGCTGTGCCAAGCATGCATAATGGACGGTATGCTGATGGCGAATTGCTTTTTCAGGGTTCAGGAATATTCCGGCTTCGAGGCAGGCGTTGTACATATTCAGTAGTACGCCTGGGCGCTCTGCAGCGATTATTTTGAGGACTTCTGCTGGGATCCCGTCCGGGCGGGTGATTTGTTGGCCTTGGAGCTTGCCAGTGGCTGGTTGCAGCTCTTCAGGGTGAACTGGGGTTTTGCACAGTATTAGAGTTTGTTCTGGATCACTCGCCCTTATTTCGTGTGTGGGAAATAGTGCGTTCACGATGTGATCCATTTTGGCAGCGGTTATAAACTTGAGTTTCTTGAAAATTGTCCAGGTGACTCAACATTCCGAGTTTGCGAGCGAAATCCAAAAACTGACGAAAGGCACAACGCTACCCGCAAACTTGCAAAAACTCAACCCGTTTTTGCTTGAGTACTCGGATATGTCGCTGTCATTCAAATTAATCCGAGTAGGAGGTCGCCTATTAAATGCACCTCTCCCATACGATGCCAAATTTCCGCTTTTATTAAATAAAAGTTCGCACTTCGTTATAACGTACTTACGGTTCCTGCACATTCGAAATCACCACGCTGGGGCAAAAGCGTTGGTTGCGCTTCTTCGAGAACGCATATGGCTAAATAATGCCAGAGAAGCTTGCAGTAGAACCGTAAGAAATTGTACACACTGCTTTCATTACAAGCCGAAGTTGCAAACCCAAATTATGGGAAATTTGCCGGTTGAAAGACTTCGAGCGTTACGACCCTTTCTGATATGTGGCGTAGATTTTTGTGGTCCCATATATACAACGTTAAAAATACGTGGTCGACCACCCGTAAAGACTTATATAGCAGTTTTCGTTTGCTTCACTTCAAAAGCAGTACATTTAGAACTAGTCTCGGACCTGTCTACTAATTCTTTTACTTTCGCCCTTAAAAGGTTCATTGGTCGCCGAGGGATGCCACAGAAAGTATTCAGCGACAACGCAATCAACTTTGTCGGCGCCGACCGCAAGCTGCGCGAGCTGAAGGAGGCGTTCCTAGCGCAAGCGCCAGAACTAATGGGGTTCGCAGCCGAAGAAGGATTCAGCTTCGGCTTTATACCACCCAGGGCGCCGCACTTCGGCGGATTATGGGAGGCGGTCGTGAAGTCCGCCAAGCATCTGCTCGTTCGCGCACTCGGCAACGCTCTACTCACGACGGAGGAGCTATCAACACTACTGGCCGAAGTGGAGGCCATTTTGAACTCTCGTCCCCTAGCACCGTTGGGACAGGACCCCAACGACGGAGAAGCATTAACTCCAGCGCACCTTTTAATCGGTTGCCCTCTGCGAGCACTGCCACCAGCACAAGTGCCAACGGACCCAATTCGTTGCTGCGAGAGATGGCAACTTGTTTGCTGTCTCAAGCAACAGTTTTGGCGACAGTGGTCCAAAACCTACATGACGGGCCTTCAGGAACGCAACAAATGGCTGCATCCCAAACGCAACCTGCAGCCAGGCGATCTCGTCCTCGTCCACGAGGACAACGTGCCGCCACAGCAGTGGGTACTCGGACGCGTCGTCGCCACCGCCGAAGGGCAAGACGGCAAGGTGCGAGTCGCAGAAGTAGCAACCAAGACGGGCACGATTAAGCGCCCCATCCACAAATTGGCTGTCCTTCCACTGGATATTGAAGGAATCTGATCCTATCAAGGTGGCCGGTGTTGCGTCAAGCGACAAAATATATATTTAAACCTAAAACTAAAATTAAGAAAAATGAATTATAAAAAATTATAAATATTGAATTATATTAGTATTGTATACTTACCCTAATAATGTTATATATACTTACCTTAATCTGTTACTATAAGTTAACAAAATGAACTACTCACCTCTTTTTGTACATACCTGTATACTTCCATTCCAACTGTTTTTTCCCGTTAGCTTTAAGATTTAGGCTAAGTCATCTAGTTGCTAAAATAAAGAAAGGTATTGGTAATCAGACCGCAATCGAATCCGCACGCGTTTCCATTTCTTTCGCTACTTTTCGTATTTTTCGCAAGTTTAAGTGTCCGGTACAGGCAATTGGTAGAGTTCTTATTAAGTGAATATTTTAAAAATATTAACCAAACACGCATCCCGAAAAACTTTAATTCTCAAAAAAGCTTGAGAAATTTCACCCTTTATGCACATTTTTCACTTCGAATTCATTTAATTAAGCTGCAAACATTTAAACAAATTCACGATTTACACTTTTTGTAGGTTTTGTAAGCAATAATTCTATATTTTAAAAATTACTTTTTACAATCGTAGTGAGCATCATTTATGTGCTAACAATTATGAGGAAATGGAGCGCTGCCATATGATAATTTGTAAATATGAGCAAATCGCTGAAAAATCTCTTTTTTGGTATATTTCCACTTCCTTTATTTAGCAATCTTAGTTCTAATAGAAACAAGTGTCTATAAATTATAATACAAATTAAAATGAGTATAAATAATCGTATCTTAATCATGCAAATGGATATTTTCTTATTTGAATATAATAAACAACTAAGTAATATTAAATAATTATGTTAGGTTATAAAATGATACAATACTTAGGTTTTTAAAGGAGTACTACGCAAAAGTACTTCAGTCACCCCGAAATAATATAAATTTTATAATATTATCAAAGAGTTTACTTATTTGTGTGTATTAAATATAAATCACATATTATTATACATATGTACATATGTATATGGAAAAAGTGTTCACAACTCAATTATAGCTTGAAAAATGGTAGAAATAATTTTTTATTATAGTTAATAAAGACAAAAATAATTCTACATATTTGGTGTTTAAGATGTGGCAACGCTCGTTTTCCAACAATCTAACTTGTTCAACGATGAGTGTGCTAAGTGATTTTAAATTAATAAATTTACTTAAAATGTAAGAAAATAAAAGTGAAATGTGAACTTATTTAAATGTTTAGAGTGTATATTTAAGTATGTACAAAGTGAAAAATATGAAAAAATTTAGTGAAACATTGTGAAATACTATGTGTTATCAATACAAATTTTTGAATTTTTAATCGGGAATATTTAAAAAAAATATAAGTGTTAGCAACGTTATTTTTGCATATTCCTCTCACCATTCCCATTTCATTTTTTTTTACCCGACCGCCAAAGTAATCGGAATCATGCCATTTTAAGACTTCCTTCTCTTCCTCCTCAATATCAGTCCCATTCAAAATTAGTATATTCTCCAATAAACATTTGTTTTCTAATACTGAGGGCAGATATTATTTCTTGACGAAACTTGTTTTTTCAATTAACCGGTATTAAAATTGTACTTCAAACCAATTATGCCGGGAAATTAGATTAACTGGGTTTGATTAAGCTTTCAGGTGATTGAAATAAGCGAAGTAATAAATAAACATGGAGATAGTGCATTTATATACGGAATGTGAGCAAATATGAAGTGAAAATTTAAGGACAGCAAAATGTATCTTCAAAAAATATCGACAAACCTAGAGTTCGCTTCGTTGATAGCCGCTTTGAGTCTGGGTTTAAGTAGGCTTTCGTACCTTTCCCGCTGTGTCAAGCATGCATAATGGACGGTATGCTGATGGCGAATTGCTTTTTCCAGGGTTCAGGGAATATTCCGGCTTCGAGGCAGGCGTTGTACATATTCAGTAGTACGCCTGGGCGCTCTGCAGCGATTATTTTGAGGACTTCTGCTGGGATCCCGTCCGGGCCGGGTGATTTGTTGGCCTTGAGCTTGCCAGTGGCTAGTTGCAGCTCTTCAAGGGTGAACTGGGGTTTTGCACAGTATTAGAGTTTGTTCTGGATCACTCGCCCTTATTTCGTGTGTGGGAAATAGTGCGTTCACGATGTGATCCATTTTGGCAGCGGTTACGTCAGGTGGCTTTGCTCGAGCGCCAAGTTTTTTCATCACTATTTTATACCCTAGCCCCCAGGGGTTTCTGTTTATATCCTCCCGTAGTTCCTCCCAATTTTTTCTTTTTACTGTCGTCGATGGCGTGCTTCAGCTCTTTTTTTCCTGCTTTGTATTGCTCGGCTTCTTGGGGTGCGGCTCCTCTGCGCCTGGATCTCGTGTAGGGTCTGCGAAGGCGGAGGCATGTGCGTCCGAGTTGGGCGATATTTTCGGTCCACCAGTAAACTGCTGATTTACGATTGCTGTGGGAAGCCTTGGGCATTGATTTTTGGCAGGCTTTGGTTATAGGCCTGCCGTCGAAAATTAGGATAAAATCGCTGAATTGGTCGAAAGAGACCGGCATAGTAGCAGCCGTAGCATCGGTCAAGAGCTGGGCATGAGTCATCAAAAATTCATTTCACTTTCAATAAAAAAATAAAATTCAATAAAAATACCGCACCACTTTTTTGACAACCCATTATTAAGCATTGTTTGCTCGACTGTTTTTCTTGCTTTAAGGGAGTGGTCGCTAGATGGGTTCTGCTCGTGTATTGCGGCGATTAATTTCGATGTGTCTAGTTTCGAAATATTCCACTTTCGTGTTCCACTATTTTTTCTGAGCTGGTAAGCGTTTCTTCCAGTGTCGATCGTGAAAGACATGTAGTGATGATCGCTGCCAGTGTAATCCTCCAGGGCTTTCCAATTATTTATTGAGCCTGCCATGCATTCTGTTGACAGGGTGATGTCTGGTGTGGTTTTCTCGCATCCCGGTCTTCTGAACGTGGTTGCATTTCCCGTATTGAGCACTTCTAGACCTAGCCGCGCAGCCATTTCTAAAATTCGCTTTCCTCTCGAGTCAGTGTTTAGCATGCCCCACTCTACATCTCTGGAGTTTAGGTCTCCGGCGATAATCAATTGACCTTCTATAGCCCTGTCTGTGTCCTCTATATTGTCGAGCTTCTCTTGGAATTCCTGTATACTATCGCTTGGCATCAAGTAACAGCTAATTGCTGTGAAACTGGCGTGGCGCACTTGGTCCAGACGAAACCGTTGCCGTTCCCATTGCTTACAGTGGTGGCGTTACTCTCTCTCTTTTTGTGTTGCCCGCTTATGATGATTATCTCGTAGGTGTTCTCCATCACCATTTGCGAGAATAGTGCATCAGCGGCCTTGCATCTATGCATGTTGGCTTGTAGGATCTTCATCTGTTTCGGTAGTTCCTATATACCGTGTATTTTGCGGAGCCCGGAATGTGATCGGCTTTTTCGAGTTTAGCCTCTTCTCAATTGCGCTCTGGTTGGCCGCATTTTATGCAAACACATTGTCCTCATCTATCGGGCCCTTTGCAGTCCCAGGTTAAGCTTCCCTGGTCCAAAGCAGCGGAAGCACCTTTTGGGGGTTTCTTTTAGCCGCAGTCTGCAATTAACCCAGCCATTTTTGATGCATGCCTGTCGCATCAGTGTGTCTGCCCTATCCTGGTCCAGCGTTATGTATGCCCTTACCTGCTCTCTTGTGTCAGGAGCTGTTATATTAATTGATAAGTCTTCAGTGGGGTCCTGTAGCGCATCTTTGACAGCCACTGGTACTTCCTCTTTTGTTGTGAGCGAGTCGAGGTCTCTGATATCTATGGTAGCCTTAGTTTTAAGGTCGGCCACAGTTGCAGTCTCTTTAAGGGTGGACTTAAATGCCTCACAGAAGCTGGCCCTTGTGGACTGTCCCTTCTCTAGCTCTAGTAATAGTGCCCCGGCTCTGGTTTTACGGATCCCCTTGAACGGATATTCTTGAGGACTTTGGCGTAGCTATTTCCTTCTGCTGGTTTTATTATAATGGCCTCTGTTTGTCGTTTCGGCCTATTATTTCCTTTCTGACTTGCAGGCATGTTGTTGACTTGTTGCCTCTTGTTTGCGGTTTTGAGCGCTTCTTCATTCATTCCTTCGTTTACGTGGGTTTTTTAGGCAAAACTTTTTGCCACTGGCCGTCGTTTTCGTGTCGTGGTCGCACTGTTTCTCGTGGCTCCACAGGGCTTGTCGCACGGCGCTTCGAGGTTGCTGCCTCGGGGGTCGTGATGCGTCTGCTTAGATGTGCTCGCCTTTTTTCGTTTTCTGCAGTGAGCCAGTTTCTGCGATAGCTCTTAATGACGTCGAAGAGTTCGTCTAGCTGTGCCGTTCCATTCTTGACGTCCACGCTGACGTTCTTTTGTTTTGCCATCGCCAGCTTCATTTTTTGCACTATACCCTTGCACTTTTCTAGGGATTCCTCTTCTGCTCGTCTCATTTGGGTGATGTACTCTTGTTTTGGCGAGTTTTGAGTTCCTTCTTTAGTGGCAGCTGGGATGCTCTTCCCTTCTCCTTGTTTTGCCGGTGCTGCTTGTGTGACCGGAGTCTCCCCATTTTTGTCTGGCTGTTTTGGAGTGGAAGACTGTCCCGTATTCCTCTTCTTGACCATCTTTGTTCTGTTGTTCCTTCTGTTACGTTTTTTGTTGTTGTTGCGGTGTGTTAATTTTTTATTTAGTAGGTCTCCGCTTCAAGCCGCTATCTCCGCACGTTGTAACAGTCGCCCTTAATGAACCCCGTAGTTATCTATGCAAGCAGGGAGGCTACGCGAGGGTTGACACAAGCCCTTATGGGAGCTTATGTTCAGAGCCAAGTTCGGGCACGAATCATGAGCTCGTCTCAACTGAACCTGTACGGCCAAGAAAATTTTGGCGACGTGCGTTGAACGTACTTGAAGACCTCCATGGTTTTAACGAGACGGAGGTGAGAGCAGTATTAGCCTGCCTGTCATTTCGGTAGGATGTCGCTCCTATCTACTGAGGTGGCAAACTACTGCCCTCCCCAGCCCTATGTCAATCTAATCCGTATCGGTTTTCCAGTACACCATAATCAGAATTTTACTGGTCTCAATTCTGATGGGCTCTTGCCCAGGGTTTTTCGTCGTCTTCTGTTTCCTCGTCGCGTTGTTGCCTTCCTCTCTTGGGTAGGTTTTCCCTCGGTGCGACCCCGGTGGGGGTTGTGGACGCTTATTTTAAGGCGGCATTTTCTCGCCTCATCGCGGGAGGTTCATTGGGCGCGTGATGCGTTTTGAGCCAAGCCCTCCTCTCATGCAGCTCTTGGTACGGGGACTGCGTATTACTATTCGCAGCTAACCTACTTAGTGTAAGCCGTCCACTATCCGCCAGCTGTGACCCTGGTAGTAGCCTGAGCTCAGCCTTACCTTTCCTTTAGGAAGTACTATAAATAAACAAATAACTTGTTTTCGAGCTACATTTAGAATAAAAATGGGAAAAGGTACTATTCTGATTTTTTTTACTCCTAAGGACTGTCTAATTGAAACTTTTCCAAACAGATAAAACGCAGCTCCGAAACCGTTTATAGATATTTGAAGGACCTAGCAGCATATGGAAAGCACTTTAAGAAAAAAACACTATCTGAACAATTAGTATGCAAAATTGTTAGACCTAAGAGTAAAAGTAAGCCTTTTAACTGTTCAGTGTACAATCAGAAATGCAGATCACCTAAAGAGTCTAAAAATAAAAAACCCCCTTTGAATAAACTACGCACAGTAAAACGGATTCAATTCGCGAAAAAGCTGATGTCGTGAGCTGTTCAATTTGACACTCGACTTAATAATTGGTGTTGGGTCACCGATTGCGAACCACTGCATACTTCGACCATGTGTTCTTATATATTTTTAGCTATTTCTATCTTTCCTTATTTGCCTAATATTCAAGGTTAAGCATTAAAAGTCATTCACCTCAATGCAGTTAATAATTGTTTTTGCCTTGTGTTTGCATTTGCTTTGTACATTTTTGCTAAGGCTATGTTTCGCTCACGCAATTATACGTACATATAGGATGTCTGTTTGTGCACATACATAAGTTAGTCCTATTTAGCATGTACTAAGCATATTGCAATGCTGCATACCCACTTTACATTTCTCTTTTAATAATTAAATTATATATGAAGAAGAAGCAATAGCGTAAAGTAGATACTTAGTTTTATTAAGGGTAATTATAATTATTTGAAATAATTCTGAAGCCACTATAAACCACAAGAAATCCGGTTCCATAATATCTTTGGACGAACTAAAACAACAACGCACCAGCACCAAGAAAAATATCACACGTATTAAAAATATCATCGATGCTAGCTTACGACCAGGTGGAAAGGTTCTTTCAGTGGCGGAATACAAATGTCGTTTAGGCATCCAGGAGTCATACTTCAAGCAGATTCTCTCAATTCAAACTGACATCGAAAGATTGGATGGTGAGGATGGAGGACGTGCTGACCTGGAGGAACTTTACATAACAACTAAATTGGTTATCCAATCGCAATTGGCAGAAGATAACAACGTTTCATTTTCGGATACAACTTGCGTGGTACAATCAAGTTCAAACTCCTACCACTCTACCGTTCAAACAAATAATTGAGCACGTGCTCAATTTAACAAATATTGAAAAATTCAACCATTTACAAAAATGTCTCCAAGGTCAAGCCTTGGAAATTGTAAATGCGTTTCAGGTTACAAATGAAAACTACCCAAAGTCGTTAGAACGATTGAAGGCACATTATGACAACAAAACACTAATTTTCTTGGAAGGAATAAAGCCAAATGGCATTCAGCTAAGAAGTTTGATTGATAAAGCTTCTGCTATTCATGCTTCTTTAACATCACTAGGTAGTGACAGGCAAATTTCTGAAGCTATGCTAATTTGAACAGACCAACAAAAGTGAACAGACCAACAAAAGGTGGAAGGAGTCGCTAGATTTCAGAACGCTGCCGTCATGGGAAGATTGCATCGCAGTTTTGGAAAGACACTGTCAATATCTGGAGTCAGTCGACAACACGCATGGAAGTACTTCGACAGCTCAAAGTGTTAGCAAACACTCCACTCCGAAATCAAGGAGTCCTAGCACAACCAGTGAAAAACGCTACTGCTTTCCTTCCTTTTCCTTCGTCATCGGCAGAATGTGTGAACAGTGAAAAACGTGGTAAAAACTCAGAAATCAGCCATCTTTGTTTGTTTTCATTTGAACAATGTTGCCATTACCCAATATGCATATATAGTTTTGAGCACATTTTTGTTTTCAAATACAATTTTTTACAATATAAAATATCAAAACTGAAAACAAACTATTAAAAATAGTTTATATATTTATAAATAATAGCATTCGACCCTGATTTTGAGTTATTTTAAGAAATTTTCAAACATATTGAAACATATTGAACAGATTGAATTACAAAAGTTGATAATTACTACTACAGTATATCGATATTGGCAACCCTGCGTTGTGTGAGAGCAATCAGCTGCCACGTTTCTACGGCAAAAATCCAAATGTCGTGAATTCTCACGTCATCCCACGTCAAAGAGAGAAGGGAGTAGCGTTTTTCACTGTTCAGTTACATTGCGCGCCCATAAGATAGGTTGTGCCAGCTGACACGAGCCACGATTCTACGTTTTTCACCGGTTGTGCTATCAACCAAAAGGTTACACATTTTCCTGCTCCAGCATATCGTGCCAATTCAGTTTTAACAACAACCATAAGATTTTTAATTGTGAACGCTTTAAGTCACTAAACATCACTCAACGTTTCGATCATGCAAAGACCTTGCATCAGTTGCCTATTGAAGGGACATCAAGTAGCGAATTGTTTATCATCGCACAGGTGTAAGGTTTGTGCACGACAACACCATAGTGTACTTTACCGCCATTTAACTCCAGGCCAACCAACAGCTACTCAACTATTTACTAGACAGAAGGCAGCCGTACATACACACATGAATCATCATCGTTGGATAATGTAATCCTTGTAACAGCAAAAATTTTCGGTCGTGATTCAACGGCGAGCTGTAGATTGGGTATAGCGCTACTAGATTCCTGTTCGCAACTCAATTTCATCACAAATGATTTTTCGCAAAAGTTGCTGCTGCCTAGAAACAAACGAAACTTAGAAATTCAAAGTATCGGTTTGTCATCAACAAATATTACATTTAAAACCTCAACTAACATCAAGTCGCAAGTCATCAGCTTCGAGCTTCCATTAACTTTTGGAGTTACATCGCACATTGCTTACCAACCAGATCCGGAAATCAGCAATTCAACATGGAATATTCCCAACAATATAGTACTCGCTGATGATGAATTTCATATACCAAAGAAAATCGACATGTCACTATAAGTCCGGCAGTAACAACATATCTAAACCATCTTGTTTATTTTTAGCCAATGAATCTTTAGATGACAAATTGGAAAAGTTGTGGAAATTGGAAGAAGTTACTACCATCCCAGAGCCTTGAACTCGTGAACAACAGATTTGCGATCATTTATGCAATGCAACCGTGTCAAGCCTGCGTCAGAATAGTTGTCAAACTCTCTTTCAGGGATGATCCGACGTGTTTGAGCGAGTCATACACTACGGCATTACGACGATTCAATGCAAAAGAACGTCGATTAGCTAAATCACCACAAGTGACAGCACAGTACGTTGAGTTTATGAACGACTACGAAAGCCTGGGTTATATGAGCATTGTAAAAAGTCTAAATCTCAGCAAACCGCATTATTTTATACCACATCATTGCGTTCTTAAACCAACAAGTATAACAACAAACCTTCGAGTCGTTTTTGACGCCTCTTGTCGAACTACTTAACAAAAATCACTAAACGATATTCAGATGGTTGGTCCCACAATCCATTGCGAACTTTTTATTCTTCTTCTTTATTTCCGATTCAATAGGTTTGCACTCACTGCGGGCATAGTCAAAATGTATCGGCAAGTATTAATGCACGAAGATGATCGAAAGTTCCAGTACATTCTGTGGAGGAGTTCACCGACTGAAGACATTCGCACCTACCAACTAAATACGGATACTGTAACATATAGAATGGCTGTTGCACCATATCTTGCCATACGGAGTTTGTTGTACCTAGCTGAGCAGCATTCAGAACAATTCTCAGTTGGCGCAAATATCGTGAAGTCATCATTTCACGTAGACGACTTACTGTGTGGTGCTGAGAGTCTAACCGAACTCTCACAGATAAAGCAAGAGGTAACACAACTGTTAGAATTAGGAAAGTTAAATTAACAAAATGGCATTCAAATCATCACTGATTCAGAGAACTCTTTAAAAGATCTAAACGTAGACTTATCTATCATTTACGCTGTTGGACTAAAATGGAACTAAAATCATGACTGTTTTATTTTTCATTTGAAGTAAAACTTGGACTCAGTGGTCGTCTTACAAAACGTTCTATCCTCTCTGTTGCACCATCACTTTACGACCCACTCGGTATTTTGGTTCCTGTTTCTATAACTTGAAAAATTTTGTTGCAAGAAATATGGCTATTAAAGTTGGATTGGTATGAATCAGTGCCACATAACATTGAATGGGCTTGGAAAAACTTTCTGAACACCTTATCGGATCTTTCATTAATCAAGGTGCCTAGGTCTTGTTTTTCGACAGATATGGAGTCTCTTCAGATCCAAGCATTCTGTGACGCATCGATTCGTGCTTATGGCTGCGCAATTTATACTCGTTTTATCAACAAATCTGGCACTGCTAATATTCGCTTACTCACTGCTAAGTGTCAAAGTTGCACCCATCAAAAAAACCGTTGCCAAAATTAGAAATTTGTGGCGCTCTTCTCCTTGCTCCTTTATTAGCAAAGATCAAGCCAACAATTTGTCATAAATCTTTTAATATTTTTTTTTGAACAGACTCACAAATAGTCTTACATTGGCTGAAGATGCTTTTTGCAACACTTTCGACCTTTGTTGGCAATCGAATTTTGGAAATTCAGAATTTAACCAAAGGTGTCCATTGGAGACATGTACCAACTCATTGCAACCCATCGGATGTGCTGTAAAGGAACTTGTTGATTCAATATAGTACACCGGACCGCGGTTTGTATACGAAAAAGCAAAT
This sequence comes from Bactrocera neohumeralis, assembly GCF_024586455.1. Taxonomy (NCBI): domain Eukaryota; kingdom Metazoa; phylum Arthropoda; class Insecta; order Diptera; family Tephritidae; genus Bactrocera; species Bactrocera neohumeralis. The sequence goes on along the minus strand of NW_026089623.1, from coordinate 16,914,217 downwards.
AATTGGCCGAAGGACAGCTGCAATGACATCGACATGGAAGTTGTTGAGAGGGAGAAACGAAAATCGGCATTTAATTCAATCGTTAGCACCAATTACATTTTGGAAATTGTAAATCAGCGGAGTAACTACACTAGCACCCTTCGATTAATAGCTTGGATGTTCCGCTTCATCAATATTTGTCGACATAATACAAAACTTAATGAATCATCAACACTTTTACCACAAGAACTGCATCACGCCTTACTTTGCATAATTTGAAACATTCAACATATACCTTTTGCTAATTAATTACAGAAAGGTCCATTGCGTTATTTAAATGCGTTTTTAGAGTATACCATAGGATTTCAAATATTCAAAATTGGAGGTCGATTGGAGTCAGCAGATATTCTAGAAAAAAGGAAAGACCCAATGTTGTTGCTAAGCAACGCTACCATGCAGGACCAAGATCGTACACACATTGCATACGTTACAAGCCAAAGCTGATGAACCAAGTAATGGGACAATTACCTGTCGAGCGATTGACTCCATCTCGCGCCTTTGCACGTTGGGGTATTGACTTCTGCGGACCAGTCAATATACATATATACGTATAAGTAATACATCTTATAAATCGTACATAGCGATCTTCGTCTGTCTAGCGACAAAGGCGGTCCACATCGAACTTGTATCGGACCTAACCACGGACGCATTCTTAGCGTCATTGATGCAGATGGTTGGAAGGAGATGGCTACCCTCTGATATCTTTTGTGATAACGCAACAAATTTTGTGGGCGCTTGCAGCAAACTAGTTGAATAAAAATAATTTTTATTTAAAACCGAAAACAAAGATGTCAATTTAAATATTGTGCTAATGAATTAGTTTACTTTAATTTCATTCCTCCCAGAGCACCTCATTTGGGCAGTATTTGGGAGGCCGCAGTCTAATCGGACTCACAGCTGAGGAACTAACAACAGTACTGGTGGAGATAGAAGCTGCATTAAATTCTCGGCCACTAACACCGTTTTCATCGGATCCAAACGATTAAAAAGCATTAACTCCGGGGCATTTTATTATCAATAGCGCACTATGGGCATTTCCAGAGCGGAGATTGTCAGCTGAAATAAGCAGCTTACATAGCTGAAATTAAGTGACCAGCATTAAACGGACGTTTTGGAATAGCTGGTCAAACGATTATATCACAACAACCAAACATCAAAAACAACTCAAGGGTTATCATCCACGAAATCGTGGTAGGTTGATGGCATATTGGAAAAGTTGTAAACTGTATTCCAGAAAAGGAGTCTAAAATATGTGTTTTAGACATTCGAACAACGAAGGGTATCATTCGGCAACCAATTCACAAGCCAGCACTTCTGCCTGTTTGAAATGCCTTTCAACAGGACTGAACAGGATGTTGGGTCACCGATTGCGAACCACTGCATACTTCGACCATATGTTCTTATATATTTTTAGCTATTTCTATCTTTCCTTATTTGCGTAATATTCAAGGTTAAGCATTAGAAGCAGTGGTCGGCATTTCTTAGCACAATTGTGCAAACTAACTTCACACGTACGCTTACGCTCTATCGTTCAGTCGTTGTTCAGCCAGCCATGGATAAATTGATCCGAAAGTCCTCTCTTCGCTTTCTGAGAGAGCCCATGATCTCACGGTTTGGTATGGCAATACTGAAAGTTCATGGGCTACGAATCAGGTGACAAGCAAAACAATGAACTGCCAGACAAAAAGCTAGACGAAATTAGTGAGAAATGAAATTTCATTGAACTGTGCGAACATATTTTGGCGAAATAAATGTTTATGTAAATTAATTAATGATTTTGCATTTCAGCATTTATATATGCATGCATTTTCAAAGTGTTTAATTTAGTGTTTTGTATAATTTATTAAATACCCAATCTAATATTTTTCAGCAGTGGCATCATTGGCAAATGCTATAAAAAATGTGGACTTTGACAGCGCTCTCTCGAATCAAAGAGTTTCGGATCAATTTATCCATGCAGCCAGCAACGAATTAACATCACGCAGGGCTATAGTGCAAAACCAAATAAGCCCTGCGAGAAATATTTTATGATTCTAAATGCCTTTGGTGCCATGCAATGCCTTTTATGTTCCAAGTCTTTTAAAGATAATAGGGAATATATCCGTAACAGACATTTTGTTAATTTTCATTATACTCTTCATTATTTATAAAATTTGCATAATTTTAATTCCAAATTCTCACTGGACTACTTTGTTTTCGTGCTCACCAACACAGTGACAGATCCTCTCATGCCGACAACTGATTAGAAGTCATTCACCTCAATGCAGTTAATAATTGTATTTGCATTGTGTTTGCTTGCTTTTGCTTTGTACATTTTTGCTAACGCTATGTTTCGCTCACGCAATTATACGTATGTTTGTTTGTACACATTAGTTAGTCCTATTTAGCATGGACTAAGCATAATATGTAAGCAGCATATTGCAATGCTGCATACCCAGTTTACATTTCTCTTTTAACCCTTCTCTTTTAACCCTCGACATAACCAATCATATTTTTTATGCGAAAACGCGTCCGGTCGATTTCACGGTTCGAATACAATAGAACATTTATTTAATTTCATTTAGTTGCTTAGCCTAAATCTTAACTAACGGATTAAACTAGTGGTAATGTTCATATGTCTTAAAAAAAGGGGTAAGTATGGTAATTTTCAACTTTCGTTAAATATTGTAACAGATTACATTGAGGTAAGTAAGGTGAGTAATATCTTAGTATTAAAAATGTATTATTAAGGTAA
>NW_026089623.1:16887136-16911344 GCF_024586455.1 Bactrocera neohumeralis | reverse complement strand
TGTTATTTCCGGTCAATGTTCCTCAGATTTATCGTCGATGCATCCAGGTAACATGTGCAAATCTCGCTGGCTCACCTGTGCAAATAGAATTCTGAGATTATACATTTCTACTGACAAACCATCAAAGGAAATAAAGATTTTGATCAAGTACATATTTACAGTTTACTTACCTTTGTGGTTCTCAATAAGATTCAACAGTTCAATCAAAGATGGCTCGCGCCATCTCTATGCTGCAATTCAAAGGTCGAGATACTTACCTGTTAAACTGCGCAAGGTTGTCGATTCATCAATTCAACAGAATGCTTTATTTGCTCTTCCAGAAAACATTCTCCTTAGTATGATGACTGACGAACGAATAGAAGTCAGAAAGTTGGCCCTTGACCGTCTTCTGGCAGCCTGAGAAGCAGAGTCTGACACTGTAAATGGAAGGGTTAGATGTAATGAAGTGCCAAATCTGAATTTCAAAGCTAATAATTATTACAATATGATTAACTGGAAGACTATTACCTTGACTGTTCCACCAGTTCTTTGTTTAGTTTCTAACGAAGAACTCATGAAAGGGCTGTCGGGAGACACTGCAGAGGTATGGAAATTTAGTGAATTCCCCTCTCAAACCGTGGCAGTCGAGAAAACCGTCAAACTGGTGACAGAGGCATCTTCTAAAGTTATTGGCCCCCAATCTCGTGATCGTTTTATACGCTCTACACTGAAATCTAGGCAACAAGTGCCAAAGTTTAGTACAAAATCTGATTTTATCAATAAATTTGGCACAGATTCAGACTAAAATAAGCCGGACATATGGTTGGTTGTGTTGGGCTTGGGAGGAACCCGAAGAGCAGCCACCTCCACGCGGTGGGTTCTGGGTGACCAATACAGGTTAGCTGAGAGCTGCAAAAATTTTCACCTTGCGCTGTGGCGCGCCGCCTTTTCGCTCGTATCTCGGGAACGGTTCGTCCTACGGCCATGATCACATATACCATTTCGGTAGCAAATGACGTGACAATTTTGTTTTTTTTTATTGAATTCATATATTTGCAATCTATTCGTAGAACAATAAGCAAATTAGTTAACTATAGAAATTTGACTTGTATTATTGATCTCCAGTGAGGCCAATAATAATATACTTATGTATGTACATAGGTACATTCTCATTTTGTTTAACTTAATTTAATATTAATTAACTTCGAAAGGGTAGATCTAGTACATGATGCCTTTTAAGTCGAATGATTTCATTGGTTTCATCTAATAGCGTAATTGCCAGTAAGTTTTCATGATAAATAATTCTGCGTAAGTATGCCGTACTGAACCTTTTAATTTCATTTTTTATAAAAGTAATATTTAGATCCGAGTGTATGGCTTTATTCGTGATGTACCAAGGAGCATTTGTAATTAGTCTTAAAGTTTTAGACTGATATCTTTGCAATATTTCTATATTTGAAATCGAGGCTGTGCCCCAAAGCTGAATGCCATAAGTCCATATTGGCTTTAATAAAGCTTTATATAATAGGAGTTTAGTCTCGAAATATAGAGTTGCTTTAGGTCCAAGCAACCAATACAGTTTTTTAGTTTTCATTTTTAATTGTTTATTTTTGGCTTGAATATGAGATTTCCATGTTAGGCGCTTGTCCAAATGCAAGCCTAAGTATTTGACGCTGTCAAGTTTCGGAATCATACTACCATATATGCGGCAAGGAGGACAGTATTTTCGCCTTAAAGTGAATAGCACGTGCACAGATTTATTTGTATTGACCTTTATTTTCCAACGATCTAGCCAGGACTGTATCTCATTCAGTTGTTTCTGGACTAAGTTGGTAGCTTCAATTGGAGATGGATTTGTTGCCAGTATAGCAGTGTCGTCAGCATATGTAGCAATAAATACGTTTTCAGTTTGTGGCATGTCTGCAATAAAAATTGTATAAAGGACTGGTCCGAGAACTCTTCCTTGAGGTACACCAGCTTTGATGTACATATGTTATGGTAGAGGTTTCATCATTTACTTTGACATAATATGATCTATTAGCGAGATACGACTTAAGAATTAAATAAATTGGTGATGGGAAGATTTTTTTCATTTTATATAATAGACCATAGTGCCAAACTTTATCAAATGCTTGTTGTATATCCAAAAACACAGCAGAACAATATTCTTTTCTTTCAAAAGAGTCAACAACGAAATTTACATCTCGATGGCATTGTTCAAGTGTGCCATGATGTTCAGGTATTATGTTATTTTCTTTGAGTATTGGCGAAATTCTACGTAAAAATATTTTTGAGAACAGCGTCAGTAGACTGATAGGTCTATACGAGGTTATCTCGCTTTCTGGTTTGTTGGGCTTGGGAACCATCACAATTTCTGCACATTTCCACTGCGTAGGGAAATGGCTTAACCTTAGAATTGAATTATATATTAGTGTCAAAAACATAATACCTTTTTTTGGTAAGCACTTAGCTATTTTAACATCGATTTTGCCATATCCTGGAGATTTATTTTTGTCAAGCTTTTCAATTTCACTACAAATTTCTGCAGGTGTTATATGTTTGATTGGCAATGACAATTGACATGGGGCATCAAGAAATTGAAGAACATCGGAATCGTTACCATTATTAATTGTAATAGGTGTAAAGGTTGTTTCTAAATGTTTCGCATATGCATCTGCCTTGCTCTTATCAGATCTACACCATGCATCATTACAGTCCTTTATTGGCACATTTCTCTTTTTTGGGCGTTTCAGGTACTTCGTAGCTTTCCATATTTTGTAGTCATCGTTACTATTGTCATTTAGATTTTCAATATAACCTGAGATTGATTTATTTCTAAATTCCTTAAGTTTATCTTTAAGTTCACCTGCAGCCTTATTTAGTATAGTCTTGTCTGCTGGGCTTCTAGTATTTTGCCATTTTTGGCGTAATTTTCTCTTTTGTTGAATTAATGCTCTGATATCTGCAGACACATGCACACAGGAAACTATGACCTAATCGCCACTAATCATCCTAGTAACACGGCTCACGCCGGTTGTGCTGTTTTGGTTAAATCAAACAAACATTGTCAATACAGGGATCAAACTAAATTGCAATAATATTGACCTACATATTTATGCTTTGTATTCACCGCTAAGACATAGCATCACAACTCCGGAATACGACAACTTTTTTAATTCCCTGGGCAATAGATTCCTTGTGGGAGGTGATTATAACGCTAAACATCCTTGGTGGGGCTCGCGTATCCCTAACCCAAAAGGTAGAGAACTTTATAAGTGCATTACAAAGAATAATTTTAAAACTTTATCTACTGGTGAGCCTACTTACTGGCCAAGTGATCCACGTAAAATTCCTGATCTGCTAGATTTTGCTGTATATAAAGGCATTCAAACTCCACTGCTTGACATTGTCAGTTCTGAAGAACTAAGCTCAGACCACTCGCCAGTTCTTATCAGTTATAGCACTCTTATTAATACAAAGCAACGGAAGTATATTGGATTAAATAATAAAAACCAAATCAATATTTTTCAAGACCAGATAACAGACAATGTGGAACTTAAAACCTCAATCAAAAGCTCAATAGAACTGGACAATGCAGTTGAAACATTTACATCGTTAATTCATCAAGCAGTTGCTGCATCTATAATCGAAAATAGCGCAAAATTTTCACGTGACAAATAACTTTTGTTTTATACATTTTGCCATGAGATGCGTATTTCAGGCGCTAGGTAGACAATTTCACGATTTTAGGCGAATTTCCGAAATTTCAAGGCCGGAGTTGGAGTTGAAGATGCAATCCGATCTCAAAACAAAAAGTTGCATTGGAATCAGGAAGTACTAAGGCAACTTTTCCGCACTATTAGAAATTCCGAATCGAAAAAAGTCCGGAATCGACCCACCCTAGTGCACACCTCAAACTTTAAACGGGTTTTTCTCAAAACACACTTTTTTAAACTGGCGGACATGATACCGGTCGAACTACTCAAACGATTTGCTTAATTTTAACGTTCACAAAACGCTGTAGTCCCTACTAGATTCATAATTGTTTATAATTTATTGACAATTTTATGACAAAAGTTATGTAAAAAAACGTGGGAAAATTAAAAAAAAACGTTAATTACTTTTTTATTTATCAAAATTATTTCATGATTCTCGTAGAGACGATAACCATTCTCGTACTTTTTAAGAATACATTAGGTTTTTGTGTTTCATGAGAACATGAGAAATCGTGTCCGCCAGTGAAAAAACGCAGCTCATTCACTCAGCCATTTCTCCGACAGATGTACCTGAAAAAAGTATAATTGTAGAATAAAAAAATCTATAAAAAAAATATGTCAAAAAAGGCCAGATTACTCTACTGACCCCATAATTTCACATAGTACTCGTTTACTGGTTTGTAAAACAACAGATTCCTCCCTATTGTACTAACATACAAATTTCCTGCCCATCTGCAATACCAACTTTCCTGGGTGCAAAGAAATGTGTATACAAAGTTAAATATTAATTTACTGAAATGGTATACTGACTTTTTGACTAATGTTATAATTTATTTTCTTTTTAATTCAGTTTTTATAAATTAATATTTGTTCAACAAAAAATAAGCAGATAAATAAAGATAAATACGCTATTTTAAAAAATGTTAAATTTATTTTTTATTATATTCGTGTATGTTTGACGAATAATTTAATTTTAGAGCAGTAATTTTTTTATGAATTTTGCTTAGTGCAATTAATATTTTTTCATTAAAGAGGGAAAACGGAAATGTAAGCAAATAACTAAACCAATATTCCAATGCCGTGGGTTTCCCGCATATACACCTGCGGCCAAGCGTAACTTACCATTAAGAAATTTCTAGCGAAAACGTGTTCTATCACTCATTGTAACGGTACTTGTTGCGGTAATGGAATTTTTCCGTTAAGTTTTAACGACGTGATCTCTGACTTACACAAATATAAAATATAAAAAAAAAAATAAGTTCTGTCAAAAAAGTAAAAGTAAAGCAGAACTAAAAAAAATGTTAGAAAGTGTTTGGGAGGAGGAAATTTCAAGCAGTGTTTTGGAGAAACTTGTTGGGTCAATGCCTGCTCGTATCGAAGCTGTAATATCCGCTAGAGGTGGACCGACGCCATATTAGATTTCCCGTTATTCTTTTTGAATATGTTGTAATTCCATTTTCAATTGAAACAAAAAATGTTGTTAAGTTATTACAAGAATTAGTAATAATGAAATCAAAGACTTGTGTGCAAATAAAAAAAGTTGTCTCAATTTAATTTTACAAATGGGCCAGATTAAAGTCAACAGTTAGCCAAATATATTCGAGCCATCTATATATTCCCCGTATTCTATTAAATCCATAAAAAAAAATTACCCAAAGAACGAAAAAATTGAAAATAGTGAAAAAATATCAAGTGGTAAGTTACGCTTGGCCGCGGGTGTACATATGTACTTGTAATCATCTGTTACTTATACGGTAACATTTTTGTGTCGAATATGATGACTTGCTATACTGCCGCAGTAATTGAGACTCCAAAATCCCCAACGTTATAATATTCCCATTACTTTTCTTCGCATTATATTTCTTGGCCATATGTTGCACATAAATATCAGAAGAGTTTCGTTCCCGTTGTTATTTACATATCGAATTGCATGTCAAAAATCGTATTCGACCTTTGTATTTTTTATTTATTTTTTAAATATTCTTTCATATAAACAAATAAGAAACCAAAAAACAATGTTTTCTAAAGGAAACTTTTATTAAGCTTGTAGCTTGATGAGTTTTGTGACAATCAAAACAACAAAGTTAACAAAAAGCGCTAAAAAACAGAGAACTTATATTATAGAGAAGGTTCATGGTGTGCCGATTGTCATCACGTTCCTCTTTTTGGAGGGGTTGATTTCACCAATATTTAACATGAGGCAGTCGAAAACAGCAGAATTGAGCATTTTCAGTGTGAAATGAGAAAAGTGATGATAATTTCAATGTTTAGAAATGTACGCTTAGAGATTCGCGTGTTTACAATGCGCAAACGACTATGGATATCATTTATAGATATTATGAAAGATATATGTAAATATTTGATATCAAAGCACACACATAAGTATTCATGTACATATGTGCAATTTGACCTATTTAATGATGAATTCTATTAATCATATTTGTATAATTACCTAAATATTATAATTAATTTGCACATAAATGTGTATATAACACTATATAATATACTAATAATAACTTAACAAAACTTGATTAATTATAATTATAATTATATAGTTACTTAACAAAACTTGATTAATTAATTATAATTATAAGTTATTATATAGTGTTATATACACAATTATGTATTTGTTTGCTTTGGTCATTAAAGGTTTTGATAACGTTTTAAAAGACCATGCCGTCGCACAGAATCACATAAGCTACATTTTATAAAACCTTACGCATAATGTTCACATATTCACATACATATGTATGTACATATGTAATTTTGTGTGCACGTAAACAAATTTGAAAGAATCATTCGCATAATGTTTATAAATTTGTCTACACACCAATTTGTATGTAAATATATACACCCATTGTTTCATACAAAAACTCCGTTGTCACGAACGTTTTTGCCGAACTTCACGATGTATCAAAAAGTCAAACATTGTGTTGTTGGTAGCAAATCCAAGCTGTGCCGAAAAAAATAAACGAATGGCCGCCGATTGTCACCGTTTTCCTTGCCGCTGTACAGCTTCGCCTTCAAACCAGCGTAAATATGTATGTTTGTGTGTGAGCTTGCATACATATCGACGCAGCTGCGTAAAAATATTTCAGATTTAAAAAATATTTTTTACTTGCCTTGACAAATATAGTCAATTCTGGTTATGTGCCACATTCAAAGATACTTATAAGCGAGTGTTGATACTTAAGCGAGTGGTACTTAAAACAATAATCTCTATTAAAAAAAAAACCGTGAGATGCAGCAAGATATAATATAGGCTGTTAAGAGTGATGAGGGAGGGATTTGATTTTCATTTAAGCGGAGTACTACTTAGCCGGGATTGACTGTACACATGAATCAGAGGAATATTGAATATTTTCTTTGAAACATTTCTTGAATTGAAAATCGACAAATAAACTATGTTGTCAATTTTATTCTAATACATTTTAATACTTATTTTTACGGGGTTGTCACTTTTTTCTTCTCATACATTTAAGAAATATATTCAATTTATGGTTTTTAGCTTTTGAAATCGTCGCGAAAAGACGCTTGTAGGCAAGGCATGCTCGGGGAGATGTAATGGCGTCTGCTTTTATGAATAAATCGAATATGCTTTTTGAAAGTACGTTTGCGTTCATGAATGAAAATTTTGTTGTTGTGTAATTTACTATAAATTTTGACGTCGGCAATTTGGCGGCCATATTGGTTTCTGATGCTTTTTTAAACGATTGTTGTTTTTTAAGAACAATATTTGTAATTTTTGCGGGTGACATATCCACATGTGAACACATATAAGTATGTATGTTGTGTATGCATTGTTTGTGCGGGAATGTCATACCCACATATTTACATGTGTACTCATATTGTAAGTATGTATGATGATTTTTGAGACTATTGTTGTTTTTCCAGAAGAATGTTTGTATTTTTTGATTTACATGCGTACGCATATATTAATTGTGTGAGAATGTCATACGCACATACATACATATGTGTGTACGTAAATATAGAGAAGCGCGCGCTTTTTATATTACTGATAAATGATAATATTGATTTGTACTTGCATACATATGTATGTATGTATCTGCAGGATAGATGCGTATGAAAGTTTTAAATGATAAGAGTGTGATTTACATATATTATTATTGTAATATATTATGTTTTTAGGATATTATAATATTTCATATATATAGCCTATATACATACATCCATACGAAACTATATAATATTATCAAAGATAAGAAATATTTAAAAAGTAGCTTTTATTTGGACATTAACTACAAATATTACCATGAAAATAGCATAATTTAATAATAATGTTATCAATTTTGCATGATTTCACAAAAATTCCGCAAAATTATATTCATAACAATTGATATGATAGCATGTAAACGTATAAAAATATAAGCCAAAAGGCCAACAGGCGTCTGTAAAAGCAATGTATATTTCTGAAGATAATTTTCATTGAATTCTCTGCTCTGTTCACTCATTTCTGTTAAAGTTTCTCCTGCCGAGCCAAAAGTGGTGAAATCCACTAATAAAAAATTCATGGCTCTTGACAGTTTACACGCTTGTCCGTAGTTGAACCTTCTTAATATTATACGTTCTCTGTCAAAAACTAAATTACCCTGAAAATGAAAACAAAAAGATATTCAATAATTACGCAAAAGAGTGAATTCCTATAATTAACGGAAAAGAGTGAGGATCGGTTTGAATATTTTGCTTAACATTGTTGTTATTTAAATAGCAGAATTAGTTGATGGCCGCGTGCAACTTTTTTATATTGTCAAAAATTGGAAAGATAAGAAGTCGGTTGAAAATCATCCAAGGTGTGGTCGCTTTACTGCCTTTTCTAAAGCAGACGAACGGTGGTTAGTTTGCCGGGTCAAAAAATAACCCAAAACAAATGTTACAGTGCTCTCCAAAAGTTTTGAAGAAAACCTAAATACAGGTATACATAGATGAGACACCCCAAAATATCCGCAATTATTTGAAAATCAATGATTACAGGGGGAGAGTTGCGCGCAAAAAGCCATATATCCCTAAAAAAATAAATTGAAAGATAAGGTTTTGCAAAAGCGTACATAAACAAATCCGCTGAGTTTGGGAATAATGTGAAATTCAGTACAGGAAACCAGTGAAAAATACTGTGGCTATTATAAAACAAGGAGGTGGAGGCGTTAGGATTTGGGGGTGTATTTCCGATATTTCCAATTCGCCAAATCATGGACCACGTGATACACATATATCGACATTTTGAAGAGAAACTTATGAATTAGTGTAGAAAATCTCGAAATCGAAGTGACTTTCCAGTTTTACCAAGATAATGACCCGAAGAATTCCGCACTATATACAATGCTTTAACTTTTATACAATTGTCCTGGAGTAATTAAAACTCCTGCTGAAAGTCCAGCTTCAAACCTCAGCTCAAAGCATCTATGGAATCATTTGTTTTTTAACATGAATCGTTGAAAAATTTTGTACTTTTATTTTTGGGGTAATTAAGTTTTTGTGCTTTTTTGGCCAGATTTGTTGTTTTTATTATTATAAAACACGTCAAGTTACAAACTAAATAAATTATTGATTTAAAAAACACTGTTATTTGGTTTATTTATATTACTTAATATTAAAAAAAATACTTCCTTTGGACAGTGAATATTCATATCGTAATAAGACTATAAAAACAAGAAAAACGTTTACTTCGGTTGCACTGAAGCTGTAATACCCTTCACAAATGCAAAAACTACCTTACAAGAACTTGAATTTGATCGGCCAGGTTGTGTGGTAGCTATGAACCATTTATTCGAAAATGCTCTTCAAATTTTCTTTCCATACAAGCATTTGAAATTATCTCGTCAAATGACAAAGCTCTTCCTATCGTACATTTTGAGAATGAAATAAAAAGACGTATATTTTCAATAAAAACAGAAAAAAACTTTTTTTTCCTTAGCATCACACAAAGTGAGAAATAAGTGGGTTATTTACAAAAAATTAAAATGCATTATTCAATAGTTCATAAAAAAAGTGATTTGAGTTTCCTATTGCGTGTTTAGGTCTGGACAGGGGCGAACGCAGGGGGGGGGGGTTTTGGGGTGTTAAATTAGAATTTAATTTTTTGAAAATATGAAAATGTTAAACTAAAAACAAACCTATTGTATCTGAATAGTATTAAAAAGTTGTGGGAATGTATGCCAATTAAAAAACCCAGAAAAATATAAACTGGACAGAGACATTTTTTTAATTTGCTTCAAAGTAATGAGTTATGAGTAAAGAGATGATGCCTTATAACTCTGTGGCTGCTTAACTGGATTTTTTTTAGATTTAAGGGGAATTGTGAGTCGAAAATGGACTTCTTTTGAAAATTAGTTCTGAACTGAAAAGTCACCAATAAGGTTTCTATTATTTTTTTTAGAGTTTATTGTTAATCATAATACAGGAAAAATAAAAACTCATTTATTATGACTTTCAGTTTTCGTTCCATGAGCAAACTGTTGTGAAATAAATTTAAATTAAAAAAAAAATTATGCTATTTGCAAAAAAATACTTGAGTGTCTTAACTAAAATGTCTATATTTTTAATAAAAACAACCAGAAAAAACTGGTCTGAATTAGATACACAACTTTACTTATTATTTGTTATTCAAATGAAAATTTTTAAAACAACGGTTGTGCTTTTGATACTTTTTGATACTTTTTTTGCTTGGCAACATATACTTAATTTTTCCAGCTCGCAGCAAAACTTCTCACTAATGATTAGAGCGTGAATGAGAATAGAACAAATGAATTATGTGCGTACGTGCGTACTAAAGCCAATTTTTGCATTATCAAAACACATAAGCCTATGTTTGCAGCAAATAGACTGTGTTTTGAGCAGCTGCGTTGCTTATGCAAATAATTTGTATGCTGAAATTAGTGAAATGCGTAAGGATTCTGAACAATCGTTTAAACTAATTTTTGAATCAGTTAAAACAATAGCCGTAGAATTAGATTTAGAAATCAAAATTCCGCGTTTGGCGAAACGGCAAACTAATCGCGACAATTATGAAGGCGAACCGGAAGAATATTACCGCAGATCAATTTATATACCGTTTTTAGATAATTTTTTGGACAAAATCAATGAACGATTTTTAAAACATCGAGAGCTGCTTTCCAAAATTGAAAACATTTTGCCAAATAAATGCATAAATCTTGACGTTATTGAGATGCAGGAGACTGTTCGTGTTTTAGAAAAGCAATGATCCGCTAATGTAGAAGATCGCGCTGAATTTAGAATGTGGAAAAGGTTAAAAATCTTTTCTTCAGATTATATTTTCTAACTAAAATTTTGAATATATTTTCAGGAACTGGTTAAATCAAACAAAGAGATCTAAAACTTTTTTAGACGCGTTGAATTGTTGCGATGCAAAAATTTTCAAAACAGTGCATCGTTTTTTAAAGATTGGAGCAACAATCCCTATATCTGTCGCTTCAAGTGAACGCTGAAAATAAAAGAAGATTAGACTTCAATTTGTGAATAAAATAATGAAACCTTGTCTTTTTACCTAAAACCCCCCCCCCCCAAATTTTTTTCCTGAGTGCGCCACTGGGTCTGGACATAGAAATAGCACAGTAGGCCGGTTCTGCGCAAATTAAATAAATTCGTTACAAATCTAATAAGTACAATAGTGTTTAAGCACTTACGTATACAACACTAGTAGTTTGTTGTGTACCCACAATTTTTCAAAATTGCTTGACATCGTCGGGGTAAGCTCTCCACTAATATCTGACAAATAGTAATTAATAAATGGGCCATTCCATTAATTGGCGACTTGGTTTTGTACCCGTGGTTCTCCGACCAGACAAGAATATCACAATACATATAGACCAGAAAACGAATATCCGTCAACGTTTTAGTGGTCAAAGTTGCTTCATTGTTTTTTGGCGCACAATTAAAATTCCGATCAAACAAAAAATGACTATTTCTTTTGCAAAAAATTTTAAAGTTATACAATTTTATGTAAAAAAATCTCAGCATTCTGATAAAAATATTTTTAAAATCCAAAAAAAAATACATTTTTGTTTAAAAAAAAAAAAGATGTTTGTTGCTTTTCCACCAACTTTTTTTTTTTAAATTTACTTTTCCATTCGATTCCTCTTTCAATTTTACATAAGAATCAATGTTCAAAAATATGGGACTCTGATCTCATGAACACCAAAAAAAAATTCATAGTTATCGCTATACGGGCCAGTCTGTTCGCTTAGAAGGTTGTGTGCAGGAGGCAAATAAATTGTATTCTTAGAATTTAATTAACGAAGAAATCAGTATTCTCATTTATAAAAATATGATGTTAGTTTATATTGATATCATTTTATGTCTTCATTCATTCTTCGTACTTGGTACGATTTGTTATTTCAATGAACGGTGCTTTTAAATTATACCGCCACTCTAAAGACTGTTTAGTGCAATTAGATACGTGCAGATGGCGTTCAGAGTGGAATGGACAGTCTTGTATATACTCGCTGTCACTTTTATTCGTGCATTGTGCAAGTGTTGAAGATTTGTTATTGTTTGCTGTTTAATATGCAAAACTTTTAGCAGAATCAGCGAATTCCGCTCCTCCCTTCCTCAGTTGCCGACCGTAGCGAGCAAAATGTGTCAACAGTTGAGCCCATAGAAATCAGCCATCTTTTTTTGTTTTCATTTGAACAATGTTGCCATTGCTCAATACGCATATATAGTTTTGTACACATCTAAGTTTTCAATTACAATTTTTCATAATAGAAAATATCAAAACTGAAATCAAACTATTAAAATTAGTTTATATATTTATAAATAATAGCATTAGATTCTGATTTTGAGTTAGTTCATTTTAAAAATACTTGTATTGAAGACAATTTTTATAATAACTATAGTATATCGAGATCGGCAACCCTGCGTTGTGAGAGAGCAATCAGCTGACCCGTTTCTACGGTATCCTACGGTAAAGCGGGCGGTAGAAGCGGTGTTGGCTGATCATTTACATTGAGCTCTCATAAGATAGGTCGTATCAGCTGATTCGGGCTGCGGTTTTCCGTTATGTAAATAGATATAAGTATTACAGCAGAAACAGCGAAAAACGCTCCTCCCTTCCTCAGTTGCCGTTCGTAGCGAGCAAAATGTGTCAAAAGTTGAGCCCGTAGAAATCAGCCATCTTTTTTTGTTTTCATTTGAACAATGTTGCCATTGCTCAATATACATATATTGTTTTGTACAAATATAAGTTTTCAATAACAATTTTTCATAATATAAAATATGAAAACTGAAGTCCAACTATTAAAAATAGTTTATATATTTATAAATAATAGCATTCGACTCTGATTTTGAGTTAGTTTAAGAAAATTTCAAACATATTAAAGACAATTTTTTTAGTTACTACAGTATATCGAGACGGTAACCCTGCGTTGTGAGAGAACAAACAGCTGACACGTTTCTACGATAAAAATCCAAGTACCGTGGAAATCTACGGTATCCTACGGTAAAGCGGGCGGTAGAAGCGGTGTTGGCTGATCATTTACATTGCGCTCTCATAAGGTAGATCGTATCAGCTGATTCGGACTGCGGTTTTGCGGAATTCGCTGATTGTGCATTTATTTGCACTATTGTGATCGCGAAATTCGATCGCATAATTGCATCTGTATTATTTGAAGTATTGTAAAATTTGTTTGACACTTGAATTAGAAACATGAATGTAAGTACATAGCAAACAGAAAATTTGTTCTAATCCGTTCAAAAAGCTAGCCTCCCGTAAGTTTCGTTTAATTAGATGTATTCCGAGTCTTAACATAAGAAATAACAATAAAAGGCGTTTTTTTAGATTCTAAATCAGGCAGTGATTTACGTCCGCTTCCGAATGACCATTTATGGAAATTTAGCAATGCTGATGAGAATTCTTTACTGTGCACAAAATGTCGCAAAGAAGTCATAAAATATAATCCTTCTTTAATTAAATCGCAAACACCAGAACAAGCTCAAAGCCAACATCCTTCGGATCAACCGAGTAGTCAGGGTTCAACACATGGAAATTTTGTAATCGAAGACTCGATAGATAGAATTTTGGGAGTTTCGCCAGTCAAAAAAAATTGTATGTATACCTACGTTCGAAACTATTCAAATTCATAATTGATAATTTTCCTGCTCAAAAATATGTGCACTTACTTTCTACAGAAAAATACATTTTAACACTGGTCAACAAATTTGTAATTTTTTTTTGTCACATGAAAATTTATATCAAATTTTGAATATACTCGGGCCACCAAATAATAATATAGCAATGAAAAAAATGTACATATCATGTTTTCTTGCTACATCAAAACATATATTTTCGTAAAAAGTACAAAATTCAGCCACTCTTACAGAATTATTTCCTAATATCTATTAGATACTTATGATTTTCTTGAATATTTGGCTTCCGGTAGGTCCCTTTTAAGTCTCCAACAATAGTCTGCTAGCATTCCTGGACTCCATTTCCCTTGATTACGCTTCTCCATTAAAGAAATGTCTTGATGGAACCTCTCACCTTGTTCGTCACTCACAGCACCCAAATTTGCTGGAAAGAAATCCAGATGAGAGTCCAGCATATGTATTTTCAAGGAAATATTACACCCCAAAGCTTTAAATGATATCATCAGTTCATTTATTAAATCTATGTAATTTTCCGCTTTATGGTTACCTAGAAAATTTTGAACGACATTCACAAAACATTTCCAGCCGAGTTTTTCCAATCATTCAGTTTTTCTTCAAAGCTCTTATCCTTCATCAATTGTTGTATTTGTGGGCCTACAAATATTCCCTCCTTGATTTTCGCCTCGCTGAGTTTAGGGAATTTCTCTTTTATATATAAAAATTCATCTCCATCTTTAGGTATAGCTTTTACAAAATTTTTTATCAGGCCAAGCTTTATGTGTAACGGTGGTGAAAGTATGTTATCAGGGTTCACTAGAGGATAATTTTTAACATTTTTATGGCCTGGAGTTAGTGAGTCACGCTTGGGCCAGACTTTCTTTGTATAGTGACTTTTTCTGTCTCTACTGTCCCATTTACAAATAAAACAACAAAATTTCGTATAACCAAGCTGTAGTCCAAGTAAAAGTGAAATGACTTTAAAATTACCACAAATTTTTCAAGCATGTTTACTGTATTCAATTTTTTCAAGTATACATTTCATATTTTCGTAAGTCTCTTTCATATTAGAACCACGAGCAATCGGTATTGAAGGAAGTCTGTTTCCGTTATGCAGTAACACTGCTTTCAAACTAGTTTTTAAAGTGTCAATAACAGTCGCCAGTGACTTGGATCATATTCGAAATTTAATAAATTTATCACAACAGGAACGTTATTTCAATAGACTAAATCACCTCCTTCAAAAAAGTAAGGTTTTATTTCATCGTCACGACGTCGAAAATAAGAACTCTTTGTACCACGAGAAAGTAAATTCCAGTCGTTTACTCTAGACCCCAAAAGCTCAGCCTGATTTTTAGACAGATTTAAATCACGTACTAAATCATTTAAATCACGTTGTGTCAATAAGTGCGGTTCTTTTGAAGCTGACGGTTCATAACTTGAGTCACTACCTTCAGATACCTTATTATGCTGACTGAGAACACATTCCGGACTAGAATTCTCACTTTTTGATCGATTTGGAGGCATCGGCACAGACAGTTCGGCACTGTGTAGGATGGGTCTCTTGTCCGAAGACAAGTTTGGATACTGGATAGTGTGTTTGGATTTGGTAGTAATACCTTTTAGTTTGAGTCAAACAAAAATAACAATCACTTACATGATCCTTTGGTTCCGTCCAAATCATTGGTATAGTAAATGACAAATGTCTAGGTTCTTGTTAAGCCCAACCTAAAAGGAGCCTCACACACGTTACACAACATTTATGTGAAACCCAGGATTTTTCTTGATTCCTCACAGCAAAACCAAAATAGTCTAAATAGCACCGTTCAATTAGTGATGCGAAATTTCGACGCTGAGATGTAAAAGTTAATTCTCCAGTTATGTAAACAAAAAAACGTATATGAGGTCAGAAATGAATACAAGACAAGAAAACTGGATGTGATAGAAACAAAACTGTTATATATTTTTAATGAGGGTACCCCAACATAAATAAAAATCATAACAAAGTTCATGTGACAAAAGCAGTGTTTACCAGTGTAATTACATGTTACAAAGAACTTCTTACACGTCAAATAAGCTTGAAGAAATACAAGAAATGACAAAAAAGCAATTCGAAAACGATTTTAATGTTGTTCCTACTTCGAAAGCGGACATTATAATTCAGGAATATTTTGCAATTATTCAGAATATTAGAACGGCTTTCCAATCAGAAACAGTCAGTTAAAATCAAAAGTTTTTGCAATAAAATCATTGTTCTCTGTCTTCTTGGAATTTTTCGTATCATTTTATATACCAGACATGTTTCAGTCGACAACTATGCTTACAGATTTCGAAAAGCCCAACTTTTGTGTCTTTTATACGTACCAAGTGATTGGTCGTACAGTAAAATATGCTAAGAATTTGAGGGATCAACAAAGTGGCAAATAAAACAGCAAAACAAATACAAAATGATAATTACGTCGATGCATCTTTAAGGACAACGAAAAAAGTTGGACCTAAATTTCTGAACTAATCTATCGAAGAATTTTATGAGAGCGAAGAAAATTCAAAGCAGCTTCTGGAAAGAGGGACAGTATGTACATCAGTCATTCAGAAAGATGGCAAGAGAAAACATGTTCAGAAAAAACTAGTTTTGATGAATATTTCGGAACTCTAACAGAATTTTATAGAAAAATATCCAGACGTCAAAATAGGTTTTTCAAAATTTGCTTCACTTCGTCCCCATCACTGCGTTTTAGCAGGTAGCAGTGGCACGCATACTAAATAGTATATGCGTGTGCACTATCCATGAAAATGTGAAGTTGATGTTGGAAGGTGAGTTAAAGAACTTTTTTGATTTTAATTTAATTAATAAATACATGAATAAATACCTACACAATTGATCATAAATCAATGAATGAAGATAAGTGAATCGATTAATGAATAAATAAATGATCAGAAAAAAATGAATGAATGATTGGTGAAAAAATTAGTAATGAATAGATACATAAATGAGCTCATAATGAACAAAGAAATAACATCACATGAACATGTGCCTTTGAAATGAATTTCATGACTTTAATTTTTTTGAATATTTTTTTGTTAAAATACTGTGATCACATCTAATGATAATTAATAAATAATATATCTAATTGGCTTTAACTGTGATATGAAGAAACTGGATATTTTATGTTATAGGATTCAAAATTAGCAAGTGCTTCCAGAACAGCTCATCAGCAAAGAAAAACCTTCATTTAAAGACCTATTGGAAAAATTTATATGCTCGAATCCAGATGTATCGTGCTATAATCGAACCGGTACTTTATGTCCATAAATCAATGACGTTCGTGAACAGCTTGACTTCTACTTCGAAGAAAATGACATTGATGAAATTTGATATAAAAACTGGACAACAGCGGATCGCTGTACCATTCTTAATGTGACAACTGAAACTGTCGAATTTCTTGACATCCTCATAGAAGATTTGAGAAAACTTTTACTACATGACATGACAAACTAAATATTTCACTGAATTGAAAGCAAATTTGGGTCCAGGTGAAATATTTCTAGTACAAGATTTTGCAGAAAATTATGCATTCGTCGTACAAGAATCTACAATATTTCCAACAGTAATTTATTATCAAGAACATTGAGATTTAAAACAATTCTGTCTGGTTGCGATTTCAGACTGTTTGAAACATGATTCTGTTTCTGTATACATGTTCCAGGAGAAAGTGATTGAATGTTTGAAAAAAAAAATCGCAATCATTGAAAAAACTATTACTTCTTTGACAGAGCACCACAACAATTCAAAAATAAAAAGGCTTTACATCATCATTACACAGTGGGACAAGCAGTTTGTTTGTTTGCGATGGAGTAGCTGGGAGTGTAAAGCGCCTTGCAACAAGAGCAAGTCTCCAAAGAAGAAGTCAGCAGCCAATTTTGACAGCACAAGACTTGTATGAGTGCGCACGAACTTCAATAAAAAAATTGTTTTTTTTTTCTGAGTAGAGATATTTATGAAAACAAAAAGCAGTTTCTTGAGGATCGAAAAGCAGACAACGTTTCCACGCCATAATTCCTTTAGCTGATCAAGAAAAATTTCCTCAATGTGAAAACTTTTTCAAACTCTTCACATTTTCAAGAATTGAAAATTTTCAAATAATGTTTACGACAGTTAATATTCCGTTCCGAAACATTGTTTATCGTCTAGAATGTTCTGTAAGTTTTGAAAATATAATAAAAATAATTTTCGTTACACACACACATGTCTTTTTCTTCCCTACAAAGTATAGCTTTAGAAGTTAATAGCCTGCGCCGTATAGTGATAACATGTTTTTGCTGAGTCAGAGTCCCATATTTTTGAACATTAACACTTATGTAAAATTGAACGAGAAATCGAATATAAAGGTAAATTTTGAAAAAAGTTGGTGGAAAAGCACAAAAACCTGGGAAAAATGTTTTTTTTTGGATTTCGAAAATATTTTTATCGGAAAGCTGAGATTTTTTTACATAAAATTGTATTACTTCAAAATTTTTTGCACTCAGTTTTCCACGGGTACAAAACCATGTCGCCAATTAATGGAATGCCCGTTATATATTAAACATTTTATTTCATGTACCACATTAATTTAATATACAATCAAAATTAGTTTTTATAATTGTTATTTTTATATTTAATTAGAACAAATTTTGTAAACGTATTGTAAATAAAAATAAATTAGAATTAAAGAATGTTCTTCTTCTTAATTGGCGTAGACACCGCTTACGCGATTATAGCCGAGTTAAAAACAGTGCGCCAGTCCTTTCTTCTTTTCGCTACGTGGCGCCAATTGGATATTCCAAGTGTAGCCAGGTCCTTCTTTACCTAGTCTTTCCAACGGAGTGGAGGTTGTCTTCTTCCACTGCTTCCTCCGGCGGGTACGGCGTCGAATACTTTCACAGCGGGAGTGTTTTCGTCCATTCGGACATCATGACCTAGCCTGTGCAGCCGCTGTCTTTTAATTCGCCGAATTATGTCAATGTCGTCATATATCTCATACAGCTCATCGTTCCATCGAATGCGATATTCGCCGCGGTCAACGCACAAAGAACCATAAATCTTTCGCAGAACTTTTCTTTCGAAAACTCGCAGCGTCACTTCATCAGTTGTTGTCATCGTCCAAGCCTCTGCACCATATAGTAGGACGTGAATTATGAGTGACTTATAGAGTTTGATTTTTGTTCGTCGAGAGAGGAATTTACTTCTCAATTGCCTACTCAGTCCGAAGTAGCACCTGTTGGCAAGAGTTATCCTGCGTTGGACTTCCAGGCTGACATTATAGCTGGTGTTAATACTGGTTCCCAAATATACGAAACTATCTACAACTTCCAAGTTATGACTGTCAACAGTGACGTGAGTGCCAAGTCGCGAGTGCGACGACTGTTTGTTTGATGACAGGAGATATTTCGTCTTGCCCTCGTTCACTTCCAGACCCATCTGCTTTGCTTCCTTGTCTAGTCTGAAGAAAGCAGAACTAACGACGCAGGTGTTCAGGCCGATGATATCAATATTATTGGCATACGCTACCAGCTGTACACTCTTATAAAAGATTGTACCTGTTCGATTAACGTGTGTAGCTCGAATTATTTTCTCCAGCAGCAGGTTGAAGAAGTCGCATGATAGGGAGTCGCTTTGTCTGAAACCTCGTTTGGTATCGAACGGCTCGGAGAGGTCCTTCCCTATCCTGACGGAGCTTTTGGTGTTGCTCAACATCAGTGTACATAGCCGTATTAGTTTTGCGGGTATACCAAATTCAGACATTGTGGCGTAGAGGCAGCTCCCTCCGAAGAGGGGGTGCGTGTCGATTCTCCTTTCACAAGTCTTTTCCAAGATTTGGCGCATGTTGAATATCTGGTCGGTTGTTGATTTTCCAGGTCTAAAGCCACACTCATAAGGTCCATTCAGTTTGTTGACGGTGGGATTTAATCTTTCATACAATTCGCTCGATAGAACTTTATACGCGATGTTGAGGAGGCTTATCTCACGGTAGTTGGCGCAGATTGTGGGGTCTCCTTTTTTTGGATTGGGCATAGCAGACTTAAGTTCCAATCGTTGGGCATGCTTTCGTCCAACCATATTTTACAAAGAAGCTGATGCATGCTCCTTATCAGTTCTTCGCCGCCGTGTTTGAATAGCTTAGCCGGTAATCCATCGGCCCCCACCGCCTTGTTGTTCTTCAGGCGGGTAATTGCTATTCGAGCTTCTTCATAGTAGGGCAATGGAACGTCTGCTCCATTGTCATTGATTGGGGAATCGGGTTCGCCTTCCCCTGGCGTTGTGCGTTCACTGCCATTCAGCAGGCTGGAGAAGTGTTCCCTCCATAATTTATGTATGCTCTGGGCATCGGTCACTAGATCTCCTGTGGGGGTGCTACAAGAGTATGCTTCGGTCTTGAAACCTTCTGTAAGCCGCCGCATTTTTTCGTAGAATTTTCGAGCATTACCCCTGTCGGCCAGCTTATCAAGCTCTTCGTACTCACGCATTTCAGCCTCTTTTTTCTGTCTACAAATGCGTCTCGCTTCCCTTTTCAACTCTCGGTGTCTATCCCATCCCGCACGTGTTGTGGTCCATCGTAACGTTGCGAGGTAGGCCGCTGCGACACGGCACTTCGTCGTACCAGCTGTTCTTTTGCACTTTCCGAAAACCAGTGGCTTCGGTTACAGCTGTACGCAAGGAAATTGAAATGCCGTCCCACAGTTCCCTTATACCGAGTTGTTGACGAGTGCTCTCAGAGAGCAGGAGTGCAAGCCGAGTAGAAAATCGTTCGGCTGTCTGTTGTGATTGCAGCTTCTCGACGTCGAACCTTCCTTGTGTTTGTTGGCGTGCATTTTTTGCTGCACAGAGGAGGGTGCGAATCTTGGCTGCAACAAGATAGTGGTCCGAGTCGATGTTAGGACCTCGGAGCACACGCCCATTTAAAACACTGGAGACGTGTCTTCCGTCTATCAAAACAGGGTCGATCTGGTTGGTGGTTTTTCGATCCGGAGACAGTCAGGTGGCTTTAGGAATCTTCTTATGCCGGAATCTAGTACTACAGATGACCATATTTGGTTCCCATGGCGAAGTCGATCAGCCTCAACCCATTTGGGTATGTTTCCTAGTGGAGGCTGAATTTACCGACCGAAGTGCCAAATATTCCTTCTTTGCCCACCTTGCCGTTAAAGTCGCCAAGCACGATTTTGTCATCGTGGCGGGGGCAGCTCTCATAAGCGCGCTCCAAGCGCTCGTAGTAGCATCTTTGGTCACATCGTCCTTCTCTTCCGTAGGGACGTGGGCGCAAATCAGCGACATGTTGAAGAACCCCGCTTTGGTGGCTAGACGTTCATTCACCGGAGTGAATGATGGTACTCATCGACGGAGTTTCTCTCCCACCACGAATCCCACACCAAACTTGCGCTCCTTTTTATGGCCACTCTTTATTTTCACGAGGACATCAATTAGCAGGGCAGCGGCACCTTCCCAATTAAGAGACCGGACTTACGAGGTGCATGCCCTCAATTCGTAGTCCTTATTTCGTTTGCCATGGTCGTCATCAAAAGGGGGGTCACTCATCCGAGGCTTGTTTTTTCTTTTCATTGGGGGTGTTTTTTTACTTGGCGGGTCCCAAACCCAGCGCACAACTCTATGTAGGGGACGTTTCGCCTTCTCTCATTAGCTGGACTTCAAACGGATGTTCTTAGGCTACCCAGAGGAGCCATATGTGAAAGAATCGTTTCTGGCGGGTGTATGAATTAGCCCCCACTGAATTAACACCCACCGGGCAAAATGACTTATGCCCCACCAATTTTACGACAAAATTAAAAATGGCGGAAAGTGGGGCTAAAGTCATTTTCGTGGGAACTAATTCTTTTTTTTTTAGTGGGGATTCTGTCATGTAAGAACCCCCACGTTTGGTGGAGCTTAATTAATTTTGATTGGTGGGGATAAAATTATTTTCGTGGGGTTTAATTCATTTTAATTCCGTGATCTTTTATAAAAATAAAACAAACAGTTAACAACGTAAAAATATAATACTTTTCAAATTTTATTTAATTTCTTTGCTTTCTTTCTCCATATTTTCGTAAGTCTCCGTTACAAAAAACTATTGGATTAAGTATAACATTATAGCTATAGTACTTGTGAGCGTTTGGAGAATTTTCAAGCCATAAGAGTAAATCTGATATTTTTTTGTAGTGAGTTTTTGTGAACGGTATCCATCGTATTAGTTGAAAGAGTTGCGACTCGCTGATTTTATTAACGAAAGCAAAAACACAAACTATTAATTGCGCCTTATAACTTTTTTTTCCAAAAAAAGAATCAATTATAAATCCAGAAACATGAGAAAAGTTAATAGTATCGCTTTTATTTAGTAAGATCTTCCTTGCGTTTATACGATTATTCAGAACTGTTTTTAATAATCACTCTATTAAGATTGAATTGTCAAAGATTTTTCCTTTTACGAAAGGTTAAAATCACTAATAGTTCACATTTCGTAAAAGGAGAAACCATAATTTTGTAAATTATAAAATAATAGAAGGGAATTTTTCCTTTTACGAAAGGTTAAAATCACAGTGTACATTTCGTAAAAGGAGAAACTATAATTTTTTTCTCACATTTTCATTTAATTCTTTACCTTTTTATTTTTAAATATTACATACATATGTATAATTGAATTTTTGTTAAAATTTTGATTTAAAAACTTGAAGTTTAAAGCAAGCAAAATAAATTAAAAATGAAGTAAAGTGGGGCTAAAGTCATTTTCGTGGGAATTAATTCCTTTTTTTCGTGGGGATTCTCTCATGTAAGAACACCTACGTTTGGTGGGGGTTAATTCATTTCGATTGGTGGGGATAAAATCATTTTCCTGGGGTTTAATGCATTTTTTTCGTGGGGATTCCGTCATTTTTGGTGGGGAAAGATTCACTGAGAAATTGGTGGGGCTTAAGTCATTTGTTTCTGGTCACTCCCAAGAGAATGGCGATCAGAGAACTTTCCTCACTTGAGTGAACTTCTCCGCATGACCCCATCCATATTAAAGAATATTGTTTGAAATTTCAATAATAATGAAAAAAAGGAACCAAAAAATGCAACCTTGCATCACCCGACAATTATAGGAATTGGAGCAGTTCAGCTATAATTTTACATATATATATAATTTATATGACACTGACGAAGGAGCCCCACCAATTTTTTAACGTCATTTGAGGTTTCAAAACCTTCGGTTTAACTAGATTTTTCACCACTTTTGTGCCCTGCCAGTCGTTAATTAACATCAATTCTTTTTGCAATTGTGTTGGTGTTAGCCGTGTTGGATTCAAAAATATCAGTAATTCTATAACTGCATTTTGTAATTTTTCACATTCATTAATATTGATTTGTGTTACTAACTTTTGCAATTGAATGGCCATTTTGTCATTGTTTATGTCTTTTATAATTTCGGATTGGTATTTGTTTATTTGTGTTTTGATTTCGAAGAATTGTAAATCGACTTCATTGCAATTTTTATTTATAAAGTTTGCAGTAGAATTAATCAAATAAATTTGAGATTTTACATATCTTGCTTTTAATGTGATGTTGATTGTAAAGTAATGTTTTGAACTCATTTTCTATTACTTCTTAATCATCGGTATCCATTAATCCAAACAGCATGTTATAAATAGAACCAACACATTCTAATGGAACTCTTTTCTGTCTTATATTTAGGGATTTCACATATAGGGGTTTCACATAGTCTCACAAGTGAGGTAGATGAAATTACGTCCATTTTTAGAAGTGAGTCTAGCTAAAATGTAGTATTTTTAAGAAGATTGCTCACTGTGGCACTTTTGTCTTGGAAAGTTGATGATCACCATTTGTTATCATACAAAGCATTATCAGTATTAGGCTTCCAAATTTTGTTACATTTGTTGTTTGCTTTTGCCTTTAGTTTTATTGTATTGTATTTACAGAAGACTTTTTTATTTCTTCTTCTATGTTGTCTCTCTGTTTTATAAGAGGACATAAATTAGGTATGGGTCTTTTTAGCATATTGGTTGCGAGTTTTAATGTAACAACTCGAACGAGTTATGTTTCTATATTCCTTCGTTAAATAAAACACCTTATCGCTTTGAAGGTTACACCAATAATGAAATTTATTTTAAAATTAACTTTACATGAAGGTAAATACGAAAAAGAAATTTGATGAGTCAAGTAAAAATTAAAACAATAATAATTGTATAAAAGTTGGTAAACAGGAAGTAAGTATCAATTACAATTGTTGCAATGTTTTAAATTTGATGAGTCAGTAAAAATAATAAAGTACAATATTTAAATTTGATTTACATGAAGGTAAATAAGTAAAAGTAATTTGATGAGTCAATAAAAATAATAAAGTACAATATTTAAATTTGATGAG
>NW_026089623.1:16800233-16887036 GCF_024586455.1 Bactrocera neohumeralis | reverse complement strand
TAATAATTTAATACAATCTGGACAGTTATTATTTTTTTCTGCCGTTCCATCCACTTTTTACAAAACGGACAATGCATTTTAAGGAGTTGAGGGATATATAGCTTCACTATAACTATATTATAGTTGTTTGAATTCTTTATTTTCTCGATGACAGATGTAGTTCTTCTTCTTTTCCTAACCATTGCCATCGTCAAAAAAAAAACGACAGATGTAGTTTGATAGTTATAGTGTAAATATTTGTCAGTATTCACTCAAAAAAAATTGTCTATGGTAAAATGTCACTTGAAATGTTAACGTCTCTTTGCTGTGCATCTATACTATAATTCTTTAATATTCCTAAAAATCTAAAAGCAGCAAATTTCAATAAAATTAAAAAGTATTGTGTCGTGTGTTTGTGACTTACTAAATGCCTCCAATAATTAGGCGGTGCGAAGTTCGCCGGGTCAGCTAGTTTTTAAATAGATTAAAGATTTTATAACTTATTGTTGGGCTTTTAAAACAAAAAGCAGATTCCATAAATAAAAGAGATACTGAAGCAACAAAAAAAATATTTCTCACTGTAGAAAACTGTATGTGGTTTTATTAATTAAAATTATACATACAATAGTTAATTAACGATGTAAATGACTAAATTATTGTCGGTGTATAAAGAAGACTGTTATGTTTAACCAGTGCGGGCAGTTGACAAATGTTTGTTTTACGTTTTTAAAGCGACCTGCGCAGTTCACATTTAATGTGAAAACAAATGTTTTTGATATTTTGCTGCGTGTGAAGTTTTTAATTCATTTGTTTAGAGACTTTTTATACATCCATTATACTTTGATAATTATTATTATATTATCTTACATTGTTAATATATTTATTATAGCAAGGCCAGGTCCTTACCACCTGGTCTTTCCAGCGGAGTGGAAATCTTCCTCATCATCTGCTTCCCTGGCGAGTATTGCGTCATATACATTCAGAGCTTCAGTGTTTTCGTCCATACCCATTACATGACCTAACTAAAGCAGCCGCTGTCTCTTAATTCGCTGAAGTATGTCAATTTCGTCGTATATCCCATACAGCTCATCGTTCATGTAATGCGATATTCGTGCAAAGGACCATAACTCTTTCGCAGAACCTTTCTCTCTAAAACTCGTAACGTTGACTCATCAGATGTTGTCTGTTGAGTGGCAAAAGCGTGGTTTGCCACATGCTCATATATTAGTCTGGTTGGTTGACAAAATAAGGCCAGAAGAAATTGATTCCATTATTTCAGCCGAAATTCCTGATGAAACGGTTGACCCAAAATTGCATACGATACTAACTAAACACATGATACATGGACCTTGCGGAGTTTTCAACAACAGCTCACCCTGTATGATCGACGGCAAGTGCTCCAAACGGTATCCGAGAAACTTTCTTGCTGAAACCATCTCGGGAATCGATGGTTACCCATTGTATCGTCGGCGATCAGTTGCGGACGGTGGACGATCTGTAGATGTCAAGATAAAAGGACAAGATTTTCATGTAGACAATCGTTGTCCAAAACTTTTGAAGCTCACATCAACGTGGAATTTTGTAACTCTGTGAAATCCATAAAGTACATATGTAAATATGTTAACAAAGGTAGCGACATGGCCATGTTCGCAGTAACAAACACAAATGATGAAGTGTCTCACTATCAGATGGGTCGCTATGTAAGCAGCAATGAGGCTATTTGGCGTATATTTTCGTTTGCAATTCATGAAAGACATCCCACTGTGTTGCATTTGGCAGTTCATTTAGAAAATGGACAACGAGTGTATTTCAACCCAAACAACGCTGTGGATAGCGCCTCTTGGCAAAAGTTAGTTTGCGTTGGATTTCGAAGCTGACATTGCTAATGCTGGTTCCAAGATAGAAGTTATAACTGTCCAGAGTGACATGGGAGCCTAGTCGTGAATGTGACGACTGTTTGTTTGATGGCAGAGATATTTCGTCTTGCCCTCGTTCACTGCCAAACCCATTTGCGTTGTTTCCTTATTAAATCTAGAGAAAGCAGAACTAACGGCGCAGGTGTTGAGGCCAATGATATAAATATCATCGGCATACGCCAGCAGTTGTACACTCTTATAAAAGATTGTACCTGCTCGATTAAGTTCTGCAGCTAGAAAAGCAGAACTAACAGCGCAGGTGTTGAGGCCAATTATATCAATATCATCGGCATATGCCAGCAGCTGTAAAGATGGTACCTGCTCGATTAGGTTCTGCAGCTCGAAATATTTTCTCCAGCAGCTGATTGAAGAATTCGCACTATAGGGAGTCGTCTTGTTTGACACCTCGTTTGGTATCGAACGGTTCAGATTGATCCTTCCCGATACTGGCGTAGCTTTTGGTAATACTCAACGTTAGCTTACATAGACGGATTAGTTTTGCGGGGATACCAAATTCAGACATTGTGGCGTAGAGGCAGCTCCCTCCGAAGAGGGCGTGTGTGTCGATTCTTCTTTCACGGGTCTTTTCCAAGATTTGGCGCATGATGAATTTCTGGTCGGATGTTAATTTTCCAGGCATAAAGCTACACTGATAAGGTCCAATCAGTTTGTTGACGGTACGCTTTATTCTCTCACGCAATACGCTCGAACCTTATATGCGATGTTTAGGAGACTTATCCCACGGTAGTTGGCGCATACTGTGGGGTCCCCCTGTTCGTGGGTTGTGAAAGCATACTTAAATTCCAATCGTTGGACATGCTTTCGTTCGACCAATATTTACAAAGAAGGGATGCATGTTCCTTATCAGTTCTTCGCCGCCGTGTTTGAATAGCTCGGCCGGCAATCCATCGGCCCCCGCTGCTTTGTTGTTCTTCAGACGGGTAATTGCTATTCGAACTTCTTCATGGTCGGGCAACGTCTGCTCCATCGTCATCGATTGGCGAATTGGGTTCACCTTCTCCTAGCGTTATGCTTTCACTGTCATTCAGCAGACTGGAGAGGTGTTCCCAGAGATCTTTCCTTACTTGCGCGAATTTCTACACATGACTCCATTTTCCCATTAATAATATTACTATTATTAATATTAGATAAATTTTTATATTTTAAAATGAACAAAAGGACATTTTAAAAAAATTAAGTAGTTTAGATAATGAAGATGAACCCGAGTATATTAGTGATAGGGAAAATAGAAAATTTTTGTTTGAAGGTGACAAGGTTGACGTTTGTCTAAAGTTCTTGCAAAAACATGGAGTAAAACTAAGATTTAGGCAGAATTTAAAAGAGTTTAGTGTTAGGCTTTTTGTTTGTGACGCACAAGCTCTCGCATTTGTAACTAGTGTAAAGTCACACGCCGGAAAGAATAGCTGCCCTAAAGGCGTTCAGGAAGGGATTTATAAGGAAAGGAGGGTGTGTTTCTCACAAAACGTTGGAGAACTTTTAACTGACAGTCCATTAAGGAATAGATTAGATATCAGTCATCATTTAGACGAATTTAAGCAGGGGGAAATTTTGCTAGAATCAGTAAATATTGACATGGTTTCTCAATTTGCGTTAGAACCCATGCATTTAGTTGATTTAGGGGTTACTAAAAAACTTCTTTAGTTGCTTGTTAAGAGAGGGAACGTAATAAAAATGAATATTAACAACTACATTTCATCTGAATTTTCCCAAACGCAGTAGAAATCTGGACGAAATAAGCAAATGGAAGTCGACAAAATACCGTAAATTTTTAGTATTTTTTTTTTTTGCAATATCTTATTATTTATTGAATCTGCTATTTATTTTAAAAGCCTAAAAATAAGTTATAAAATCTTAAATCTATTTAAAAACTAGACAAGCTCAAGCAAGTGTTTGAGCTGTTTTGGTGATACGTTCCTCCTTAGTACGCAGGCATATCTCTTCTTTTAAGGCGTGTTTGATCGCAGGAATTTACCAAAGCATTAGCCAAAGGGTTTGGGTGATCTCGGAGTTTAGATATATATTTAATTCTGCTGTCTTCTACTTCTTTCTTTACCATAGAAATACCTAGGTCTTTATGGATATTTTCATTACGCATGTACCATGGTGAACACGTGATTGTTCTAAGCATTTTTGATTGGAACCTTTGTATTATATCAATATTAGTTGCACAGGTCGTACCCCACAGTTGAATGCCATACATCCAAATCGGCTTTATGACCGCATTATATAAAAGCACTTTGTTGTCTAGGCTAAGTTTGGAGTTTTTATTTAAAAGCCAATTTAAATTTGCAGCTCTTATCTTCATGCAAGTTATTTTACTAGATATGTGTTTTCTCCATGTAAGTCTTCTATCTAGATGAATACCAAGATAAGTTACTTCGTTGGCTTGAGGTACTAAAATATTGTTCATTTTTACTGCCGGACACATTTTAGGTCTTAGTGAAAACGTAACATGCTTGCATTTTTGTTCATTCACATTTATACGCCAGTTGGCTAGCCATTCATCGACAGACCTTAAGTGCTCGGCTAATATTCTTGATGCTACTATGTGGCATTTATTACGGCTCACTAAAGCTGTGTCATCCGCAAAAGTTGAGGTCAATATATTATTAGCTGTAGGAAGATCTGCAGTATATATGATGTATAGAGTTGGGCCTAAAACACTGCCCTGGGGTACACCAGCCCTTATCTGTCGTTCGTCAGATATGAAATCTCCCACTTTTACCATAAATTGTCTATTTTTTAAATAAGACTCCAATGTTTTATACAATTCTAAAGGTAGAATGTTTTTAATCTTATACAAAAGGCCTTCATGCCACACCTTATCAAACGCCTGAGCCACGTCTAGAAATAAAGCTGATCAGTACTCTCTTTGCTCAAATGCTTTTCTTATTTCGTTAGTAATTCTATTTACTTGCTCTATCGTGCTATGTTTTTCACGAAACACGAATTGGTGCGTTGGTATTATATTATTTTCGTGGAGGAAAGGAGACATCTTTGATAGTAACACTTTTTCAAATATTTTAGAAAGACAGGGTAGAAGACTGATTGGTCTGTATGAAGACGGCTGTGTTAAGTCTTTCCCAGGTTTATCTATCAAGATAATCTGCGACTTTTTCCATGAATTAGGATAGTATCCGAGATTAAGAATTGCACTGAAGAGCAAAGAGAGCACTTCTACAGCAATATTTGGTAACTCAATTAGCATTTTTGGGGTAATATTATCGTGTCCTGGTGACTTTTTTGGTTTAAGTTCTTTTATTATTCTAATAATTTCAGTAGGTGAAGTCTTAAAAGACTCGAGTGACTCGTTACCTGTGTTGGGTAAGCTGGACAACTCGAAGTTGTTCTTTGGGCAATTTGGTTGAAATACCTTTTCTAGGTGATTTGCAAAACAATTAGCCTTTTCCTCGTCACTTCGAGCCCAATTTCCGCCCATGTCTCGTATAGGCATGTTGGAGTTAGTTAGTGGCTTCAGGAACTTTTGGGCTTTCCAAAGAGAATTTTGCTTGCTTGAAGTTGGACACAGCTTCTTTATATACATTTCGGTATTGGATTCTTCCTCACGTTTAAGCGCTTTTTTTAATTTACGTACAGCTGATTTCAATTGAAGCTGAGTGGAAGGGGAGCGATTTATCTGCCATTCACGCCTTGCACGCCTTTTTTCGTTTACGAGCTTTTCTATTTCTCTGTTAGTAATTTTTCTGGCACCAAGCGGCTTATAGTTTTTGTTTGGTGTTGCTAAGACAGCTGCTTTAGTTATTATATCATTGAGTTCTTCTATGCTTTCGTCGATATCTCTACCTGTATTTATTTTGTACTCAACATTAATGTGGCTACTCACGTATTTTTTATATTTTAGCCAATTCGTTTTATAAGAAGTTAATCCCACTTTTGGATTAACGAATATGGGTTGTTCACATAACTTTATTAGTACAGGAGAGTGATCAGAAGATAGATCAGTACATGTATCAACTGTTATAAGCGATTTATCAATATTTTTGATTACAGCAAAATCAATTAAATCTGGTATTTTTTTACGATCACTAGGCCAATATGTCGGCTTACCAGGAGATATTACGTCAAGGTTATTGTGCCTATTTATAATAGTGTGATACAGCTGTCGTCCTTTCGGATTAATTAGCCTTGAGCCCCAATACGTGTGGTTTGCATTGTAATCTCCACCTGCTATAAATCTATGGCCTAGTGTTCCAAAAAAGTCTTTGAATTGGATGTCAGTAATTTTAAACCGAGGTGGACAGTATATGGCTGTCAGATTTAAGTCCCCGCAGCGATTTTTTATAGTTATTGTTGTAGCTTGTAATTGCGCTGTGGCATAAGATTCTGATGTGTGGTGATTTAACCGTTTTCTAACCAACACTGCTGTTCCTCCATGTGCCTTTCCATCTGGGTGGTTTGTAACATAGAGTCTAAATCCCGGTATAAAGAAATTGTTTTTGTTCGTAAGATGAGTTTCTGACAATAGCATTACATCGATACTATTTTCATCCAGAAATCTATCAAGTTCCAATTTATGTTGGTTAACACCGTTAGCATTCCATAAACAATTGTTCAATACACTCATTTTTTTTACTTAAAAAAGTTTGCAACATTTGGTTTTGTGATTTGATTATCTCTTGAATCATATTTTGCATTGAAGCCATAAATTGTGTCATACATTGGGTAAGGTTGAAAATCATAGTTTCAACGCTTCCATTTGGTTGGTTTTGGGGCAATTGCATTTGTGCAGTTTGCCTTTCACCACGTTTGCATAGCTTCCTTGTGTAGCATTGTCTTTAGGATTAACTGCTTTTGAAATGTGGACGGGGATTTCAATATTTTCAATAGATGGAATATTCATCATTTGGTTACGACGTGCTTGGATGCCCTGTGACAACTTCGATTTTAAATCTTTGTATACAGGGCAACCCCTGTAGTTAGCAGTGTGGTTTCCTCCACAATTGCTGCATTTTTTATTTAAATCCTCTTTTTTAAGAGTACATTTTGAAGTTGGATGTAGATCACCACATACTACACAGACACTTCGTAGAGTGCAATATGCTTTCGTGTGTCCATACTCTTGGCAGTTTGTACATTGTACTGGACCATTTCTCTTGTGTGGTTCCTCAACGGTGATTCTGCGATGGAGAAGATATTTTAAATTGTAAATCGGGTGTATTTCATTTTTCTTTAATTTGTTAGAATCTGGCATCAATTCTATTTTGAACATTGGTTGTGGGACTTTGTTCCTGTTAAAAATATTTACTACTGATTTAATGCTAAAACCACCTTCTTCTAGTGCTTCTCTAACGTCGTTAGAGTCTACCGAAGACTCTATACCTTTTATGACAACAACTAGGCCTTTTGAGCTCTTCAGTTGGTAAGAGTAGTAATTCTTGTTATTATTTGATAGGAATTTTACAATTCCCATGAAACTTTTTTCAGTGTATGTTTGAATTTTTGTTTCATCTATGTTACATTTTTCAAGGGCACAATGTGGAAATTGTTTGTGCCTATTATATTGCTCATTTTTGAAACAAGCGCATTTGAGCTACGCTCACGCAAATAGATTGGAGGGGGTTTGGCATTCACGACCGTGGTGGTACCCTTTGCTTCGTCGTTAAGCTCTTTGCTTAGTAAGGCAAATCTGTTGCCATTAAGAATTTCTGGCTTTTTGGTGTTTGGCGTGTTTGCTTGAAATTTTTTGGTATTGACCACTGTTTTAATAGGACTCAATTTCCTTTTTACATTAATGTAGCGATCAATACCAGTCTGAACTGATGGCCCTTTTTTGCTTGGTACATTCTCACCTTGCATTTTATTTTCCTTCGCTGTCCGGGTGCTTGCTGGTACCTGCATAGCGGCTGCTGTCAGTGGATTTGTTGTTGCCCGATTGCTGTTCACTGCTGCTTCTGCTGACTGCGCTTGCTTAGTCTCTCTTACATCTGATCGCTGCGATGACTCATCATCGCCGTTACATTTGTTTTTGCTAGGAGTTACTTTTGTTGGCTCGACAAAACTGAAGTAGGCATTTAAGGAATGCCTACGGTTTTGCGGTTGAGGCTGCGAAGCACTCATTATTGGTTGTTTTTGATTTGTTTTTTGTTTTTATATATTTGTTTTGTGCACTATTTGTTAATGTTTATTATTAGAAGTTTGTGTGCACTGTTTTTTATTTATTTGTTTGTTTTTATTTATTATTATTATTTAGTATATTAAAGTTTATTTATGTTAAAAGATTGCATTTCGCATTTAACTGATTGTGTTCGAAAATTCGGGCATTTGAAAAATTTTTCTTCATATAAATTTGAAAATTATCACGGGTATTGTCACTTGCGAAGCGAATTTATTTGGCGAAGCGAACGCTTTGGCGAACATACCCTAAATTTGCATTGTGAATGGCGAATGAACGTATTCGCTAAAATATGTCGTTGCCATTCATGAAAAAAGTAGCGCGTTCATCCGAATTTGACATTTGTGTCATTTATACTTAAAAATATTTATTATTATATCAACTGAAATTCGAAAATATGTTTATTAACGCGGATCTGTATTTTGAGGATAATTACGATGTGGAAACGCGAACTAATCTTCTTCGACAGCGCCGTTTTATTAGAGATAATTCTAATCCTACAGAGCTACCTAACACGGTGTATGTATCCAGTTCAATTATAACGAATAAAAGTTTTTGTTCAATGTGCACGTATTTGTAGATTTGTTGCGAATTTCCGCTTAAACAAGGGCGCATTTATGTATGTGCTGGATAAAATCAAAGACAAATTTCATTGTCGGATGTCGTCTTCCATAACGCCGATGTTAAAATTGTGTGCCGCGCTCAGATTTTTTGCACATGGCAGTTACCAACAAGCTATAGGGAATGAATTTCAGTTGGGACTTGCTCAGCCAACAGTTTCCCTTATTTTAAAAGAGATCATACCCATTTTGGAAAATGAAATTTGTCGTACCCATATAAGCGTAGATATGAGTGAAGAAGAAAAGCAGCAGGCAAGAAGCAAATTTTATTCAAGATCGGGAATACCAAATGTAATAGGCTGCATCGATGGAACCCATATTGCGATTTATGCTCCTACCACAAACAAACACCTCTATCTAAACAGAAAAGGATTTTTTAGCATAAATGCAATGATTGTGAGTTTTTATGAATTTAATACAGTAAAATTGGTATAAAAATTTTATTGTATTTTTATTACAGGCTTGTGATCATGATATGAATATCCGTTTTGTGGATGCAAGATATGCTGGTTCTACACACGATTCGTTCGTATGGAACAATAGTTCTCTAAAGGCATGTTTAGAGGCAGCGCATCAAAACGGAGATCAGAACTCTATTTATTTAGGTAATCACAATATTTGACTACTGCGCAAGTTTAATCTTGACATACATATCAATATTGAAAACAATAAAATATTTGCAGGTGACTCCGGATACCCACTAAGCCCTTATTTATTAACACCTTTCCGTCATGCAGAATCTGGAACTAGGGAGTCAATTTTTAATAAAAAGCACTCGAAAGCGAGAAATGTTGTTGAACGTACGATTGGAGTTTTGAAATGCCGTTTCAGATGTCTTCTGAGTGATAGAAAAATGCGCTACGATCCTGCTAAAGTAACATCCGTTATTAATATATGCTGTGCCTTGCACAACATTTTGTAAAAAATTTAGAATCGGTGATCCGGAGGAGGCTGAAACCTTCTTTGATGCCGTTGTACCATTGGAACCAATTAATGAAAATGGCAATGGTTCACCAGGAGAGCGCCGCAGAAGACAAATTGCTGATGCTTTGATGTAAATGAAACTATCCCGACTTCAGTGAATAATATATTGCATTCTTTTATTTTATTCAATACTTTGAAATTCAATATTACATAGATAATAAATATATAAAAATTACAAAAACTACATGTTTTAAAACTAAATTAAAAAAATCACAGATTCAATTCCGTCACTTACAATAATAAAGTAAAAATAAATTCATCACATGTTTTCTTAAAAAAAATATCAATTCAAGTTAAAATATGAAATAAAAAAAAAATTATCACATTCTTATGAAATAAACTATAAACCAAATTCAATCTATTTACAAGCACCCTATTTACCCTATTTTTTTTGCATTTTTAATTTTAAAGTTTGTAGTTTTATTTCCATCTTTTCTCTATGTCTTTTTTTTTCTCTAAATTTTCTTCCTTCTTCCTTTCTTCTTTAATTTTCATTAATTTAATTTCTTCCTGTTTCAATTCATATATTTTTCTTGTATACCTTGCAACTTCATCAATTTTTTTTTCCATTCTTGCCATTTTGTTGGAAAGATTGTCTTGGACTTCGGCTTGCTTTTCCAACGCTTTCATCCGAATTACTTCACGTTCCTCTACTGTCATTTTAGGACGGCTGCTTGAGGATTGCGAAGCCAAATCCATGGCTCGTTGTGTTTCCTCGGTCGTGCGCTCTTCTGGCTGAATTTCTCTACAATTTACCGCACTTTCTATTTCATTAGAGCCATATGCCAAGCCTGTAGGATGTACAGCCGCCTGAAGGTGAAGAAGCTCATCCACACTTTGCTCCAATGGAGATAAACTTTGCTGAGCATAAGGTCCTCCTCCTGTGGCAACAGTTTCGCGTCGGTTTGTCGCTATTTTTTTTTTTAGTTTCTGTTTATAATCCAACCAAACCTAAATGCTACACATAAGTAACTTCAACCAAACAAATTAATTAAATTTTTACCTTATTCCACTCGCGCCCGTTTCGCAATGGTGGACCAATGGCATTGAGTTCGGCAGCGAACAGGTCCCATTGCTCTGCCCTGCTTTTCTTTGTCGCTCCAAAATTCCCCATTCCTCTGGCGACGTCCGGATTATTTTCCATTAACGCAACCAATTTTTGGAATTGCTGCGTTGTTGTACGTTTTGTTCTAGAAGTATCGTTTTGTTAAATATAATTAAATAATTACAATTGCTCAAATAAAGATCAAAATTTACTTACGTCCTTTCCATTTCAAATAGCGAATAAAAAATGCATTCGTTAAATTTTGACAGTAATGTCGAAGCGAATGCCGTTTTTTCGCCAGCGGCAATACCAGAAATTTATTTTCGCCACTCGTTCGCCATTTTCTGGCGAATTCGTTACAGATTCGCAACTTACAATTCGCCACGGCGAAACTCGCCAAAATTTTCATTCGCTTCGCAAGTGACAATACCCGCCTATATACAAGATATTGCAACAATTATATTTAAGAATAGAAGAGAGAAGAAATTTTTACGTATTCTAGTAAAGTTTATTATTAACTATAAAACAGATAAAAATAGTTTTTTTAGCAATAAAATTGGATCTTTGAAAATTGTCAATGAACAAAGCCAACCAGATACTTTTGGTTGTGTTATTTTGACAAAAGTTGATGACGTTTTTAAAGAGGCTTTGGTGTCCTCATAGGATTTAGGTATTGGAGTAGTATTCACATTTGTAGCATGTGGCCACATTTGCAGCATTTGGCCACCCCACTCTTGGTTGGATGGCACCTTGGCAAGAGAATATAGTAAAGCGTATTTCAGCTGTGGAAACTGCTCTTGCTGAGAAGGTATTTATTGAAATAAAATTATAATATTTTAAAATTGTTTATTAATTATATATATATAAATTTTAGATGCCCGAACGTGCTGAGATGCAGGCGCAAGGCCAATAGTTTCGGGAAAATAAGGTGCTCTCAGCTAAAACCCACCGCAGTGTACGCCGCATCACTGCCGACGTGGTGAGTGAGGAGCAGCTTCTATTACAAAGCTTCCTCCCCATATCGCCATGGAAACACTGTTGAAGGTGGGGAGCACCTTACACACAAAGCTCACGCTATGTTAAGTTTGCCTTTCTTTCCTTATATTACATACATATGTAAAAGTATATTGATAATTATTATTATACGTTTATAGGCAGCCTTCATCTTCCACCTAGAATCTACCAAGGGTACAATTGATAAGGCAGTCATTATTTAGTGGTGAGTTGGTGTCGCTATATAACTGCGATGGAAAATCGGGCATAAGAGCAATTAATTTAAAAAAATGGACTTTACTCTCGGTTAATATTAAAATATTTAGATACGTTCACTTATTTAATTATTACCTACTATTTTATATATGTAAAATTGCGAATATGTACATAAATATATAAAATTTTAGCTATTAAGTATTATGTTAGCTTAAGTCGCAATAGATTTAAGCAAATTAGTGGTATTATTAAGAAGTAGTATTTTTATACTCTTGCAACCAGTTGTACGTATAACCTAAAAGTAAACGAGATTGATATAGGGTTACATATATATACCAATGATCAGGATGATGAGAAAAGTTGCAATCCGGTAGCCTGTCTGTCTGCCGGAGGATAACCCCGCTTACTCCTCGAATAACGGTAACGTTAAAAACTACTAAAAGCCCGATAAATCATTAACTAAATACTCCAGAGACATTAAATTTTACCACTGCCTTATAAGAGCCGGTATGGAAATTGAACAATGGGCGTGGCGCCGCCCACTTTTAGGTAAAATCCCATGTCTCGGGACCCGACTGCCCGATTTCGATAAAAATTAGCACGTGGAATTCTTCTTACATTCTTATGTCACATTGTGACAATGGATGAAATCGAACAACAACCACGCCTACTTCCCATATAGCACAATTTTAAATTCCATTTGAATCGTTCAGTTTCCCGTACACAAATAAAGAAGCACTTAATATAACGGGATAAAACTTTACAGGAATAATGTCTTCAGTGTGTGCCACTTTATGACCATAAATTTGATCCAATAAAAACTAGTCAATCCCTTAGGTACCGAATATTTAGACCCCGGTATTTACAGGGAAGGTAGTAGGACTGATTTTCATACGCCGCGAATGAACTTCGGAACGTGCGCGCACTGACTGGATTCGGTAGAAGGCATTCCTAGCTAACAGAGCCTTGACCCGGTTAATGCTAAATACCCGCGGGCTAAAGCAAACTAGAAGATCACTATTGGCTGGTGTACTAAAGTAAGTCACGCTGACAGGTTACCGCATAATACACTAAAAAAAAATTGCAAGGGCAGAGACGGTGAATCACTGGCAAAAACGCTGGGAGGAAAGCGAAAACGGGCGGCGGTCATTCCGACTGATCCACAACGTTGAACCATGGCTAAACAGACCGCACGGTGAGGTAGATTTCCACCTAACTCAAATCCTCACAGAACATGGCTGCTTCAAAGCATATTTGAAACGATTCGGACACGAAAATAACACACATTCTTCTATTGCCCGAAATATAATCATGAGAGGCAACACTTAAAAAGTACGTTCGGTGTAGACCCAACTTCAGATAACTCGGTAAACCAAATGGTCGAATCAGTAGAGAAGTGGAAAGCTGCTTGCGAAGTGGTAGCCAGGGTTATGAAATGAGAAGAGAGCTGTTAAATATAACGAACAACCACGACTCAAACACACATTGACTTGGCGGGAAGGGCTGGCGACGAACAATGTACGAGGGGGGTTATCAGACCAACAGAGGTGGGGCCAAGTAAATGCAACTTGTAACTGAATGCATTTTGATCATCACGTACGCATGAGTGTCACTCAACCATCCTCCCGACATAATACTTGACGGTGGTACCGGGGGGAACGTTACAGGATGGTGGGAAGTTTAGTTCGGATTAAAGTTCCACACTGGCATGCCACAAATGCAACAATATCAAGAGGCAAGTTCAGGCATCCACCTCGAGGTGCCTGCATGTGACACATTTTGAGGAGGTTATGAATAATGGCCGTCCTTCCGGGACATGTTTATAGCCGTTTACATCAACCATCCGCAATTATCAAAAGCACAAAAATTGTATCACCCCAGATACAAAACCAAAGGTCAAGCAGGCGAAATAGTCCAACAGTTCGCTTTAAATGACGATAATTTCAATTTGGCTTGGGAAGCTCTAAAAGCGAGATATGAAAATGAAGGAATACTGGTCGATAAAAAAGTAACGACAGTAATGAACTTGGCAAAAATTAAGAAAAAAACAAGTGTAGAATTCATCAAACTAAAATCCACGGTTTCAAGTTTTTTGTCGGTTCTATCGACACTAAATATTCCCACAGACAATTGGGACCCTATTCTGGTAAACATATGTGTGTACCGCAGCATTACCAAAAAATTCGTTACTTTTGTGGGAGAAATCGCTCTCATCACGAAGAAGATGCCCAACGTGGCAACAAATGAAATATTTTCTGACTACCCAATATGAAATTGCGGAAAGGGTAGAAGAAAAAATAATAAAAACTAAAAACATTAAACACGACCAAAAGAGAAGCTTCAATGGACCCCAAACTAGAAGCAACAAAAATTTAAACAAAAGCTTTTACAAAACACAAACGTTCACATCCGAACAAAGAAAACGAGCCTCATACGAACTATGTAAAATAGGGCATAAACTTATATCTTGCGAGAAGTTTAAAAACTTAAAAGTTATCGAACGAAATAATTTGTCAGGTCAAAAAGACTTTGCACAAATTGCCTGTTACATGCGTATACATATACAAACTGCAAAAACAAAATACCTTAATTCACAATAAGGAAATTTTAAAAGTTAAGGAAACTTCCCCCTATAAAAAACAAAACTCTGGAATATCAATATTGTGAAAGCTTCTCTAAAGCAACAACTACTCGATCAAACAATGACCGGTACGTCGTACGACTACCGCATAAGACACCTTTTTCCAACACTCAACAAATTAATATAAAACACAAGGTCAGAGTTACCTTTCAAAGTCCTTATATTAAAAACAGATACAACTTTTCGGCCCCGCAGGATGGCTTTCGCCAATAATGAAAAAAAAAAACAATTCTGCACAAATCCCAGAGCGGTGGTGGGCTACTACTTGCAAAATGAGTGCATACGTGCATAAATATTACCTATAATAAAATTTTCCAAAAAGTTGAATAATATTCGCATCTAAATAAACGCTCCTCAAATTGGTGATTAATGGGAATCAGCCTTACAAAGCGTGGATTTACTATCCTTTATAAATTAAATATATAAATTTTGTATTTCCTTACATAGCGAATAGTATCCTTTATAAGCCGATAACACAGAAAAGGCAATAAACAGCTAGTTTAACAAACCGATGTTAAAGAAATTTTAAATAAAACCGCAAATAAAATTAATAAAAGCAAGCAGCGCATACACTTTTTTACTATAATAAAAAGTCGGATAAACCCAAAGGCATTTTCAAGGGGAAAAACTGGCGCACCCTAGCAAGACACAGCTAATATACCACCGCCGATGACACCATAACACCACACAACACCAACTTAACTCACCACTCCTGTACGCCAACCCACTTAATAAAAAGGATGGGCAACAGGATAGCAGAGACATTCGTCACATACAGCTGGCATATTACATTCGTTTCATACAACTTCCGGTTGCAACACCCCTCCCGCGCGCCGCATTGAGATTCGATTGCATACTGCGCCGCGTCGACACCATCTTTCGTTTATTTACTTCGTGCGACATCAATCCTACGCGCTACGTTCCACAAAATACGTACGATGAAATGATCTCTCCGAATACTGTTTCGTCTGCGGATCGTATTATTTACATTTTTATTTGTAAATGTAAAGTTATTGACTTAAATTAAAAAAATTCAAATTGTATCCAAAAAACAAAAGAGGATAACAAAAGTAGGAATCAAAAAATGTAACCCCGCATCAGCTGACGATTAGGGTGATTAGAGCAGTTCAGCTCTATTATTACATAGAATAATATATATGACACTGCTGAATGAGTCCAACAGAGATTATGATCGTATGTACGTACGTCGTTTGAAGGTTTCAAAACCTTCGGTTTAACCAGATTTTTCACCGCTTTTGGCTGGCAGGGAAATGTATATGCTATACAAAAGCATTTGTTGCTTTTTACAGGCTGTAACCAGATGTGATAAAGAATGTATACCATAATTGCAATTGGTTAGAGTGATTAAACCATTGAATATCAAATGGCGATGTGTTACTTTTTTCCCATTCTCTCAACAAATAGTTTAACGTATGAAAAAATTAAAAATAACAAGTAACTGACACGTTTGCTAACAGATACCCGTCTTGCAGGGATATCTAAGGCCCTAATATGAAAGCTTTGGGACTCATCGTATCTGGCAGTACAATATCATATCCAACTATGCATTCCAATTAATGCGGATTAATGCAGGAGTTCGTGAAGTTAACTCCGTTGCTAAATCTCAATTAATCCTCAAAGCTTAAGAGAGTTAGTGTCATTTCAGTTGGCAACATTGTTAAAAATAGCCAATTTGATTTTTTGTGAATGAAAAATAAGCAATATTGATAACTGTTTTTAAAATTTTCAATAAAACTAGAAGTTACAAAGCAACGAAAATAATACGAGATGTATGCCATATTTTTAAAGCAGATAAAATTTATATAATGTATATATAGGTTGTCAAAAAAGTCTTGCGGTATTTTAGCTAGTTGGCGCTGAAAGCGCGTAGTTCTAGTTTCTAGTTCTAGGGTCATGCTATACCTTTTTGGAAAGATCATTTCACGCGCTAACACGTGTTTGATTGATTGTCGTTTCTTTTATGTCGTTATAGCGTCGCAAACATGGAGCAAAATAAAGTGAAAATACGGCATATTTTACGGTACTACTACGATAAAGGCAAAAATGCATCTCAAGCCGCCAATAAAATTTGTGCAGTTTATGGACCCGATACAGTTTCCATTTCCACCGCACAACGATGGTTTCAACGTTTTCGTTCTGGTGTAGAGGTGGTCGAAGATGCGCCACGCTCCGGAAGGCCTGTCGTCGAAAATTGCGATAAAGTCGCTGAATTGGTCGAAAGAGACCGGCATAGTAGCAGCCGTAGCATCGGTCAAGAGCTGGGCATGAGTCATCAAAAATTCATTACAATTTCAATAAAAAAAAAATCAATGAAATACCGCAAGACTTTTTTGACAACCCATTATTTAATGTTTTTAGGTGCCTATGAGGAAGCAACGCTCAGGATGAACATTTCAGGACGAGATGGGGTGCTGAAGATAATGGTGTACTCCCACGACTTACGAAAAGTCAAAAGAAATACCACTATTTACCAAGTCAGTTCCATGGAAATACAGTAAGGATGATGCTCACCGAAAAGTGAAACATTTATCAAATAAATGCAGGTGAGTTTGTTCAATAACTACGATTACATTTCTATATACATAGCCCCTCTGTATGGAAGCATTGACGACTGCCGACGACCGACTTTTCGATTTGCTGAACTTTTTGACTAACAAATTTCCAGGCACTTCTTTCACTTATATGTGAAGACGCCAATATAGTTTTTGTTTTTTGTATATTTTCATCAGTTTATGGTCTTGATTCTTTTAATAACAACCGCAATGTTTGTTTTCTATTCATTTTTATTGAAAATATTTTGAAAATGACAATCAGTGTTTTATGAGAGTTTAAAACTACAAATTTGGATTGCTGATGCGCAGTTAATCCGGATAAACGCTGCCTTATTTTAATTAGTTTTCGGTTAAATAAACAGAATAATGTTGCATGAAAATAGTTGGGCCTTTTTCAAATAAATATATTTCTAATAACCCGAAAACTTCGCGGATTTGATCCTTGAATACGTTTTTTTTTGTGCCCTACATAACGAAAAATAAATAAGTACAAGGGAATTAGTAAAGTGCTAGTTGATATAGCACTGCGTAATATAAGTGTAAAATTTAACAATAAAAAATGGAACAAGTAAGGAAGGGCTATGTTCGGGTACAACCGAATATTTTATTCTGCTGC
Organism: Bactrocera neohumeralis; assembly: GCF_024586455.1. Lineage (NCBI taxonomy): Eukaryota > Metazoa > Arthropoda > Insecta > Diptera > Tephritidae > Bactrocera > Bactrocera neohumeralis. The sequence continues at coordinate 16,869,299 of NW_026089623.1, read as the reverse complement.
ATTTTGGAGGAATCAAAATCAAGGAAATACCTTAAGGCGTAAAACGTCAACCAGAGAATCGGAATCCCAGCAATTTTATAATTAGATATACTATATATAACTCATACACTGACCAACATATTCGACGTAAGGTTTGTTAGAAAAACGAAAACCATTATGTGTAGTATATGGGAATTGGGGTAGTATCGACGTGAGTCTATCTTTTAACTATTATCATGCCACATACTAAACAAATAATCGTTAAGGTAACTCATATACAATCATATGAACAAAAGTCTGCCGGATGTTCGAAAATCCTATTAGATATATGCGTGCTAGGCCAAGTTTTCGCCCAATGTTATATATTTTAGGCACAAAGATATACCTGGAATTTCGAAAATCTTTATATTAGCTAATTGGGCGCTCAGGGAAGTATTGACCCGATTCAAGCCATTTTTGATATATGGAAATACTAATGTTGGGACAGGATTCTGTCTAAATTTCAATTGTATATCTCACACATTGACCGATATTTTTGGTCAAATGTCAACTATAAGTACTGGGTTCCGCATATTCGTTTCCCAGAGGCTTGAATAGTTATATTTGGATTAGACCACTTTTTAGCTATAAGGTGATATACTTTCAAGGAAATAGTAGTGAAAAATGCTTTACCGTTATATTAATTACTTTTTTTTATGTTCTGAAAAGTGAAAGAATCAAATGGAATTTAAAATTTTGTTACAAGGGAAGTAGGTGTGGTTGTTGTTCGATTTCGCTCATTTGCAAACTGTGACATAGGAATATGAGAGAAATATTACATTCTAAATTTGGTCGAAATCGGACTGTCGGTTCCCGAAATATGTGAAATATTTATGGCGTTTTTAGTCATTTTAAACAGTACCGTTATATGCGGAGTTGTTTTTTTTGTGTTTTCAATATTTCTTTATTTATTGAATCTGCTTTTTGTTTTAAAAGCATAACAATAAGTTATAAAATCTTTAATCTATTTAAAAACTAGACAAACTAAAGCAAGTACTTGAGCTGTTTTGGTGATACGTTGATTTTTTTACCATAGGTAAAAAAATATCCTGGATCTTTATGGATATTTTTATTACGCGTGAACACGTGCTTGTCCTAAGCAATTTTGATTGGAACCTTTGTATTATATCAATATTAGTTGCACAGGTCACAGTTGAATGCCATACATCCAAATCGGTTTCACGACCGTATTATATAAAAACACTTTGTTATCTAGGCTAAGTTTGGAGTTTTTATTTAAAAGCCAATTTAAATTTACAGCTCTTATCTTTATGCAAGTTATTTTACTCGCTATGTGTTTTCTTCACGTAAGTCTTCTATCTAGGTGAATACCAAGATATATTACTTCATTCGCTTGGGGTACTAAAATATTGTTCATTTTTATTGCCGGGTATATTTTTGGTCTAAGCGAAAACGTAACATGCTTACACTTTTGTTCTTATTTATACGCAAGTTGTCTAGCCATTTTTCGACAGAACGCTGATATTTTGATGCTATAATGTGGCATTTGTTATGGCTTACTAAAGCTGTGTCATCCACAAAAGTTGAAGGAAATGTATTATTAGCTGTTGGAAGATCTGCTGTATATACATACGAGTATTATGTATAGAGTAGGACCTAAAACACTGCCCTGTGGTACACCAGCCCTTATCTGTCATTCATCAGTTATGAAATCTCCCTCTTTTACCATAAATTTTCCATTTTCATACCCTGAACAGGGTATATTATTAAGGGCCTATACCAATGTGACGCGTGAAAAATTAGGCGATTTTCGTGAATTTTTTTAAAAGAAAGTACTAGATTGAATGTTTCAACCTTCTATGAACGTAATAAAGTATATTGTTAGCTATATTAAAAATTTTTTTTTTTACAAAAATATTGAAGAATAACGGAGTTATGTGCTGTCTGCGGAAGTGCCGAAAAAAAGTGCCTCAATTGCTGGCATGATTCCGGTCGATTGAGTAGCTGAAACAAAAAAATTCAAAATGTTTATTAAACTCAAATATATTTTCTATACAATGAACTACAATCTTTGAAAAATATCAAAAATTAAGAAAATGGCGTAATTTTGAAGAAAAAAAATCGTTTTTTTTACAAAAAAAATGGTCGTTTTTTTAATGCCAAATTGACAATTTTCAACCAATCAAAAAGATCGTAGTCTAATGTATAGCAAATGTATTCAACTGTATCCAGTTTAATTTGAAGTCGAACGGTCAATTTCTCGTTGAGTTATAATGTCAGCAATTTTGAAAAATTTCGTTTCGAGAAAAACGCGTTTAAAATTTCACTTATATATGTTTGCACCTCTGAGCGGTCGCTATTTAGAACGCTGCCATTCAAAAACGATTTAAGATGCGATCTCGCCGATTTCACAGGATATTTTTGAATATATAAACTATCGAAAATGCAAAAAAAAAAATTTTTTTGAAAGTGTCACACTGATATAGCCCCTTAAGTTTGTCACGAAGTTTGTAACACCCAGAAGGAAGCGTCGGAGACCTTATAAAGTATATATATAAATGATCAGTACGTTGAGCTGAGTCGATTTAGCCATGTCCGTCTGTCTGGCTGTCCGTCTGTCCGTTCGTCTGTCTGTATATATACAAATTAGTTTTTAAGTTATCGTTTTGAACTTTTGTAAACATCATTTTCTCTTCAGGAAGCTGCTCATTTGTCGGAACTGCCGGTATCGGATCACTTTAACATATAGCTGCCATACAAACTGAATCGGAATCAAGTTCTCGTATGGAAACTTTCACATTTCACAATGTATCTTCACAAACGTTGGCACAGGTTATTTTCTAAGGCAACAATGTAATCTCCGAAGGAATTGTTCAGATCGGTTAACTATAGCATATAGCTACCATACAAACTGAACGATTGGAATCTAGTGCTGGTATGGAAAACTTTTGCATTTGACATAGTATCTTCAATTTGGTATAGATTATTTTCTAAGACAACAATGTAATCTCCGAAGAAATTGTTCAGATCGGCTAACTATAGCATATAGCTGCCATACAAACTGAATGATCGGAATCAAATTTTTGTATAGAAAACTTTTACATTTGATAAGATATACTCACGAAATTTGTTATATATTATTTTCTAAGACAACAATGTAATCTCCGAAGAAATTGTTCAGATCGGTTAACTATAGCATATAGCTGCCATACAAACTGAATAATCGGAATCAAGTTTTTGTATGGAAAACTTTTACAACAATGTAATCTCCGAAGAAATTGTTCAGATCGCTTTACTATAGCATATAGCTGCCACACAAACTAAATGATCGGAATCAAATGCTTGCATGGGAAACTTCCTCATTTGAAGATATATCTTCACGAAATTTGGTATGAGTTATTGTTTGTAGAAATATTGTAATATCAGAAGAAATTGCTCAGATCGGATTACTATAGCATATAGCTGCTATACAAACGGAACGATCGGAATCAAGGGCTTGTATGGAAAACTTTCGCATTTGACGTGGTATCTTCACGAAATTTGGCATGGATTACTGCTTAAGGTAACAATATAATCTTCAAGAAAATTGTTCAGAACGAATTATATATCTAGGATATAGCTTCTATACAAACTGAACACATAGTTACTAAGAGAAGTGCACCTGTGAAGGGTATTTAGCTTCGGTGCAACCGAAGTTAACGTTTATTTTTGTTTAAATAAGACTCCAATGTTTTATACAATTCTAAAGGTAGAATGTTTTTAGTCTTATATAAAAGGTCTTCGTGCCACACCTTATCAAATGCTTGAGCCACGTCTAGAAATATAATATATAATATGAACAGTACTCTCTGTGCTTAAATGCTTTTCGTATCACGTTAGTAATTCCATTTACTTGCTCTATCGTGCTATGTTTTTCTCGAAACCAGAATTGGTGAGTTGGTATTATATTACTTGTATTGTGGTGAAGGAAAGGAGTCATCTTTGATAGTAACAATTTTTCAAATGTTTTAGAAAGACAGGGTAGAAGACTGATTGGGCTGTATGAGGACGGCTGTGTTAAGTCTTTCCCAGGTTTATTTATAAAGATAATCTGCGACTTTTTCAATGAATTCGGATAGTATCCAAGGTTAAGAATTGCATTGAACAGCAAAGAGAGCACTTCCACGGCAATATTTGGTAACTCAATTAGCATTTTTGGGGTACTATTATCATGTCCTGGTGCCTTTTTTGAGTTAGGTTCTTTTATTATTATAATAATTTCAGAAGGTGAAGTCTTAAAAGACTCGAGTGACTCGTTAGCTGTGTTGGGTAAGCTGGACAGCTCAAAGTTGTTTTTAGGCAAATAGGTTGAAATACCTTTCCTAGATGGTTTGCAAAACAATTAGCCTTTTTCTCGTCACTTCAAGCTTGTTGGAGTCAATTGGAGACTTGCAAAAATTTTGGGCTTTCCAAAGAGAGTTTTGCTTTGGACACAACTTCTTTACATATATTTCAGTGTTGAATTCTTCCTCGCGTTTAAGCGCTCTTTTAAATTTACGTATAGCAGATTTCAATTGAAACTGAGTTAAGGGATTTATCTGCCATGCTCATCTTGCACGCCTTTTTTCATTTACAAGCCTTTCTATTTCACTATTAGTTATTTTTCTGAAACCAAGCGGCTTATAGCTTTTGTTTAGTGTTGCTAAGGAAACTGCATTAGTTATTATATCATTGAGTTCTCTTATGCTTTCGTCAATATCTTAGCCAGATGGTTTGATAAGATTTTACACCTTCTTTTGGTTCAGCGAATATGGGTTGTTCATATATCTTTATTAGTACAGGAGAGTGTTCAGAAGATAGGTCAGTACATGTATCAACTGTTATGTGCGATTTATCAACATTTTTGATTACAGCAAAATCAATTAAAAGGGGGCCGTCGCCCCGGGCGCAACGTCATGGGGGCGGCAAAACGATCTTCGCTGTTTTTTAATATTCAGAAAAATACTTCAACATTTTTTTTTTTACAAAATTTATTATAAAAGATAAAGAGTTGTACACTCACAATGTAATAATCTGAATAACAATGAAAAAGATTAATTTTTACTCGAATACTCTTCGGTCTTTGAATTTGTCTTATATCTTTTGGCTTATATTATTCTTAAAAATAGTAGGCAAAATAGGCAAAAATTCCTGCAAATTGTGTCAAAAGTGTACAAGATAGAGGGCGAAAATGGGTTTTTTTTTTATGGCTTTTAATAAGATGTCTTGTAAATTTATATCAATTTCCTCAAAAACCGCATTGTTAGAATTTTGGAACTTCAGAATTTGCGTGGCTTCTAGTTCCTAAATTTTATATACTTAATATCGAAGATATTTTGTAAAAATTCACTTTTATTCGAACCACCTCACGAAACTTGTAGGTTGGTAGATAAAGGGGGGCGGCAGAACATCCTTGGCCCCGGGCGCCCGAAGTTGTAGCTACGCCACTGTGTGTGGCATGCGTCCTTGAGCAGAATATATAATACCACCAGTGATATGTAAAATGAGCTTATCTATTAGTTTATCATAAATATGTAACATGACACTTACGACCCATATGGTCCGTCTTAAGTGGATTGGATATGCAGTTTTTAGAATGTAAGATGAAACTACTTACGTAACGTACTTTGCCAGTACGGTCCGCCTTAAGTGATCCCAAGATGTAAGATGAATTTTCTGCTTATAACATATAGTCTATCTTAAGTGGATTGTAGATATACTTCTTAGAATGTAAGATTAATATTTGTATCTAGGCTTAAGCAAAATATTGTATTTAAGAAAAAAATAAAGAAAACGAGGCAGTTGCACACGAGAACTTGGTTACTACGCCAAGTTTAATTGGCGATCCTGCCTAATCCCTAGTGGACCAAAACGTGTAAATAAAATTCTGCGGTAACCATTTGAGGAGACAAAAAATTTCCGTGTTACCATTAAAAATCACGAACAAGTATCGCAAAAAGTGCAAGAAAAGTGAAAAAAAGAAGCAAAAGCACGTAATTGATCAAGAGATGAGTGTTATGACGCAACGATCGGCATCCTTAATTGATTATTATAATGAAGTTAATCAGAAATTGACATTACTAATAAATACAAGTATAGTGACGCACTGCAACAATTCAGATATTCCAAAACAATTAAATATTAAGAATCGAGAAACCGCGTTAAGAACTTTTATAACTGGTAGATAACTTACCACTTATTTTTAATACCCACTCCTTTTAGGACGCAATATATATAAGTATTTTTTTTTTGTTCACTTCAAGATGACAATTTTATTGGAAAATGCGGAAAGGTTGTAATCAAAATCTCCCTGGTCGGATACCAGTGGAGGCGTAACAATGTTTAACAATATTCAAATTATATTAAAGCACACTAGGAGTTCATGCGTTGGTTCAGCTGCTGCGCGTAGAGGATCTCCCAATGTCGGATCGATGGTTGAGCTGCGCGCCGAAGATGATGAAAAAAAGAAACGTTGAGATGCGTGCCGAAAATACCAAAAAATGTGTAAAAGCGTCCGCCGATGCTTATTGCTCGAAAATCGCTGTCGAAAAGGGACGTCCTCTTCCAGGACGAGGGTTTTTGCTCGTTGGGCTGTGGAGAGTTATGGTGGATTGATGTACGGCGTGTATTAGTGTGTGTGTAGGTGTAGACTTCTGCTTCCAATCGATGAGTGTTGTCTCCAAGTGTGGTGAGTGTGCCAGTGTTGCTTTGTGAGTGGTGTGTTGTGTGGTGTAGTGGTGTATGAGGGCGGGAACTTAACTCATTTATCCAACTGGTTTAAATTACCCCCTCAACTAAATCCTATTTACCTTTTAACACCTACCGATTTGCCAAATGCTCTTGCTAAAGCACGAGAACTTCATTGAAATCAAATACGATTACAATTTGCTTTGCAATTTACTAAAAACAACCATGAAATTGGTTCACGAAACCAGCCTCAAGTAAACCGAAGATATCCGAATTTTCAGAATAACTTAAGGTACCCTCAAACACCGAACCCATGGAAGGGGATCAATAAATCCAATTAATAAACAAGTAAGGAAGAGCTAAGTTCGGGTGTCACCGAACATTTTATACACTCGCATGGTAAAGTGATAATCGAGATTTCATAATACGTCATTTACATATTTTTCAAATACCGTATTTTTGTAAAGTTTTATTCCGCTATCATCATTGGTTCCTAATGTTTATACTCGTATTATACAGAGAAGGCATCAGATGGAATTCAAAATAGCGTTATATTGGAAGAAGGCGTGGTTGTGAACCGATTTCGTACATATTTCGTACATGTCATCAGGGTGTTAAGAAAATATTATATACCGAATTTCATTGAAATCGGTCTAGTAGTTCCTGAGATATGGTTCTTGGTCCATAAGTGGGCGGCACCACGCCTATTTCCAATTTTTAAAAAAAGCCTGGGTGCAGCTTCCTTCTGCCACTTCTTCCGTAAAATTTAGTGTTTTTGACGTTTTTTGTTAGTCGGTTAACGCACTTTTAGTGATTTTGAACATAACCTTTGCATGGGAGGTTGGCGTGGTTATTACCCGATTTCTTCCATTTTTGAAATGTATATGGAAATACCTGAAGGAAACGACTCTGTAGACTTTGGTTGACATAGCTATAGTAGTTTCCGAGATATGTACAAAAAAATTAGTAGGGGGCGGGGCCACGCCCACTTTTCCAAAACAATTGCGTCCAAATATGCCCCTTCCTAATGCGATCCTTTGTGCCAAATTTCACTTTAATATCTTTATTTATGGCTTAGTTATGACACTTTATAGGTTTTCGGTTTCCGCCATTTTGTGGGCGTGGCAGTTGGCCGATTTGGCCCATCTTCGAACTCAACCTTCTTATGGAGCCAAAGAATACGTGTACCAAATTTCATCATGATATCTCAATTTTTACTCAAGTTACAGCTTGCACGGACAGACGGACGGACAGACAGACATCCGGATTTCGACTCTACTCGTCGCCCTGATCACTTTGGTATATATAACCCTATATCTGACTCTTTTAGTTTTAGGACTTACAAACAACCGTTATGTGAACAAAACTATAATACTCTCGTTAGCAACATTGTTGCGAGAGTATAATAAACCCAGTCATGTGCAAAGAAACCAACCACATGTTAGGAGTAACAAGTATAATTGGCAGATCAATTACCAACCAACAAATATACCAAAAAGGTCAATTGAAAGTGCACAAATAAGCACAAAACTCAACAAAGAATTCAAAGAATCAATAATATTGGTGAGAACCATTTTTTAGGGTAATCTCTGATTTGCGTGTGTTATTAAAACCGATACAAAAACTGGGCAAATCTTTAGAATTATCATAGATACGGGAGCAACCAGCTCATATATACGGACTGGAATTTATAATAATAAAAACATTTTAGCAATTAAAAAGAGGGTTAGAACCATTCATAGTTCGACCATTATAAAACATTTTCATAATATCAATCTGTTGGGTATACAGGAACGTTTTTATGAAATTGATAATTTAGAGAGCGATCTCTTAATTGGAATTAATTTCGTCAATAAAATCGGAGCGACAATTGATATTCCAAATAGAAAATTGATTTATGGGGATAATAAAACAGAGAAAATAAATTTTGTTAATGATTTAATTATACTAAACCGCTTGGGACAAAAAAATTCTGAGGCACCCGTCAAAATTAATACAAAATAGCAAAAAAAGTGAAAAATTTGTATCATGCAAAAATAAAATAAAAAATTATACTACGGATTATACTACGGATAAATGTGCTCACAATATTTAAAAAATAAATAATGTTGAAATTTCTAACGAACTTGCTGATATGTATAAATATAATATAAATGAAACTAAAGATATCAACATTCCATTACAAAGATATGATGTTATTAAAATAATAAATAAAGCCCATCAAAACGTGAACATGGATTTACCTTTTGGAACAGATTTTAAAGCAGAAATTAAAATTGAGAAAGACAAACTTATATGGTCTAAACTATATCCTTATCCTATATCTGCAAATAATTTTTTTAATAAGGAAATCAAAATTTTACTCGTAAAAGGGATTATACGACATAGTAAAAGCCCGTATAATTATCCCGTTTGGGTCATTCCTAAAAACGGAATAAATGAAGATGGTAGTCCGAAATTGAGAATAGTCATTGATTTTAAAAAAATAAATGACAGAACAATAACCGAATATACCCAAATGCCTTATCCCGACTTTTTAATTTGGGAGAATCGAAATAATTTTCCACAATAGATTTATGGTCTGGATTTCGTCAGATATTGATGGAAAAAACGACATAGAAAAAACAGCATTTTCTGTAAATAACGGGAAATATGAATACCTAAGAATGCTATTTGGACTTATAAATGCTCCAAGTATATTTCAGAGAGCAATGAATAATATTTTACATGAATGTTTAGGAAAATTTTGTAACGTATACGTTGACGACATAATTGTATTTTCAGTATTTGAACCCTTAAAAAGAGCTTTACAAGAACAAGTTGAACTAGTTCAACCAAACTTTGAAAAAAATTAATTTTAACTACTGATGCATCTAATGTTGCTGTAGGTGCAGTTTTATTACAAGAAGGAAGACCAATGACATTTATTTCAAAGACACTAAACTCTACCGAACAAAATTACGCAACAAACGAAAAAGAATTATTCGCCATAGTTTGGGCATTAAAGGCATTACGCCATTATCTTTATGTAGTAAAAAATTTAGAAATTCACACGGATCATCAACCATTAGCATTTGAAATGTCCGAAAAAATTCCGAATGTTAAAATGAAAAAGTGGAGAGCTTTTATAGAGGAGATTTCTCCAAAAATAATTTATAAACCAGGAACAACAAATGTAGTTGCTGACGCATTACCAAGACAAGTATTAAATTATTTAACTAGTTCAGGTGAATCGAGTGACTCAAGTGATTCACTAATAGAAACCCAACATTCTGCAGAAAGTAGCGCTGAGTATCAAATTCATGAAACAATAAAACCTTTGAATCATTTTAAGCAACATATAGTAATTGATAACGGAGAAAGAATTACTGTCTTAGAGACTATTTCATCTTTTAATATTAAACTTTTTTAACTGAATATGACAGACCACAAAATATAATTGGTTTTTTCAGAGCCGGAACTAGCTGCTTCAGCGCCTGTGGCAACAACCTTGCTTGCGCCCTTACCATATAGTATAATGGAAACCGATGTTGCCCAAATCAAAAATCATATATTTACAAGTGAAAGAACGTACATCTTATTTTCAATAATAATTTATACAAGGATCGCTTATATCGTTCAGAATAATACTTTTCTGGATTTCGCCTCTGCAAATAAATCGATTATTTTATCGAAATTGAGACGTGTTGTAGTATCCTTCTCAATCGACAAAATAGAAATATTCGCCAACCGTTCCTGGCCTAAAGAGGAACGAAGATAAGATTTGATGAGTTTTAGCTTACTAAAAGAACGCTCGCAAGTAGCCGTCGTAACAGGCATGCATAAGAATATTCTCAGTGCTGTTGTTATGTTCGGATATACATCCTCGAGCGACAGATCGAATATTTTTTCTAATACATTCAAATGGTTCATGTCTTTGGCTTCACTCATCAGCGTCGTTGCTTGAAATTTGAAACTCTCAATTTCTGATGAAAATTCATGCGGATCCAAGTCATCAGGATATTTGATAGCGAGATCTGCCGCTATTTTGGTTAGTTGAGTAACACTGGTGTTCACAATTGCTTGACCGCTCAAAAATGCGAAATCATCGGCAACTTTATTTACTTCAAGAACTTGGTTCAGTCCTGCTTTGAAATGAGTTTGCGCACTTATAGATGGAGATTCATCTTTCGCTTTTTCTCCCGGCATCATTTTCTTTGGTCGTTTTCGAGTATATTGGAAATCTGGTGTTACTTGCAATTGTTCAGCTGTCACAATTGATGATTGCAAAATTTTTGTGAAGAAAGTCTCTCGGTATATGGTTAATTGTGACAGCAATCTATTTATTATTGCATTTACATTTTGCAATCTCTCCGTCACTATTCATCTGTGCTCGACCTGAGTGAGTTGCGCTTTGACCGGAAATACTACCAATTTTTGTTTTTCAAATGGCACCTACATATTTTTCCCTTGATTTTGGAATACGAACTAATTATCCTATACAATAACGTAAAACGACTAATGGCAAGTTTCCATGGATATTATAAATAGGAACCTTGATGTGTAGTTGATATTGCTAGATTAGGATACAATTTTCAAATACTATTTTCTTGGAATTTATGCACATTGTATATTATTCTAGAGGGGAATGAATGTTTATTCCAAAACTGAAGAAAAAACATGTATGTGTCGTTTGAAAGACAAAAATTGATAGTATTTCCGGCTAAACCGGAAGTTATACCGAAAATCAGAAAGCACCTTCCGATAGTCCTTATTGTCTATGGAAAACAAAATCTACAATTTGCACAATTTTACATCATTGCATCACATGTTATTGAAAAAAGCATGCGTTTTGTCACCTGGATCACAGATGAACACAGATTGTGGCTGACTGGCCTATAGCACAACACACGGCACGGCCGGCAGTGGGCACAGAAACAGGACTGACAGACTCGCACTAATAGCGTGGCGCCCCCGATTTCTGGAATAGCACGTCCACGGGTGCCCTTGCTTTGTGCGCGCCTCGCGACGATTACATTCGCACTGGCACGTGTGGTACTGCCGCATTGCTGCCCACTGCACTGGCTCTGGCGCTGCAGTTTTTTCGGTCCGTTCGCGCCCTATGTCTCTTGTTTCGCCCGCCGTGGGTGACGCGCCAGTTTCAGACGGTAGCTCTTTCGGACGCTCAGCAACCGATATTTCGTCAGGCGTATGTAGGCTCAACCTACATTGCGCCTCTGCGACTGTTGCGCCCGTGGCGGGTGCCACCTTCGCCACGCCCTAGTTACGGCTCTGGGTTTTTTAAAAGAATACATGAATCCAAAAATAGTTACAGGAATATTTTGCACACCTGAAGTGCTATATGCAATAAAAAACATTTTGAAGGAGACATTTCTCACGATAAAATTTCTATATACTAAACTATTCCCTAATGATATATGCAATAAAGAAGATCAAGGAACGATATTTATATACGCACCAGAAAATAAAACTAAGAACATTGTGTATCATAAAGCATTAGAATAATACTCGTAAACACTTTGTTTTCGGAATAATTTTGATTTATTAATATAACAATTAGAATTCAATAATCACCTCCTCGGGGATTTGCTATCTTGACGTGATGAGGGGCTCAGTAGATATAATGATCCAAAGAGCGATGCTGGCGGTAGCGTAGCTACCAGTAGGGCCACCCATGCCGGTAAGGTCGATGGTGAATATCGAAGCTAAAAGCAATCCACAACATATCAGCGTCTGTTACTATAAGTACGACTGAAAGCGGATGTCTGTACTTGTATATAAATGTGTAAGGACGGAAAACAGTAAACCCTTCAGAAGGCAAGGGGAAACCACTGAAGTATACTTCCCAGCTTATCATATGACAATGATAGTAGAACCAAAACAATGGCCCTCAGTCTCCGGCAAATCGAGGGTGCTAAGAATCCCCGGAGGTAAAACAAAGCAAACTTTAAACATCGGAACATGGAACACAAGAAGTTTATACGAGCCTGGAAAACTAGCTAATACGATTTTAGAAATGGAAAAATTAGACATCGATGTACTTGGCATAAGTGAAACATGGTGGCCAGATTGTGGAGAATTTATTTCCCAAAATACAAAGTTCTTTTTCTCTGGCAACCAAACTAAAAATCACCGCAATGGTGTAGGCATTATAGTTAAAGAAAACATTGCAAAATCTGTCATCGGATTCGTGCCGAAATATGATAGATCAATGATGCTAAAAGTATTTGCAAAACCACTGAATATTAATATTATTCAAGTCTATGCTCCAACGGCCGACAAAAGTGATGACGAAATAGAAAGTTTCTATGATGAGCTAGACGAACTTATGCGATTAACAAAACCATACGAAATAAATATAATTCAAGGCGATTTTAATGCAAAAGTTGGAAGAGAAAAAGTTGAAGGAGTTGCAGGCCAATACGGCTTAGGTGAAAGAAATGATAGAGGAGATCGACTAATTCAATTTTGTCAAGAAAACAAATTAATAATTTCGAACACATTATTTAGCCTGCCTCCCAGAAGACTTTATACATGGAAATCTCCATCGGACGCCTCTGATAATATCATCAGAAATCAAATGGATTATATTCTGATAAATAATCGCTTCTGTTCCTCAATAAAAAAAGTCAATACATATCCAGGAGCGGATGTACCTTCGAATCACAACTTGCTACTGGCAAAATTGCGTATTAGGCTAGCCATAATTAAAAAAAAGTAAGCCGCAATTTAAGCTAAATGTTGATAAGTTGCGAGACGAAAGTGTGAAATGCCTATTTGAAAGTGAAATCAATGAAAAAATAAATGATATCCCATCAGGAAGTGCGGAAAGTATATGGAGCGACTTAAAAGAGATAATTTGTACTACAGCAAAAAACTCTCTTGGAATAAAAAAGAAAGAAAAAAATAAAAATAATTGGATGACAGATGACATATTAAAACTAATAAGTAAACGTCGGGAATATAAAAACAAAAACACTGACATGTATAAACAACTGAATAGGAAAATAAGGAAGATGATCCGTAATGCAAAAACAAACTGGATAAACAATGAATGCCAAGAAATTGAAAGACTACAATTTTTACATGATACCTTCCATTTACACAAAAAATTGAAAGAAGCCGCAGGTATTCATCGTAAAAATCCGCCCTAGATCCTCATAAATGAAAACAATGAGGTGGTATTTGATATAAATGAAAAGAAAAGTATATGGAAAAAATACATTGAAAACGTTTTTTCGGATGACAGTAGATTGAACCAGAATCTTCATCTTCATCACAGACCAACTGGCAATTATATTACGAAAGGCGAAATAGAGAGAGCTATACAATCCATGAAAAATTACAAAGCAACTGATCGGATGAAATTTTAAAGTTAATAAATGACAAAAATATGACTCTCTTAGTAAAGCTTTTTAACCAAGTTTATGACAATGGCCAATATCCAAAAGACTGGTTAAAATCAACATTCATACCACTACCTAAGAAAAATAATGCGAAACATTGTAGTGAGTACAGACTAATTAGTCTAATGTCACATGCTCTTAAGATATTTATTGAAGTCATTCACCCCAGAATATATAAGAAATGTGAAGAGTCAATGGGTAAGACGCAATTTGGCTTCAGAGAAGGTCTTGGAACACGCGAGGCATTGTTCTGTTTACAAGTCTTGGTTCAAAACTGTAAAGATGTCCAAAAAGATGTATTTTTATGTTTTATTGATTATGAGAAAGCTTTCGACACCATTAAACACGATAAACTTATGGAAATTCTTCATTCTATGGGAATAGATGACAAAGAGATTCGTTGCATAAGAAATCTATATTGGCAGCAAACTGCCCATGTAAGCATCAATGGTGATATAACCGAAGAAATATCTATTTCACGAGGTGTAAGACAAGGATGCATTCTGTCACCCTTGTTATTTAACATATATTCTGAAGTAATATTTCCAGAATCGGTAACCAGTATTGATCAAGGTGTGAAAGTTAATGGTATTTTCATAAATAATATACGCTATGCAGATGACACTACACTTATAGCCGATAGCTTGATGGGATTACAAGAACTTGTAAACCGAGTTAACTTACGTAGTGACGAATATGGCCTACGCATTAACATAAACAAGAGGAAGTACATGATTATTAGCAGGAAAAACATATACAATGACACACACCTCATGATTAATAACAATCCAATCGAAAGAGTTAAAAATTTTAAGTACCTTGGTTGTCAGATCAATGAAAGTTGGGACTGTTCAAAAGAAATAAAATGTCGAATCGAATTTGCGGGAACAACTTTTCTCAAATACAAAAACATATTATGTAGCCATGACCTCATCACAACCAAAATACGTTTTTTAAAATGTTATGTTTGGTCCGTGCTTCTCTATGCGATGGAAACGTGGACTCTAAAAATCACAGATATGAACAAGCTAGAGTCCTTCGAGCTATGGCTTATTAGAAGAATCCTAAAAATTCCATGGACAGATCGAGTTACAAACAGTGAAGTTTTGAGAAGAGTGAACCGCAATAGAGAGTTGTTAAGGACTATAAGACAAAGAAAAGCAGCCTACCTAGGACATATTATGAGGCACTCTAAGTATGAGCTCCTACAAATAATTATCCAAGGAAAAATTGAAGGAAAACGGGGTATTAGTCGTAAACAACTTTCGTGGCTTCGAAACATTCGACAATGGACAGGAATCCAGAACATTGGCAACCCTATAGATGTGGCGAGAGATAGAGAGATATATGCTGCGATAATTCAAAATCTGTGATATTTTTTAATTTTTTTTTTTTCTTTCAATATACAATATAGTATATATTTAACATGTAAACAATACATTATTATATTAATATTAAGCTTATTAATACTGTACATATTATTAAATGTTATATGATCACCAATATTCGAATACGAATTGGCAAATAAAGAAGAAGAATTACAGTTAAGAAGAGAGAACATTGTCTGTCGGGTCAAAAAGGTAACAGATATTTCTTGATTATAGGGCGGTAAGAAGTTCGCCGGGTCAGTTAGTATTCAATATAGGGAAGATTTTGAGAAGGAAAAATATCGTTATATGTTATTCGAGTATTGTATACTTATAAGCTTACGAAAAACTCTGTATATTCCCAGACTTACAGATGTCATTATGAATAGGAGCTAATTTCATTTTTTAATAAACTTTCTTTTTCCGTTTTATACCGTCACCAATTCAACATGCGTTTGCTTTGCTAACACAAATAATTGCAGAGATTTTGAGGGCCCCATATTGTACACCATACCAAAAGAAACTAAATGAAAATTACGATAATTGTTCAAACTTAATTATGAAACCGTATAAGCTTTTAAAGAATTGGGCAACTTCTGTACTTCGTTTTCCTAAAAACTTTAAAAGTGATTTCAAGCTTAAAATCGGAAATTATAAAATATCCCACAATCAACCAGCATCGAAGAATTGTAATAGAAAATGTCGAATCTTTTCGCGCTCAACCCTTCCCGTGCTGGGATACTTAGAAGAGACTCATAGCCGAATTTCTCAAGCTGTCAAAGATAGCATTAGTTTTTATAACCACAAGGCTACATTTTCAGCGATAGTTCTAGTAAGTTTTTCTTTACAAATTTTACAACTGAAAATTATTGGTTTAGCAAGCGTGTCCATGACGTAAAGAAATAATCTTACACCTTTTCCACGTGAACGCCATTTATTTTAAAATTGTGGTTAGAGTATCAACCCCACAGAGCAAGTCGTCTACGAAGAATGATGACTTCACGATTTTTGGGAATTATTCTTAATGCTGCTTTCTATACGTTACAGTATATAGTTGGTACGAATACCTTCAGTCAGTGAACTCCTCCACAGAATGTACTGGAATTTTCGATCATCTTCGTGCATTAATTCTTGCCGATACCTCTTGACTATGTCTACAGGGAGTGCCAAAGTATAGAATCAGAAACGAAGAAGAAAACCATTGTATTGTAGGAGCAATCATTTAAATAGATTGATTTTACCTGTTGGTTTTAGCACGCACTGATATGGTATTGATAAAATAAAGCGGTTCGCTGAAATTTAGATTTTTTACAACGCTCATATGATCCAAGTTTTCGTTCTGCTGCAAGGTCTTATTAACACGATTTCCTCGTATAAATGATCACAACTATGTTGTATACGAGTTTAAGTCCGTGTGATGGTAGTAACTTATTCCCATTTTAACAACTTTTCCAATTTGGCATCGAAAGATGTTTTAGGTATGTTATTATTGTCTGTTTTAAAGTGTCCCGAAACAATTAAGCTTTAAAGCGTCTTTTGCAATATGGGTAAATTAGATACAGGATGAATTTGGCCCATATACGGAAAAACACAATTAAAATCCCTATGGTTGCTATTGGTACAGAAATGACACGATATTCTAGAGCAATTGATGCAAATTTCCTTTGAATGGTCGAAACATTGAGTAATGTTTAGCGACATAAGCGTTTACAATTAAAAACCTTATGGTTGTTATTGGTACAGAATTGACACAATATCCTAGAGCAGAATGATTTATAGCCTCTGGTTGAGCCCTTGATTTCGGAGTGAAGCATTTGTTAGCACCTTGAGTTGCCGAAGTATTAACATGGGTGTTGTCCAGAGACCCCATATATTGGCAGTGTCTTTCTAAAACTGCGATGCAATCCTCCCGTACAGCATTTTGAAATTTAGCTACTCCTTCCACCTTTTGTTGATCTGTTGATCAGACTTTTGGACGATTCAACAAATAAGCATAGCTTGGCAAATTTGCTTGGCACTACTTAGTGTTGTCCAGGAACCATAAATAGCTGAAGCCTTATCAATCAAACTTCATAGATGAAGTCATATAACATCATATCAACTGATAAATCAAATAATGAATTTATTCCTTCCCAGAAAATTAGTGTTTTGTTGTCAAAACGTATGTATGTGCATTGAACCGTTCAAACGCCTTGGAGATAATTTCGCAAATAAATTCGTGGTCAATTATTTGCTTGAACAAGGTGACAAAGGTTTCAAAATTTGAAAATTTACTATCAAACGTAGGAAGCTTTATAGCACAGCCAGTGAAAAACGTAGAATCCTGGCTCGTGTCAGCTGGCACGACCTATCTTATGGGCGCGCAATGTAACTGCAGAGTGAAAAACACTACTCCCTTCTCTCTTTGACGTGGGATGACGTGAGAATTCACGACATTTGGATTTCTTCCGTGGAAACGTGTCAGCTGATTGCTCTCTCACAACGCAGGGTTGCCAATATCGATACACTGTAGTAATTATCAACTTTTATAATTCAATCTGTTCAATATGTTTCAATATGTTTGAAATTTTCATAAAATAACTTAAAATCAGAGTCGAATGCTATAATTTATAAATATGTAAACTATTTTTAATAGTTTGTTTTCAGTTTTGATATTTTATATTGTAAAAAATTGTAATTCAAAATATAAATGTGTACAAAACTATATATGCGTATTGAGCAATGGCAACATTGTTCAAATGTAAACAAAGAAAGATGGCTGATTTCTGCGTTTTTACCACGTTTTCCACTGTGCACATATTTTGCCGATGAGGAAGGAAAAGGAAGGAAGGCAGTAGCGTTTTTCACTGGCTGTGATATTAGTGGTGGGAGTTTTGAAGTTGATTGTACCACGCAAGTTGTGTCATCTCCATCTTCAACATTCAATCTTTCGATGCCAATTTGAATTGAGAGAACCTGATTAAAATATAACTCCAAAATGACTAAACTCCATATGTATTTTGCACCTGAAAGAGCCTTTCCTCCTGTTCGCAAGCTGGCGTCAATGTTATTTCTAATGCGCAAAATATTTTTCTTGGTGCCGGCGCGTTGCTATTTTAGCTCGTCCAAAGACATTGCAGAACAGGATCTTATCCTTCATATCGGCTTCAAAATTATTTTTAATAACTATAGTTCTACTAGTAAGTAGATAGTTTCTTGGCAAAAAATATATCAAACAGATTAAAATTAATAAAACAATTCATTTTAAATGAAATATGTTTTAAGTTTGAATTTTGAATACAATGTTTTAATAGCTAGTATATATTACGAATAAATAACTTCACTTTCTGTTAATTTATGCAATTTGTTTCTTACCTTACCGAAGGAATGCTCGAATTTGTTACTGTTTGTTGGTTGTGGTTCGTAATGCATGTAATTCCAAGACGATCTCAGGTTCTGTCCGGATCCGGACGAAAAATATCTGAAATGATCACCTGTTCCACTTTACTAAAAGAAACACTTACATTTTTTGATAAAATAAATATTTTATTAGTTACTTCAAGGTACATACATATGTACATTTTTGATTAATATACCCGACGAAATACCAAAAACACAAAACCGCTCTTTATGCTTAAACTTTGCATCTTTTTGTCTTTTTATCATTATTTTCTCACAATCTTAATAAAAGTGTAAAATTAAATTAAATATAAAACGATATTAGTTACTAATAATGATAACATCCATTTGATATGATTTCTTAAAAAAAAGTAATTGTTAAGGAAATTTAAATGTTTTTTATTTAGTGTGAGGTACATTCGATACAATTAATACATTCACATCAGAGAGCTGCAACGAGTATGATAAAATCAGAACAGACACTCGTACCAAAATCAGCATAGACAACGCTGTTGATCAATTCGAGTGCCCGCCAGCGTCAATTGATCTGATGCAACACGAACAATCTGTTCTTCGGCAATCACAAAACGGTATGGCTGGCTTCCGTTCCAATCGTATCATGTCAGTTCATAGCGTTGCGACGATTGTTTGAATTGATGTGAAACTTCGGGTAAACTATAAGTAAATCTACTAGTAAATCTATGAGTACAGCTCACAACAACAATTTTCTGGTGGACTGATTGGAATCATGTGTAGCAAAAAATGGCAGCTTTGAAAATGTGCGCATGTTACAAATTTTCGATGCGCAACAATAGAAATTTCGTCTTGCCCTCGTTCACTGCCAAACCCATTTTCTGTGCTTCCTTGTCCAGCCTGGAGAAAGCAGAACTAACGACGCAGGTGTTAAGGCCGATGATATCAATATCATCGGCATCCGCCAGCAGCTGTACAATCTTATTGAATCCATCCATTTAGTTCTGCAGCTCAACCTATTTTCTCCAGAAGCAGGTTGCAGATAGGGAGTCGCCTTGTCTGCCTTGTTTGGTATAGAACGGCTCGGAGAGGTGCTTCCCGATCCTGACGGAGCCTTTCGTGTTGCTCAACGTCAGTTTACATAGCCGTATTAGTTTTGCGGGGACACCAAATTCTGAGAAATTTTCTTCATTTTTCCTTAATTAAAAATTTATATAAAATGCTACAAATTATTTGGCAATGAAATAACCTGTACTCTTTAATAATATACTTCAAAATGCCAGGAGTTTACTCTTCGTAACTAAAAACTCTTTGCCGTTTATTGAAAAATAACGTTAAATCAAAATTAAAGTGTACTGAGGTTGGTGTGGAAGATGGAGTCATGTGTAGAAGCTCACGCAAGTGAGGAAAGTTCTCTGATCGCCATTCACTTGGGGGTGGCCAGAAACGATTCTTTTACACATGGCTCAAGCAGCTCACAACTTCTGGTCTTTGACCAAGTATTATCTGGCTAGCCTAAGTACATCCGTTTGAAGGCGAGCTAAAGTGAGAAGGCGAAACCTCCCCTACATAGGGTTGTGCGCTGGGTTTGGGACTCGCCATGTAAAAAATCTTAACAATGAAAACTAACAATCAGCCTCGGATGAGAGACCCCCCTTTTGATGACGACCATGGCTAACGAATTAAGGACTACGAATTGAGGGTATATACCTGGAATGTCCGGTACCTTAATTGGGAAGGTGTCGCTGCCCAGCTCGTTGATGTCTTCGTGAAAATAAAGGCTGACATCACCGCCTTCCAAAAAATGCCATGGAAGGGACAAGGGCAGCGATGAGTAGGTCCTTGTGGCATTTAATACAGTGGCCATATAAAGGAACCCCAAATGGGTTGAGGCTGATCGACTTCACTGGCGCCCGAAAAACCACCAACCAGAGCGACCATGCTGTGATAGACGGAAGACACGTCTCCGGTGTTTTAGATGCGCGTGCGCTCCGAGGACCTAACATCGACTCGGACCACTATCCTATGGCAGCCAAGATTCGCACCCGCCTCTGTACAGCAAAAAATGCACGTCAACAAACACAAGGAAGGTTCGACGTTAAGAAGCTGCAATCACAACAGATAGCCAAACGATTTTCTACTCGACTTGCACTCCTGCTCTCTGAGAGCACTCGTCAACAACTTGGTATAAGGGAACTGTGGAACTGTGTGGGACTCAAACTCCTTACGTACAGCTTCAACCGAAACCATTGGTTTACGGAAAATACAAAAGAACAGCTGGTATGACGAGAGAGAAGGAGAGAAAACAGACTGCGGAGCTCGAAATGTTACGATCGACCACAACACGTGCCGTATGGGATAGATATCGAGAGTTGAAGAGGGAAGCGAGACGCATTTGTAGACAGAGAAAGAAAGAGATAGAAATGAGTGAGTACGAAGAGCTTGATAAGCTGGCCGACAGGGGTAATGCTCGAAAATTCTACGAAGAGATGCGGCGGCTAACTGAAGGTTAGCATACTCTTATAGAACCCCCAAAGGTAATCTAGTGACCGACGTCCAGAGCATACTTAAATTATGGAGGGAGCACTTCTCCAGCCTGCTGAATGGCAGTGAAAGTACAACGCCAGGTGAAGGCGAAGCCGATTCTCCAATCGATGACGATGGAGCATACGTTCCATTGCACGACTATGAAGAAATTCGAATAGCAATTACCCGTCTGAAGGACAACAAAGCAGCGGGGGCCGATGGATTGCCGGCCGAGCTATTCAAACACGGCGGCGAAGAACTTATAAGGAGCATGCATCAGCGTCTTTGCAAAATATGTTCAGACGAAAGCATGCCCAACGATTGGAATTTAAGTGTGCTGTGCCAAATTCACAAAAAGTGAGACCCCACAATCTGCGCCAACTACCGTGGGATAAGCCTCCTCAACATCGCGTACAAGGTTCTATCGAGCGTATTGTGTGAAAGATTAAATCCCACCGTCAACAAACTGATTGGACCTTATCAGTGTGGCTTTAGGCGTGGCAAATTAACAACCGACCAGATATTCACCATGCGCCAAATCTTGGAAAAGACCAGTGAAAGGAGAATCGACACACACCACCTCTTCGTCGCTTTCAAAGCTGATTTCGACAGCACGAAAAGGAGCTGCCTTTATGCCACGATGTCTGAATTTGGTATACCCGCAAAACTAATACTGCTATGTAAGCTGACGTTGAGCAACATGAAAAGCTCCGTCAGGATCGGGAAGGACTTATCCGAGCCGTTCGATACCAAACGAGGTTTCAGACAAGGCGGCTCCCTATCGTGCGACTTCTTCATCCTGCTGCTGGAGAAAATAACTCGAGCTGCAGAACTTAATCGAACAGGTACAATCTTTTATAAGAGTGTACAGCTGCTGGCGTATGCCGATGATATTGATATCATCTGCCTTAATACCTGCGTCGTTAGTTCTGCTTTCTCCAGACCGGACAAGGAAGTAAAGCAAATGGGTCTGGAAGTGAACGAGGGCAAGACGAAATATCTCCTGTCATCAAACAAACAGTCGTCGCACTCGCGACTTGGTACTCACGTCACTGTTGACAGTCAGAACTTTGAATGCTATCTACCATCCCTACTGGCAGCCATCGCGTGCACATATAATAACCTCCGCACAATAATTACCACAAAAAAAATGATTTTTTTTCCATGTAATTTATATGGAAAACAGAAAATTTGAAACAGGCACCCCTTAATATTAATATTAATCTTCTTTTGAGTGACTTTCTTTTTTACATTTTCGAAAGTTTTTAGCCTGTTTTTCAGTTGAAAACAAAGGTTGACTCAGAATGACACACCCTAATGTATATACAAACAATGTATTTGAAATAGAGCAGAAGTGCATGAGTTAATCATTGGTCTTTCAGTGGTCGGCATGAGAGGATGTGTCACTGCGTTGGTGAGCAGTGAGAAATTGGAATTAAAGTTAAGCAAATTTTATAAGCAAAATTATAAAATAAATTCTTTTTCAATAAAATTTTAAAATTAAATATGTTTTCACTACGTTGGAGCAAAAATATATGAAAATCATAGTAATATTATAAATGCGAATGTAAGGTTGTTTGTTCCGCTTTCACGCAAAAACTACTTAACCGATCATCATGAAACTTTGTACATATACTCTTGAAAGTATTGGAAGAAAGGTACTTTATATTAAAAAACAAAATTTTACGAAAGATAAAAAAAATTGTTTGTCAAAAAATCGTCAAATTTAGCTACTTCAACGCCATCTATCATTACAGTAATAAAGTTTCAACCCTAATACTGTAATACCGTCCCACTGTATTACCGGCGGTGACGACAATATCTAATTCAATTGAATATTGTTTCAACTGTTTCTAATTTTTCTTTATTTATCGTTATTTTCTTCAGTCGTTACATGCAATATAAAACTATTCAAATTTTTGAGGTAATCCACAATTTTTGTGGTTAGCTGTCATTTTATTATTTTAGATCTTACTCGCTGATGTTAATTCTTACTCTGTTTTTCTTTGAAAATGTCTCGGAAGCGGAAATCTGGTCTAACCAAAAATTCATCGCGGGCACGCAGAGCTGAGAAGACAACAACAAGCAGAGCGACAAAGAGTTTTGAGAGCAGCTGAAACGCCAACAAGCTGCACTGCAGACAACTAGAAGAGCGATAGAAACACCAGAACAATCGCAGGCGAGAATAATTCATAATGCAGACATGCAGACCACGCGCCGCCGAAATTTCATGCGTAATGATTGGGATGTGTTTAATGGTACTGGGTTTCAATATGATCCTTCAATTGAATATCATAATCATCCATTGATTGTTATTGGCTCAATGAATAAAAAATGTCAGTACCGCGATGCTTTTAAATGGAAAGATGAAACTGCTGCAATGTGCTGTTCCGATGGTAAAGTTTCACTTCCATTACTTGGTGAACCAAAAGAGCCTTCGAAAACTTTATTATTAAATGTTGCAGATGAGTCAAAGCAATTTCTAAGTGATTTCCGTCAAACCCTCCCAGTGATTCAGAGGGGGACACCAGCAGATGAAATTCAAGCGTGCATTAAATCATAAAGCTTATGGTCGACACTTGAAAAACTCCGCCTGAAAACGAATATGAGAGTGCATCTTCATAATGACGTGGATTCAGGACTTCACGCAGAAATGTTGTTGAAAATTTATGATGATTGTTTAGATGTTGACGCTGAAGGCTACATATTACTGTCAAGAGAATTTTGTAATTTAGTAGAAAGTGATGTGGATCTCATTGCTAATGTTTTTCCAGAATTGCAACAAAATTTGTGTAGTGATCAGTGGTTGTGTGCAAGAGCAATATTAGCACCAAGAAATTAAATTGTTAATAGGATCAACACTGTCATTTTAAAAGGGGTTCAAGGAGAAATGAAGGAATATTTGTCAATGGATACAATTATAGATACGAAACTAAGTACTTCATATCCTGTGGAGTTTTTAAATTCACTTGAACTATCGGGTGTCAAGTAAACTTCAATTCAAACTAAATGTACCAGTAACGCTTATGCGAAATCTATATGCTCCTGGCTATGTAATGGAACAAAGCTTCGGATAACAAAAATGGGACCGAACATACTTGGTGTTACTATTTTAACAGGTGTCGGTAAGGGAAATAGTGTTATAATACCTCGGATACCAATTATTCCCACTGATCTTCTATTCCAATTTAAAAGGGTTCAGTTTCCCGTCAAGCTTAGCTTTGCAGTTACTATAAGCAAGGCACAAGGACAAACATTACAGGTAGCAGGAGTGCATTTAGAAAAGCCATGCTTCTCTCATGGTCAACTTTATGTAGCCTGTTCACGTGTGTCTAATGCCCGGAATTTACACATATTTGCACCCGACGGGAAAACTTATAACATTGTCTGCATAAATATCCTAGATTAATACTTTATTTATATTTTATTTTATTTTTTTAAATTGTTAGAATTCAGATTAATTAATTTTTGTTACGGTGAAATATATTTTAACATTTAATGTTGCATTTCAATACGCATATTTTAAGGTGTTAAACCTTCATTGTCTCTCATCCGAGGCTGTTTTAAGGTTTTCATTGGTATTGTTTTTTTACGTGGCGGGTCCCAAGCCCAGCGCACAACCCTTGTAGGGAATGTTTCGCCTTCTCACTTTAGCTCGCCTTCGAACGGATGTTCTTAGGCTACCCAGAGGATACTTGGTCAAAGACCGGAAGTAGTGAGCTGCTTGAGCCATGTGTAAAAGAATCGTTTCTGGGCACTCCCAAGTGAATGGCGATCAGAGAAATCAGCGGAGAGAAAACAAGCTGCCTACCTCGCAACGTTACGATCGACCACTACACGTGCGGGATGGGATAGATACCGAGAGTTGAAGAGGGAAGCGAGACGCATTTGCAGACAGAAAAAGAAAGAGGCCGAAATGCGTGAGTATGAAGAGCTTGATAAGCTGGCCGACAGGGGTAATGCTCGAAAATTCTACGAAAAAATGCGGCGGCTTACAGAAGGTTTCAAGACCGGAGCATACTCTTGTAGAACCCCCAAAGGTGATCTAGTCACTGATGCTCAGAGCATAGTTAAATTATGGAGGGAACACTTCTCCAGCCTGCTGAATGGCAGTGAACGCACAACATCAGGAGAAGGAGAACCCGATTCCCCAATCGATGACGATGGAGCAGACGTTCCATTACCCGACCATGAAGAAGTTCGAATAGCAATTGCCCGCCTCAAGAACAACAAAGCGGCAGGGGCCGACGGACTACCGGCCGAGCTATTCAAACACGGCGGCGAAGAACTGATAAGGAGCATACATCAGCTTCTTTGTAAAATATGGAAATATGGAAATAAAAAAGGAGACCCCCCACCGTGGGATTAGCCTCCTCAACATCGCATATAAGGTTCTATCGAGCGTATTGTGTGAAAGATTAAAGCCCACCGTCAACAAACTGATTGGACCTTATCAGTGTGGCTTCAGACCTGGAAAATCAACAACCGACCAGATATTCACCATGCGCCAAATCTTGGAAAAGACCCGTGAAAGGAGAATCGACACACACCACCTCTTCGTCGATTTCAAAGCTCCTTTCGACAGCACGAAAAGGAGCTGCCTTTATGCCGCGATGTCTGAATTTGGTATCCCCGCAAAACTAATACGGCTGTGTAAACTGACGTTGAACAACACGAAAAGCTCCGTCAGGATCGGGAAGGACCTCTCCGAGCCGTTCGATACCAAACGAGGTTTCAGACAAGGCGACTCCCTATCGTGCGACTTCTTCAACCTGCTCCTGGAGAAAATAGTTCGAGCTGCAGAACTAAACAGAGAAGGTACCATCTTCTATAAGAGTGTACAGCTGTTGGCGTATGCCGACGATATTGATATCATCGGCCTCAACACCCGCGCCGTTAGTTCTGCTTTCTCCAGGCTGGACAAGGAAGCACAGAAAATGGGTCTGGTAGTGAACGAGGGCAAAACGAAATATCTCCTGTTATCAAACAAACAGTCGTCGCACTCGCTACTTGGCTCTCACGTCACTGTTGACAGTCATAACTTTGAAGTTGTAGATAATTTCGTCTATTTAGGAACCAGCATTAACACCACTAATAATGTCAGCCTGGAAATCCAACGCAGGATTGCTCTTGCCAACAGGTGCTACTTTGGACTGAGTAGGCAATTGAAAAGTAAAGTCCTCTCTCGACGAACAAAAGCTAAACTCTATAAGTCGCTCATAATTCCCGTCCTGCTATATGGTGCAGAGGCTTGGGCGATGACAGCAACCGATGAGTCGACGTTACGAGTTTTCGAGAGAAAAATTCTGCGAAAGATTTATGGTCCTTTGCGCATTGACCACGGCGAATATCGCATCCGATGGAACGATGAGCTGTACGAGATATATGACGACATTGACATAGTTCAGCGAATTAAAAGACAGCGGCTACGCTGGCTAGGTCATGTTGTCCGGATGGATGAAAACACTCCAGCTCTGAAAGTATTCGACGCAGTACCCGCCGGGGGAAGCAGAGGAAGAGGAAGACCTCCACTCCGTTGGAAGGACCAAGTGGAGAAGGACCTGGCTTCGCTTGGAATATCCAATTGGCGCCACGCAGCGAAAAGAAGAAACGACTGGCGCGCTGTTGTTAACTCGGCTATAATCGCGTAAGCGGTGTCTACGCCAATTAAGAAGAAGAAACCTTCATTGTCTGTAGTAATTTTTAAAAATTGTTGATCTCAGCCAAGCAATAACATTTAGTAGTCATATTGACTCATTTCTATTATTATATCCTTACCCTTTATCTCTCATATTTATTTAATGGCTCCACTGCGGGCGAAGCCGCGGGTAAAAACCTAGTATTCAATAAAACTAAAGCTATATATAAATAAACGATTATTCTAATCTCAGATCTCATTATAAACAGATATGTAAATAAGAAGTTCTGCAGTTTCTCGAAATGAAGGAAATAATTTATATATCTAAATATGGCTTAAACTAATTGTTTAATGTTATATCTTTAATACATTTTTCTATATCAATCTTTTTATGACAATTTCTTATTAAAATAATATTTTTTAAATGGGTTGAAGAAATTTTATTGCGTTGTTTGGAACAAATAAATTTTAAATCTGAAAAAAGTTAGGTTTTGATTAATACGTTCACTATAATCTAAGTATTCATTTTTACGTAACCAATCAGATATTTTTTGCAAAAAAAAAAATATTTTTTTTCTTTAAAAAGACATTTTCGTTATTTTTCATCTAAATAATTAATAGTATAATGAAAATTAACAAAATGTCTTTTAAGGATATATTCCCTATTATCTTTAAAAGACTTGGAACATAAAAGGCATTGCATAGCACCAAAGGCATTTAGAATCATAAAATATTTCTCGCAGGGCATATTTGGTTTTTCGCTATAGTCTTGCGTGATGTTAATTCGTTGCTGGCTCGACAACGACTGAACGATAGAGCGTAAGCGTACGTGTGAAGTTAGTTTGCACAATTGTGCTAAGAAATGCCGACCACTGGTTTAGGGGATGATAGGGGTTCGTAGTAGCAAGGAGCATCTGTGTGCAAAATACAAATACAGCTGCAAACTTATCCTTACTTATCCTGACCATATACTGACCAACCTATTTTGCAACGCGCAGCTATTTGATCATCACCTTCAGCTCCTTCTCCTCCACAGGTACGCAAAGTTTAGCCGTGTTGTCCAAGCCTATTAATAATCGCGCTTTGCAGTCGGTGTATGGTAGAATAGGCAATGACTTCAGGTGTTTTTGCTCTTTTAAAGTGTCTGCGTCGAGAGTTTGTTGCGGTAACTCGAGGTCAGTGATTGTTCGAATATTGTGCATACGATATCGTCTAGAGTTTCTCTCTCTTGCAGATATTTCACAGCTTAAAACCTTTGAGTTTAACTCCTCCTGTATTATGTCGCCTGTCCATCTCAAGCACAAGTCTTCACCATGGCCGTCGAGACCTAGCTGCTCAGCCAATTTACTGTCCATCAATGTGCATGATGCTCCCTCATCAATCAACGCAAATATCTCCACTGTGGCTTTAGGACCATACAATATTACCGGAATGTAACGAAAAATGGCTCTCCTAAACTTACGTTGATGAACTAGGATTGTATTTACCCGACTAGTCTTAGCTGCAGCATTTTGGCTATGTAGTAGCAGGTTGTGCACCATTCTACATCCATCTACTCCGCAAACTTGCTTAGAGGTGCAGCGTCTAACTATGTGAGACTTAAAGCGTCCAATGCATAGTCTTTTGTCCTTGATTAACTGCCAACGTTCATTTCGGCTCTTTGCTAGGAAGTTTGGACAATCGGCAAGATTGTGCTCTTTGTCGCACAGAGCACAAGCTATGGAATGTTTAGTTTCCTCTTTACGCGTTTTCGTTGGGCCAGGCTCTTTTGGTGTTTCGTCGTGTACGAAAACTTTTTGCCTATTGCTCTTTTCAAACACCTTTTTTCCGCAGCGTTACATGATGTCAGCGCTAATAACCATTCATCAAAGGCCACGACATCTACCCTTGAGATGGTCATTCGACGACGACCCCAGTCTAATTTCATATCCCCAGGAAGTTTACTCAGCAACTCATTGATAAGCATAGAATTGTTGAGATGGTTGCTCTATACTTTTGTACACCCAACGCGAGATCGATAAGGGTATTCAGTCGATCGGTCCTCACTGCTGGCATCTGTCTCAATTTCCGTTGTAGGGTGTTATGTATAACGTCTGGCCTCCCGAAAAGCATACGAAGAGTTTCGATGGCTAGATGAACTGTAGATGGCATCATCAATTTTCCTCGAACAGCTTCAAGAGCGGCACCGCGCAGTGATTTTTGTAATCGTATTAAGTTTTCTTGTTCAGAAAACCCGCAGCGTTCTGTTGACTGTTCATAGTTTGTTATAAACAATGGCCATTCTTCTGGCCTTCCGGAGAAAGGTGGCAAATCTTTGCTTATCGCCTGTCTAGACGCTATATGTGATGGGTTTAAACTCACGTCAGAACTATTCTGAACCTGCCTCCATGTACTATCGTTGATGGGCGCAAAACCTCCATGTGGTTGCCCGAAATAGTTGCGTGCAGGAGAGAAGGGGTTATATTGTGCGGCAGCACTGCACCCATCTCCATTAGCCAAAGATGTGACGCGAGGTAGTTGCGCGTTTTGAAAGGCGTTTCCTCCATAAGTGGACGTATAAACTGAACTCATTGGTACGTGCTGGCTCTGACCAAACACGCGTGCGGATGAATGAGCAAATGTAGAGTTCATTTGGGGTCCACCAACAACTGAAGGCAGTTTGTTATAGAGCCCCACGTGGTTATGTTCCTTAGGCATGCCCGCATATGTTGGTGGTTGATTCATAGCCATATCCACGCCTCCGGACCCAAACGGCAGCGAAGAATGTGACGAAATTTGATATAAACCATCCGATGAATATTGAGCAGGTGTGATCGTCATAGTCGCAGCAACATTTGTGGAAAAAATAGGTGAAAAATTAATTTGTGTCGTATTTGTATTTGACATACTACTTAGTATTGAAGACTGTGTCCCAGTTATTGCGTTATCCACATTAAGAGGTGTTTCCACGTAGTTGGTATGTGCACCGGTAAACGGGATCACGCTATCATCAATAACTGCACCATCAAAGTTCCGCAAGTCAGGCATAACAGCTTAGCAAATGGCACTCCGCAATGTAAATTAATTTTAAGCGCAAATTTCCACAATTGTATTAAGTCACAAATATCACGAATATTTGATCGCTAATACCACAATTATATTAGAATGTTGGCGGGTGGCAAAGTAAAACACTTATTTTAAGCCGATTCGTACTTTATTTAACTTCAATAATTCGATCGTACGATCGTTCGCTAAAATAATTGTGCTCCTTGTCGGTGTATGTACCATTCCACCAGCAAATTAAAAGAGAATGAGCCAACGCAAAAGGGTAAGCCGCAGGGGAGCTAGCACAGACAAATAACAGGACATACATCTACATGGTTGCATTTTAATGTACAATCAAAATTTAATAAATCCTTATAGTTGTATTTTAATGTACATTCTTTAAGTTTAAGTATTTTATAAAATTAAGGTTGTTGCGCGTAAACAGTACTGATAAAATAAAGCGGTTCGCTGAAATTTAGATTTTTTACAACGCTCATATGATCCAAGTTTTCTTTACAAATATTCTGCAGCAAGGTCTTATTGACACGATTTTCTCGTATAATTGGTCACAACTATGTTGTATACGATTTTAAGCCCGTGTGATGGTACTTTGTAACTTATTCTTATTTTTATATGATTTATACATATATATATTTTTATATGTTTTAGATATGTTGTTATTGTCTGTCTTAACCCTGGTCGAGATCAACGGTCTGATACACTTAGTCGAGACCAATGGTGCTTGGCTAGGCCAAGTGGTGTTTACATACATTTGTATGGAAATACGTGTTGTATTTACGCTCATATATGTACAATATAGATACATTTTTGAAATTTCTTACCTCTCGATTTGGTTAAAATCAAATTGACTGCCTTGTTCACGCTTGGCGTGGCAAAAGCGCTCACAAAAAATGTAACATTTTGAGAAAAATTACATTTTTCTTAACCTTTAAAACGCTCTAGCGGCTAAAGTATTTGACCTAGATAAACATACAAATCAATTTGGGCATGTAACCAACATGAAAACAGATAAATCAACCGTGCGAAGTGATAGAAACATACGAAAGTTCATACATATATTTTCATACAAAATATATGGGGTCTAGCCAAGCACCATTGGTGTATCCTTTTTTCGTCCTTTTCGATACGATATCCTTGAATTTTTTTTCTGAATTCTATAGACAATAAAATTCTAGGAAGCTACCTGGAAGCGCAAGTCGTTTGCTACACTCTAAATATATTTAAATTAACATTTAAAAACAAAATATGCCTGCCCTGACGTGAGGGTCGGGATGGGGGTTAAAGTGTCTCGAAACCATCAAGTTTTAAAGCGTCTTTTGCAATATGGGTAAATTAGACACAGGATGAATTTGGCCTACATACGGTAAAGTGCAATATATCTATGTATTTTTGTGGTAAATAAAATTCATCAGTAGCAAGTACAATATTGTCTGGTATATTCTATGTTGAAATATTTTTTTCTGGAACTAATTGATTAGTAATGTGCAATATAATGCAAAACGTTAATGGAAGTTCGAAACCGGTGACTTGCGCCTTGATGTTAGTTGAAGTTTTAAATTTAATGTTTGTCGACGACGAATCGATACATAGAATTTGAATGTGTTTTTTATTTCTTGGCAGCAGCAACTTTAGCTGTGCTGTACCCAATCTGTAGCACACCTATGAATCCCGAAAATTTTTGCTGTTACCAGGACTACGTTATCAAACGGAGAAATATTCATATGTGTATGCACAGCTTCTGCTTGTGTAATAAATGTAGGTTTATATTTAAATTACATAGGTTTATTTTAAATTATTAAATTAAGTTTATTTTAAATTACTAATTTAAGTTTACTTTAAAACAATGGTTTATGATAAAATATTTAAGATGATGCAAAAATACGTCTTTCAGGTTTGATGACCATAAAATGACCGATGATGTTAAAGATGGTCTTATAGGTTTGATGACCGTATATCGACTGACTGCTTTCGAAGTACGCGCTACAGTCCGTTTTATTCTTATCTTCGTCTTTTAGTTATTCTGTTCGTCAAGTTTGCAGTGTCGCATTTAATAGGTGTTAAAAGTTACGTCCACTTCTAGTTGTCTTGCGTTCGTCTATCGTTCCCACATAAATATTTGGTTATTCAATTTCATCAAGCTTTTGTACTTTATAATGTCCGTGTGATAACTTTTCGATGATTTTGTACGGTCCAAAGTATTTTCTTTTCAACTTCAGATTTGGTCCAAATTGAGTACGTTTTATAGCTACTAGATCATTCACTTTATAATTTTGATTTTCTTTGCGTTTTCGGTTATAATTTCTACGATTTTCTTCTTGAATAGCCGAAATGTTTTGTTTGGCTATTTGTCGTGCTCCGTTTCGATATATCTCGAACGATTCAATAGCTTCCGTTTCCATAATTTCATCTAATCGTGGTAAATTCTCGGAGGAGAGTTATTTATGTATTGTTGAACTTTGCCGATAAATTTGTACCACTGATCTGGATTATCTTTCGAAAGCTTTGCTAGCATGGGAATTATTATCTTATGTATACGCTCCACTTGGCCATTTCCCTTGGTACTCCAGTAGTAATGAGTGAATGCTGAATATGATTATTTGTGCTATAATCCTCAAAGGCGTGCTATGTAAATGCTGAACCTCTATCTGTAATGATTCTTCTTAGATTGCCAAACGTGGTTTCTTGCTTCGTCAATCGATCGATCACTGCCTCAGTGCCCGTATCTTTTGTGGGATAAAGCCACACAAATTTCGAAAATGCATCCACAACTACAAGTATATAGTTATACTGCTTTCGTGTCGCCGTGAGGGGACCAACATGATCTATATGGAAAGTCAACAAAGGCTTATCCTCTTTATCAATGGGTGCTTAAAAGCCATCTTTTTTACCGCATTTCGAATTGACAGTATATCGTTATTGATGTAAAAAGCTTCCTAGCTTTTTTCTTCCAAAATCTTTCGGCTTTTGTCCACATATCTCTCGTTTTCTCCTCTTTAAGTCGATGTCTTAATGAATCCTCCATCATCAAACAAGAAATTCTGCTAAGAGTGTCTACATGTCTCATCTGTGTCCCTCGTCTGTGTTCAATAAGGTAATCATATTCCTGAAGAAACATGGCCCATCGGGCTACGCGTAAGGGTACGTCTCGTTTTTGTAAAGTCATCGTAAAAGCATTACAGTCAGTAATAATTTTAAACTTTGACTCCAACACATACACGCGCCACTTCTTGAGCGCTTCGACTATAGCTAGTACTTCCAGCTCATACGAATGATATTTCTGTTCTGCAGGTGTTGTTTTGCGGCTCATGAATTGAACTGGGTGAAACTGTTGATCTTCGGAGTTCTTTTGGAGAAGAATTGCTCCGTAACCGTACATTGATGCGTCTGTATGAATCTCTGCCGTTGCTTTAGGGTTAAATAGTCCAAGATCTGGTGCCTGAATAAGAGCTGTCTTCAGTTGTTTGAACGAAATTAAGTGTTCGCTACCCATTTTAAATTCTGCGTCTTTCTTCATTAAGTCTGATAAAGGTTTTGCGATTAATGCGAAATTTTTAATAAAGCGACGAAAATAAGACATTAAGCCTAAGAATCTCTGTAGCGCCTTCTTAGTCTGTGGTAAGGGAAACTTTTCCACGGCTTTCGTTTTACCTTCACTTGGTCTAATGGTCCCATTTTCAATAATATAGCCTAAAAATTCTATCTTCTTCTTAAAGAATTGACATTTTCCCATTTTATCCTATGTCCCTTTTCAGACGCTAACTTCAATACTTTTCCTAACTTCTCTAGAGCTTCTTCTTCAGCTTTTGCTGGGGTTACTAAATCATCCATATATGCAACAACTGTTCCATCTCGAATATAATCTTTTAATATGGCATGAATGTAGCGACAGAAAACAGCGGGTGAATTACATATACCAAAGGGTACGTACTGAAATTCATATTGGCCACTATGAGTTACGAATGATGTGTATTTGCGAGAACTCTCATCTACCGGTACGTGTAGAAAACCATTTGCTAAATCTAACGTCGTGAATATGTTTGCTTCTGTAAGCCTTTCGAGGGCGTAGTCAATTAAGGTCATCGGGAAATTATCCCGTACGATTTTCAAATTTAGCTTACGATAATCGCAACAAAGTCGTTTTGTGCTATTTTTCTTCGATACTAGTACAAAAGGCGAAGCGTAGTTTGAGCAACTAGGACGTATTATATCTTCATCTAACCACTGTGTGACTTGCTTATTTATGATTTGTTGCTCGTCATAACATACCCTTCGTGGTGGTTGGTAAACTGGAACCTCGTCGGTAAGAATATATTTCAAATTCACAGGTGAACTATCGTCTTTCTTTGGTATATACTGTTCTATCATTTGCTTCACCGCCTCTGCTGATTTTTTATTCAGTTGAGTTAAATCATAGTCTTGTTCATTTATATCGACGTTAAAACATGAATCTGAAAAAATATTAGTCATCAAATTATCATCGTTTGTTGAGTTATCATTGACTCTCATTGTATCATTAATCGACACAGACAACTTTTCTTTAAATTCAACCCCATTTTCACAAACCAACATATCGAAATGTTTCAATATTAAATTACCCAGAATCACTTCGTAACTAATATCATTTGTTGCTACTACATGAAACGTCAGGTCAACAATACTCTGATCAATTTCTACTTTTATATCAAAGCTTCCTATCGTTGATATTTTCGCTGCACCAATATCATATAACTGCTTTTATTCCGTTGTTAGCTTTATATATCTGTTCAACTTATTAAATGTGTCGCATCTCATTAAACACAAGTTACAACCAGTATCGATAAGCGCACTCACTTCTACATTACCAATCCGTATCTTTTTAAATTTTAAATTAAATCTTGCAAGTTCGCCAACTGAATTTACGCGACTGTGTTCCCGCTCAGTGTTCCCACCTTTTATTACCTTACACTCAAAAGATCTATGCCCCATCTTCTGGCACTTAAAGCATTTGAATTGCTTCGACGGACAATCTCTAGCTTAGATTCTTAATGGCAACGAATTCTCCTGTTTTATTTTATCATTTACATCCCCTTTCTTCAGATTTTCAACTTTTGGTTCCTGCTTGATTTTTTCGTAAACTACTAACTGTTCTTTTAGTTCTGTCACAGTTTTAGCTTGGTAGAGAATAGCTTTACTATACTTAGATCCCGGAATGCCATCTATAAAATACTCCAACAAACTTTCTTTATCCAAGTGAATTGATTTGCCTATATCCATCAAAGCACATATGTAGGTATTCACGATACGATTCACACGGCTTCTTCTGTCTTTTCCCTAACATCTTATGCACATCGGATGCTGATAACTTATTTCCTAATTCATTAGTTAGTGCTAATTTTAAAGAATTCCAATCGCGCAACCCGGTTTGACTACCCACATACATTTTTTCAGCATCCCTCAATAACTGTTTTGTATACACGAATTTTTGTACATCATTCCAATTTACTATTTCTGCATTTTCTTCTATTTGTTTGATCCATTTCTGTATATCAGACATATCTGTTCCATCAAAAGTAGAAAGACTTTCTTCAATATCTTTAAGCATGAAATGTGCACAACCTTTAGGTGCAGATGGTTCAGTCCGTTTTTGTATAAAATCGCATTCAGACTGATTTGAATGAAAATCGCGCTTTTCATTTTCGTCATCGTCACCGTCGTCAATCAGGCCTAAGTGTTGGAGAAGTCTTTCCCTCGGTTCATGCTTCCGTCCACTTACTCCTAGTCCCAGTTCCCTTAGTTTGTCTTTTGAAGTCGTCACTGTCATTTTTAAAATAGCGTGTGCATCCATGTTTACAATATTTAAATATATGTTAACACGGTGGCTGCCAATGTATCACCGGTGATCACAACAAAAAACTACCCCCAGGTCCCAGTGTATCACCGGTGATCACAGCAAAAAACTACTCCCAGTTGCCAAGCAAAAAAATACATGTTGTGCTTTGAGTTACAACGGGAGTTTTTTACAATGAATAAAAGTCATGCTCCCGACGCGTTTGAGAAGGTTTTTTTGCTGTGATCACCGGTGAACACTTGCTGTTTTTTTTTTAACTGTTATTTATTTTTTGCAATGTGTATCACCCGTGATCACATTGCGAAATGGAAATCAGCGTAAAGCTAGAGTTCATAGCAAACAGTTCAAGTATTCACTGAGAACGTGAAGTGAAGTTGTGAAGTTATGAATTCCGAGGAAATACGGGAGGTGTTGGAATCAGCAGAAGATTCCAGTGATAGTGGACAAGATTTTAGTCCAGACGAATAATCGTACATCCCAGATTCCAGCAGTGATACATCGAGTGATGACAGTTTCCCTAGAAGACCAAGATGTGAGTTTTAGTAATATCGTAGATGAACATCAGACGGGAACTACGACAGAATGGGATCCGCCTGCCACCGGAGCGACTTTGAAAAATTTTGAGGAATGCATAAGTCTACCCTATGCTTCGCAACATGATACCGGCTCGCCATTTGAGTATTATAGAAAGTTTTTGACCGATGATATCTTGGATATTATTGTTGAAGAGACAAATAGAAATGCTAATTATTAAATATGTGGGATTAGTACTCGCAGCAGCAGCAGGATGAATAAGTGGAAGGATACGAATCGTAAGGAGATCATGGAGTCTCTTGCCATAGTCATGTATATGGGTAGGGTAAAATACCCTTCAATGTAGGACTATTGGAAAGCAACTACCTTGTTCAAAAATCCATTCGTCCCACACGTTATGGCTCGTAACCGATTCCAGATCTTGACAAAATGTATTCACTTTGCAGATAACGCTCAGTTGTCTGAAACAGTGTCTAAAACTTTTAAAGTTGACAAACTCTTGCACGAATCAATTGTAACCATTAAACGAAATAAACCAGCTGGAAAAAACCTTGTTATTGATGAAAGTATGATACCTTTCCGTGGTCGTTTACGATTTCGGCAATACCTTCCTGACAAAGCACATAAATATGGCATCAAGGTGTTCAAATTGGCAGATAGAAAAGGTTACATATATAATTTGAAACTCTATACTGGAAAACCAGATACAACCACGGGGCTTTCTCTTGCAACGAATATTTGCCTTCAACTGATGGAAGGTTATTTTGGAGAGAACCGTACACTTACGGTCGACAATGCTCTTTAAAATAGAAAAACGCATCTACAGGGAACTCTAAGAAAAAACCGGAGAGGCTTACCTTAATTGCCTAGGTCGCTGAAAAGAGGTTATAATGTTACTTTCGAAAAATCTGGAATCGTAGTCGGGTACTGGAGGGATAAAAGAGAAGTTCCTTTCTTGTCCACTGTAAACGACGGATCACTTGTACCTTCAGGTAAAAAGAATAGACTCGGCCAAGATATTTGAAAACCGAATGTAATAATGGAGTACAAGAAATGTAAACAAGGTTTGTTGAGAGCTTTAGAAATCTGTTTATTTAAATACGTAAATATTTATTGATTTATTCCCACTTTAGGAATAGATTTGTCTGATCAAATGGCTAGTTAGTTTAGCCCTTTCCGTAAAACTATTCGCTGGTTTCATAAAGTTGATTTGATATTCTTTTAAATACGGCGGTTGTAAATGCATATATTTTGTATAACAAAAGTAATTCTAATATGAAAATATCTGACTTTCGGCAAAATATAATTCTAAATTTAAGTGGAAGAGATAGCGCTTCAATCCCGCGAACACCTCCTCAAGGCAAGCACATTTTGACGACATCAGTGGAAGTAACAAAGGACGGAAGGCGAAAGAGATATCGCTGCGGAGGCTGCTATTCTGAACTGAAGAGTGCAACCTCTTCGTCAGCTACAAGGAAAAAGGCCAAACTTGTATCCACATACTTCGAACAATGTCCTCGGTCTCCATTCTTATGCCTCAATCATTTTCAGCAAATACATTGAATTTATATAATTTTTTTTTGTTTACAGGAATGAATTGCAGTTTCCTATTTATAATTGAGTGTTATTTTTTTAAGTTGTGTTTTACTATGAAATTAAATATTTTTTCTTTTAAAATTAACTTACGTCTTTCTTAAAACTCTTTCCGTTAAGGCCCCAGCCCCTAAATTCTAGAGGCCTAGGCGTGTATCACCGGTTATACATTGACACCTGGGAGTAGTTTTTTGCTGTGATCACCGGTGATACACTGGCACCTGGGGGTAGTTTTTGTTGTGATCACCGGTGATACATTGGCAGCCAACGTGTTAATCAACTATATAAAATACGTATAAAGTAATTTAAAAATATTATATATCTTAGTTTAAGACAGCGTAAGTATTTTGCTAGAATTTTTTTCGAATTACATCAAAATTATTTAGTAAGTCAACTGACAATTCGAACAGAATGTATGAATACAGTAAAGTTTAGTTCTCATAAATTACACACAAATTCAAATATTATTAATGAG
Source organism: Bactrocera neohumeralis (assembly GCF_024586455.1). Lineage (NCBI taxonomy): Eukaryota > Metazoa > Arthropoda > Insecta > Diptera > Tephritidae > Bactrocera > Bactrocera neohumeralis. Next base: position 16,830,853 of record NW_026089623.1, on the reverse strand, counting down.
ATTAAATCAGTAGTTCACAGTTTTTCAATTTTCAATTTAAAATACAAATATTTTGGAAATTTACATCAATCAGATATTACAAATGTATATTGCATTTCACAATATTTCATTTCGTTTCTTTCAGTTATGTACATACATTTATTATACAAAATGATTTTCCAACTAGATTTTTAATATTCTTTAACATTCACTTTGTCTTACCTTCTTTGTCTAGCTGAATTTCTACAATGAACTTCTTTACATTAAACTTCGTGTTACTCTCTTTGCTTATATCGTCTTTCTGGCTCTTACAAATTTACGTATGCATCTGTTCAACTACTTTACCTTAACTTTCTCTTATTAGATTTTTCGTCTTTTCCGTCTTTAACTTATCTTCTTCTTCTTCGTTTGGCTTCAGGTTACTTTACCGCAACTTCTTCTTATTAGATTTTCCGTTTTCTTCGTCTTTAACTTATTTTCTTCTTCTTCGTTTGGCATTCTTACTTCTCCTTCTTCAACTTCTTCAGCTTCTTTTCGTCTTCGAATAGTTTTCCTTCAGCGTCTACACCTCTTCCTTCAGCAAAATTTCAAATTACAACGACTATGCTGTTGCTGCTATTGCGGCTGACGTAAACTGCTCTGCTGGTGTTTCGACTAACAATAGCTGCGGCACTCTGCTACAACTGCTGCGTTCACATTCGCACTTATAATGGTTGATGCTGCTGCTCGTAGAAGTTTCGCGAGCAAGAAAAAAGGTCTTTGTACAGTTGCGCCACTGAACACTTGTTGTTTCTTTTACTATGATCTGCCGGTTGATACCACTAGAACGCTTTCATAGAAGATTCGCGAAAATGACAATTTTCTTGCACATTTGCGATCCGCAGATTGACGCCACTGAACACTTGTTGTTTCTTGTACTGTGATCTGTCGGTTGATGCCACTGAATCACTTTTTACGTAAGAAAACGCGTTGTTGGTGCAACACAAATGTTTTCAATATACGCCGGCTGGTATTTGAAAATTACAGAAAATTTTCCCCGGTTGGCTTAAACTTTCACGGCAGAACCCCCAAATGTAGGTTTATATTTAAATTACATAGATTTATTTTAAATTATTAAATTAGGTTTATTTGAAATTACTAATTTAAATTTACTTTAAAACAATGGTTTATGATAAAATATTTCAGATGATGCTAAAATACGTCTTTCAGGTTTGATGAACATAAAATGACCGATGATATTAAAGATGGTCTTATAGGCTTGATGACCGTATATCGACTGCCTGCTTTCGAAGTACACGCTACTCCGTTTTATTCTTACCTTCGTCTTTTAGTTATTCTGTTCGTCAAGTTTGCAGTGTCGCATTTAATAGGTGTTAAAAGTTACGTCCACTTCTAGTTGTCTTGCGTTCGTCCGTCGTTCCCACATAAATATCTGGTTATACAGCGGTAGAGTAAATTGTGGCGTTGCCATGCACATCCTTGCACCTGTGTGATGATGGATAATTGGCTACTTGTGTCCCTTTGATGGGCAATTGATCCAAATTTCCTTTGCGTGGTTGAAACATTGAGTGATGTTTAGCGACATAAGCGTTTACAATTAAAAACCTTATGATTGTTATTGGGGTGGGCAAAGAAGGTATATTTGGCACTACGGTCGGTAAATTCAGTCTCCGCGACGAAACATCCCCAAATGGGTTGAGGCTGATTGACTTCACCGGGGCCCGAAATATGGTTATCTGTGGTACTAGATTCCAGCACAAGAAGATACATCAAGCTGCCTGGCTGTCTCCGGATCGAAAAACCACCAACCAGATCGATCATGTTGTGATAGACGGAAGTCACGTCTCCAGTGTTCTAGACGTGCGTACGCTCCGAGGACGTAACATCGCCTCGGACCACTATCTTCTTGCAGCCAAGATTCGCACCCACCTCTCTGCAACAAAAAACGCACGTCAACAAACACAAGGAAGGTTCGACGTCAAGTAGCTGCAATCACAACAAACAGCAGAACGGTTTTCTACCGGCTCGCACTCCTGCTCTCTGAGAGCACTCGTCAACAACCCGGTATAAGGGAACTGTGGGGGCATTTCAAACTCCTTACGTACAGCTGCAACCGAAACCATTGGTCTTCGGAGAATGAAGGAGAACAGCTGGTACGACGAGGAGTGCCGTGTCGCAGCGGAGAGAAAACAGGCTGCCTACCTCGCAACGTTACGATCGACCACAACACGTGCGGGATGGGATAGATACCGAGAGTTGAAGAGAGAATCGAGACGCATTTGCAGACAGAAAAAGAAAGAGATAAAAATGAGTGAGTATGAAGAGCTTGATAAGCTGGCCGACAGGGGTAATGCTCGAAAATTCTACGAAAAAATGCGGCGGCTAACTGAAGACTTCAATACCGGAGCATACTCTTATAGAACCCCCAAAGGTGATCTAGTCACTGATGCCCAGAGCATACTTAAATTATGGAGGGAACACTTTTCCAGTCTGCTGAATGGCAGTGAAAGTACAACGCAAGGAGAGGGCGAACCCGATTTCCCAATCGATGACCATGAAGCAGACGTTCCATAGCACGACTATGAAGAAGTTCGAATAGCAATTACCCGCCTGAAGGACAACAAAGTAGAGGGGGCCGATGGATTGTCGGCCGAGCTATTCAAACTGATAAGGAGTATGCATCAGCGTCTTTGCAAAATATGGACGAACGAAAGCATGCCCAACGATTGGAATTTAAGTGTGCTCTGCCAAATTCACAAAAAGTGAGACCCCACAATCTGCGCCAACTACCGTGGGATAAGCCTCCTCAACATCGCGTACAAGGTTCTATCGAGCGTATTGTGTGAAAGATTAAATCCCACCGTCAACAAACCGACTGGACCTTATCAGTGTGGCTTTAGGCGTGGCAAATTAACAACCGACCAGATATTTACCTTGCACCAAATCTTGGAAAAGACCAGTGAAAGGAGAATCGACACACACCACCTCTTCGTCGATTTCAAAGCTCCTTTCAACAGCACGAAAAGTAGCTGCCTTTATGCCGCGATGTCTGAATTTGGTATTCCCGCAAAACTAATACGGCTATGTAAGCTGACGTTGAGCAACATGAAAAGCTCCGTCAGGATCGGGAAGGACCTATCCGAGCCGTTCGATACCAAACGAGGTTTCAGACAAAGCGACTCCCTATCGAGCGACTTCTTCATCCTGCTGCTGGAGAAAATAACTCGAGCTGCAGAACTTAATCAAACAGGTACAATCTTTTATAAGAGTGTACAGCTGCTGGCGTATGCCAATAATATTGATATCATCTGTCTCAATACCCGCGTCGTTAGTTCTGCTTTCTCCAGACCGCTTTCACACAATACGCTCCAAGGAAGTAAAGCAAATGGGTCTGGAAGTGAACGAGGGCAAAACGAAATATCTCCTGTCATCAAACAAACAGTCGTCGCACTCGCGACTTGGTACTCACGTCACTGTTGACAGTCAGAACTTTGAATTCGTAGATAGTTTCGTCTATCTTGGAGCCAGTATTAACACCACCAACAATGTCAGCCTGGAAATCCAACGCAGGATTGCTCTTGCCAACAGGTGCTAGGCGCATTCGATGGAACGATGAGCTGTGTGAGATATATGACGACATTGACATAGTTCAGCGAATTAAAAGACAGCGGCTACGCTGGCTAGGTCATGTTGTCCGAATGGACGAAAACACTCCAGCTCTGAAAGTATTCGACGCAGTACCCGCCAGGGGAAGCAGTGGAATAGGAAGACTTCCACTCCGTTGCAAGGACCAAGTAGAGAAGAACCAGGCTTCGCTTGGAGTATCCAATTGGCGCCACGTAGCGAAAAGGAGAAACGACTGGCGCGTTGTTGTTAACTCTGCTATAATCGCGTAAGTGCTGTCTACGCCAATAAAGAAGAAGAAGAAGGGACCCGACCAAACTGTTGTCGATAAAATTTGGTACGTAGCATTCTTTTAAAATTCCTATGCCACGTTGTGAAAATTAGTGAAACAATAACTACGCCTACTTCCCACATAGCACAATTTTAAATTCCATTTTATTCTTTTACTTTTCAGGGCACAAATCAAGAAGCAATTAATACAACGGGAGTTTACTTTGCACGAATAATGTCTTTAGTGTACTCCATCTTATGATAAAAAATTATCAAATCCAATAAAAACTGTTCAAGTATAGTTGACGTTTGATCGAAAATATCGGTGAATGTGTGAGATATATAATTAAAATTCAGAGATAGTAGTTTTTTAGTAAGTGGCATGTATTAGTATGAGGTATTGGGAAAAATAGATCAAATCTGATACTACTCCAATTTCCATATTCTACATATAATTGTTTTCGTTTTTCTAACAAACCTTATGAGTCTGTCAGTATTGGGATTATGTATAGTAGATGCAGAGAACGTATATCATAGAGAAGGTTCACGATTAGGGATATGCCACTTTTGGGATATTTACTGTTTTGTTTGAGCGTGTTTCAATACATTTAACATCAGGGGACACGAAAATAGCAGAATTGAGCATTTTCAGTGTTAGATGAGAAAAATTATGCTATTTCCGATGATAAGGAGTGTACGCTTACAGATTCGCATATTCACAATGCTCAAATGACTCTGCATATAATTTATATACATACATATTTTCTATATATTTTACATCAAAGCACACAAGCATGTACGTACAAATTGAACTATTTCACGATGAAATCCTTTAAATCTTTGGAAATATTTATACGAGTATAATAGTCATTTTTATGTTGTTACCTAAATATTTAATTAATGTAGGTTTGATAAGATCTATACATACATATGTACATATTTATTTGCAAGCCTTTAAAAGTTCAAAGGCCAAGCGGTTATACATATTCACAGGTATGTACACTTATTGTTTCATGTGAAATCTCCGTTGTCGCGGATAACAAATGGCCGAAACTCACGCTTTGTCAAAAAGTCAATGTGTCGAAGTACTGACGTGACGACAAAGCGTCACAACATTGTGTTGTTTGTAGAAAATGCGAGCTTTGCCGAAAAACACAAACGAACGAACGCCGATTGTCACGATTCCCCTTGCCGCTGTAGCCGCTGTAGCCGCTTCGCCTACAAGCCAGCGTAAATATGTATGTATGAGCTTGCATACATATCGACGCAGATTTTTGCGAGCCGCGGAAAAATATTTTAGATTTGTAAAATATTTTAAATGGACAAGAACTATGTTGCCACTTTTGTCACTTATTTCTGTGCTTTGCGGGTTTTCGGAGTTGACAATTTTCGTCGGCTGATTCGGTCAATTTATTGTAAATTACAATTATGCATGGCTATTGTGAATTGGCGCACCTTCTGCATTCATTCTTAACAAAAAAAAACTGTAACAAATCTTAATAATTTAAATAGAAATTAAAAAATCTATTTAAAATTTACCTTCCTCAACAATTTAACACCAAAATATATATTTAAGTAAAATGACAGCTAACACAGGATTGCAATTTTTTTTACGTGTCACTGCACGAAAATAAACATGGCTTTTGGTCTGACATATTTTACAGCCATTGCAAATAATTTTCTAGGTGTGTTTGTTGTTGTGCCGTTGCACCAAGAGGAAAATTCTGCAATTCTTGCACCGTGTGACGTTATTGCACCCCACCACTTGTGCATTTAGAAAGCTGATAGTGAAATTTGTTTATTTATTAAAAAAAAAGTGAAATAAAAGTGTGGGAAAAAGTTAAGAATATTGGAAAAATGGATAGCAAACTGTGCGTTGTTTATTTTCTGCCATCTAAAAATATTAAAATTTGTTTTTGTTAGTATACTTGCATATAATTTAATTAGCAATGTAAAACTGCTTACCTCTGATGCTGCAAACACAAAGGAGGCGGAAGACTTCAAGCGACATCTGTCAAAAAAATAGCAAAAATCTGCATTTTGCAGTGTTGCCTACTCAAATTTGGCAAATACAGCTAAATGCACGAAATTTTTGTGCATTACAAACTTGCAATAACAAGGGTCAAATGCGCAAGTAAATGTAAATGAAGCCCGCTAATGCATATTAGCGCTGTCGTCTGTTAGGGCTATAAGAGTAGATAAAATAATTTTTTTAATGGTAAAGAGTGAGTCTATTAAATCAAATGTGCTGAAATGATAATTGAAATCATGACATACTTTTAACTCCAAATTTGTTCCAGAATTTTAAAAGTAAAGGTATAAACCGCCTAGTAGAGCGAGCGGGAACTTTAAAAATAATATCAGATAAGAGAGATGGGCTACAGAATTCATGAGTTTTACAAGAGATACTAAACATCTCCCTACGACTAGCGACTGTAGGGAGATTTATAAGTTTTAAACGGTTAGTGTAAGGGAAGACTTAAAATGGAATGCCAATGCAAATGATTTAAAACAAAAAGCAAATATTATTTTTGGACGGACTCTCCGAATGGACTTGATAACTAAGGTTCCAAACCACAGGAGCATTCTCTAATATAGGCCTCACCAAAGATATAAAAGGAACTTTTGTGGTAAGTGGATATATAAATTCTTTAGACCAAAGTTTAACAAAACTAAGAGCGCCTTTAGCTTCAAAAACAGATCAACAAAACTGCATACTTGCTCCAACCTAAAGTTTTGTATTACGTATGAACTAGGGTCTACAGATCTACGTGAAAAACCCATCGTTTTACATTTTTTAAGGTTCAATGGCATGTCATTTCTAACACACCAAGAAACTAGGTTGTTTAAAAATGTTTGGAACTGACATCTTTCGCTATTTGGAGTATATAATTTAAATAGTTTTACATCGTCAGCATATAATAAAATTCTTGAATCTATATAAATAAAAATGAATTGTTGATCGTTAGTCTGATTAAAACTCGACAACGGCTGGGCCGATTGAGCTGACTTTGGTTTTAAAATGTTTGTCGTAGTCCAGGGTAGGTCTAAACGGTGAGCAAATAAGGAAAAATTACGAGTAAGATAGAGTAAAACGACAATTCCATTTTCCCATATAAAAGTTGACCACTTACTTGCTGTCAAACATTTGACGGTATTTGTACTCTCAGTTCCACTCGAATTAAAGAACGCATTAAAACAAGACTTTTGAATTGACAACATAATATCAACTTTGCTCATAACATGGTGTATTTAAATTTCAATTTCAAATTTCAAACTATATAAATATAATTAATGTGTTGACATGTTTGATGGTGCCAACCTTACAGTGTTACCAACTCTCAAAAATACTTTTATTATAATAACGGGGCATCTCTGCCTGTGCAGACTCCACATTGCTCATTGCTTACTAGATATAGAATACTACATAGTTTGCCATATATCGTAAGCTAGAAGCTGTCTCTTCAGCAGTTTAACAGCGCAGTTTTCATTTATATGAAAATTTAGAAGAGGCAACATATTCCATTTCCACATATGCCGACGGCGTTTTAATTTCGGTAATATGAAAATTAGAAGAGCGAGTTAAGACGGTTGTGTTATATTATAAAAATAAAGTACATTTTCAAAATAACATTTAATATTTAGTTTAATATTGTTAATTTATAGAAATATTATGCAAAGTGGGTTGGGAAGTCTTAAATTTAATAAACTAATACAAGCATATATCAAAATATCATTTCTCATTTTAAATTTATTATTTTAATTGGTATATAAAAGTTATGCCACAATTATTATATAGTAGTCCAAAAATATAAATTCTTATTTTTCCCAGAAATACATTTGTAAGAAAAGGATCTTTATCCTTTGTTATTATCTTATTTTTTCCAAAAATACATTTTTAAACAAAAGGATATTTATCCTTTTTTTATGTTCCACACAAAAGATTTAAGGAGTTCAAGAGCTCAAAACGTGCCCTACATCAGCTACCTACCCGACGGCATTTCGCAAATGATAAAATAAATTTTTCAAGAGCTCAAAGCATACGCTACATCATCTCGAACCTACTTACCCTACGCTTTTGCGCAAATGATTATATCATGATAGCAAATGCCCACATACAGATTTGGCAATGGCAATAATAGTTAGTATTCTATAAATTCTATACTGTCGAGATGCCCTGTAATAAGTGTATCCGAATGTTCCATTGTTTTGTCATCTCATGTAAAAAGCACGTGTATCCGAACGTTACATTGTTTTGTCCATAAATTTACAGCCCTATTCTGAAAAAACCTGTCAACTGTATATAGATATGTATGCGTCTGTGCTTGAGGGTGAAACAATCCCAATGTGGGTACAATCGATTGCGCCGATTGTGCCCTTGATCCCAAATATCGTGTAAAATCTTTAAGAGAAAATTTATTTATTTATATTTATTTGTATTTATTTATCTTACCCCTTCTTTGTATCTGAAACATCCTGCGCGCTTGAAGGGCAATAAATTTCACTGCCCTTAACATCCATAATTAATTTCGAAATAAAGTGCAGAGCTCTAGGCACAGAGGACTGGCTCATAGAGAGCATATAACTATTACCAACGCATTTTTGGTAAGAGCCATGCCCGTAAAAATACAAACACGCCAGGAAACGCAGATCAAAAGCACATCTTCACATCATGCGGCACCAATTCACCTATAAGTACTTTACACAGCGATTTTGGGAATCGAAATGTATTTATAAATGTTGTGTCTTGCATGGTAAAAGGATCCCTTTTGTCTCGTAAACCCTTCAAAATTTTCCTCCTACCCCCCGATTCCTCCTCCTCAACAATTTCCGCATACACAAAGAACAGTACCTCCATGCTAGTTATAACACTCAAATATTTTTTTTAAAAATGTCAAATATTGATGTAAAACAAAACAAACGCAGATGTTTTGTATTATGATGGCTGCTTTTACACGTCACAGATATTTGTGATAATAGTGAGCATTTGAGCTTTTGAATTTTCGCCAGAATAAGGTAACCCTCACTATAGTGAGAAACATCACTGTAGTGAGGTTGGTGACTTTTGTGAGGGCATGAGAATAGGGCTGTTAGAGACTTTTTGCTGCGCTCCTACTTTAACATTCTTGGTTTTGTCATCTCATGTTGAAAAAAAGAAACATTTAATTGGAGAAATAAGAAAGTAATAAGTGTATCCGAACGTTCCATTGTTTTGTCATCTCATGTAAAAAGCACGTGTGTCCGAACGTTACATTGTTTTGTACATACATTTAGAGACTTTTTGCTGCGCCCCTACTTTAACATCCTTGGTTTTGTCATCTCATGTTAAAAAAAAGAAACATTTAATTGGAGAAATAAGAAAGTAATAAGTGTATCCGAACGTTCCATTGTTTTGTCATCTCATGTAAAAAGCACGTGTATCCGAACGTTACATTGGTTTGTCCATAAATTTAGAGACTTTTTGCTGCGCTCCTACTTTAACATTCTTGGTTTTGTCATCTCATGTTAAAAAAAAAAACGTTTAATTGGAGAAATATTGAAATACTGCTAAAAGTGATTTTCTTCTCGCTGCTTACAATGCCGAGGAAAAGAAAACGACCTGACATAGGTCGTCGAAGTCGTGTAAATGTGCAACGAGCTACTTTACGCTCCAACCGCTCTAATGACCAGCGAGATGCTGATAATGATAACAGTCGTACAAGTATGGGAGAATTACGTTCAAGAGTAAATAACTATCAAGTGGATAGGGGAGAATGGAACGAGTTCGTGCACATCGGTCACACAGCAGCGAGCACGGGATAACGAATTTAATCGATTCCGCAGACGCAATGCTCCTGTAAACCTCGAACGAGGAGCATTTTCCTACGATCCGGAATTTGATTATAGTGCCGACAAATCTGTGACGATTGGAGAAATGTCAATCATTTGTCAACATAGTAAAGCATTAAAGTACAGTAGTGAACCTGCAGGATTATGTTGTGCTGGTGGCAATGTACAATTGCCTCAATTGGTTCCACCACCTGAACCGTTACACTCATTAGTTAATGGAATGGAAAGTGAGTCTAAACACTTCTTGGCTAACATCCAAAAATATAATAATTGCTTCCAAATGACATCGTTTGGTGCAACGCATATAGTACAAGACGGGTTCATGCCTACTTTCAAGGTAGTATACCATAATTGTTTTAGTGAAATTCTAATTTGTATTTGTATCACAATTAATTTAACCAGTTCTTAAACAATTACAGATACAAGGACAAATTCATCACCTACTGGGGGCAATGCTGCCAGTGCCAGATGCAGATCATAAATTTTTGCAAATTTATTTTATGGGCAATCAAGATGTGGAAGTTGATACACGTTGTGGTCATAATCCAACCGTCAAGCGAATCATTGTCCAACAACTGCAAACATTTCTTCACGAGAATAATGAATTAGTGAAGATGTTCAAAATGGCACTGGATCGGATGCCATCAGACAGCCATAATATTGTAATAAGAGCCGACAAAACACCTGCTGGAGAGCATGCAAGGAGGTTTAATTCACCGACAATAGACGAAGTGGCTATTGTCGTTGTTGGAGAGAATTTGCAATCAAGAGATATTGTACTTCATCGCCGGAACAATGAATTGAAACGTGTATATGAAACGCATAGAGCTTATGATGCTTTACAATACCCATTAATTTTCTGGCAGGGAGAAGATGGGTACCATTTTAATATCAAAATGCTTAATCCAACAACAGGTAATTAGATTATACAAAATAAAATATTTTTTATGTTCAATATATAAATGTATTTTTTTATCATATGTACTTCCAGGTGCTGATACACACAAAAAAGTCAGTGCCATGAATTATTATGCATACAGACTCATGATCCGTGAAGGTGAAGTAAATCACATTTTGATGTGTCAACGGCTCTTTCATCAGTATGCAGTGGACATGTACGTCAAAATTGAGACTGAAAGATTGACATACATCCGTCTTAACCAACAGCAGCTTCGATCTGAAGAGTACATTCATCTTCGCGATGCAATCAATGCTGACGGCAATGAAAATAATGTAGGAAGAATGACAATTTTACCGGCCACTTACATCGGAAGCCCGCGCCACATGCACGAGTACGCTCAAGATGCGATGTCTTATGTTCGAAAGTATGGCCGTCCAGACCTATTTATTACATTCACCTGTCGCCCACAATGGATTGAAATAAAAAAGAACTGCTACACAACCAAACACCACTTGATAGGCATGACATCACAGCCAGAGTTTACAAGCAAAAATTAAAATCTTTAATGAATTTCATTACAAAGCATTGTGTGTATGGCCATGTACGTTTTTGGATGTACTCTGTTGAGTGGCAAAAGCGTGGTTTGCCACATGCTCATATATTAGTCTGGTTGGTTGACAAAATAAGGCCAGAAGAAGAAGAAGAAGGCCGAAATTCCTGATGAAACGGTTGACCCAAAATTGCATACGATACTAACTAAACACATGATACATGGACCTTGCGGAGTTTTCAACAACAGATCACCCTGTATGATCGACGGCAAGTGCTCCAAACGGTACCCGAGAAACTTGCTTGCTGAAACCATCTCGGGAATCGATGGTTACCCATTGTATCGTCGGCGATCAGTTGCGGACGGTGGACGATCTGTAGATGTCAAGATAAAAGGGCAAGATTTTCATGTAGACAATCGTTGTAGAAAACTTTTGAAGCTCACATCAACGTGGAATTTTGTAACTCCATAAAGTACATATGTAAATATGTTAACAAAGGTAGCGACATGGCCATGTTCGCAGTAACAAACACAAATGATGATATGCTGATATCCCGCTACTACACATGGAACGCATCATCAAAGTCTTTTCAGCGTCGTAAACAAGGAACACCACTTGAAGGATATGAAAATGTATTTGCCACAGATGCTATAGGCCGTATATATACAGTACATCCTAATAACGATGAATGTTATTATCTTAGATTGTTATTGGTGAATGTTCCTGGTCCGACATCTTTTCAACAATTGCGAACAGTTGATGGACATTTGTGTGCGACTTACCGTGAGGCGTGTCAATTATTACGGTTGCTTGAAAACGATTCGCATTGGGATGATACGCTCAAGGATTCCGTGATATCTTCATCGCCGCATCAAATTCGCACACTGTTTGCGATTATAATATCGACATGTTTCCGCTCAAATCCGAATGATTTGTGAGTGAAATATAGGGATGACATGTCTGAGGATGTGTTGCATCGCGTGCGTTGTGAAACTTTGAATCCTACATTGGAAATTACGGCAGAGATTTACAATGACACATTGATCATAATAGAAGATATGTGTTTGTTGATGGCAAATAAAGTATTGTCGTGTTTGGGCCTGACAGCACCCAATCGTGCTATGCATGATGCATTAAACCATGAGTTGCAAAGAGAACTCCAGTACGATACTCAAGCTATGACCGAAGCAGTTCGCACAACTGTTCCGCAATTGAACGAAGAACAAAGGATTGCGTACGATCGTTTAACACAAGCTGTAAGCAGTGGGTCTGGAGGATTTACTTTCTTGATTCTCCTGGGGGTACTGGGAAAACGTTCCTAATTTCATTGCTATTAGCAAAGATCCGATCGCAAAATGAGGTAGCCCTAGCGTTGGCTTCATCTGGAATAGCAGCAACTTTATTAGAAGGCGGACGAACTGCACATTCAGCCTCAAAACTACCATTAAACATGCATATCAACGAAACGCCAGTTTGCAACATTGCCAAAAATAGCGCTATGGCGAAGACTCTCCAAGTATGCAAATTGATAATTTGGGACGAATGCACAATGGCCCACAAGAGGTCGCTAGAGGCACTAGATAGGACGTTAAAAGATTTACGTGATAACCAAAACATTTTTGGTGGAGCTATGATACTGTTGTCAGGTGATTTTCGTCAGACTCTTCCAGCAATTCCTCGATCGACTGTTGCTGACGAAATAAACGCATGTCTAAAATCATCAAATTTGTGGCGGCACGTAAAGACACTACAATTAACTACTAACATGCGAGTGTTTTTGCAACAAGATCAAACTGCGACTGTGTTTTCGAAGCAGTTGCTGGATATTGGCAATGGTAAGGTCGCAGTTGACAGCTCAACCGGATTAATGACTTTTTCCACAGATTTCTGTCACTTCACAGAATCGAAAAAAGAGCTTATTCAGCGTGTTTTTCCGGACATTAAACAACAATATAATAACCACGATTGGCTAAGTGAACGAGCAATATTGGCAGCAAAAAACAAAGATGTCGATGATCTCAATGCTACCATTCCGAATTTCCTTCCAGGAGAGTTGTTTACGTACAAATCAGTTGACACGGCCACAAACTAGGATGACGTAGTCAACTATCCTACAGAATTTTTAAATTCATTGGACTTGCCTGGACTACCACCATATAATTTGAAATTAAAAGTAGGGTCAGTTGTCATCATGCTGCGTAATATTAATCAACCTCGACTTTGCAATGGAACGAGATTGATTGTGAAGAAACTCATGAATAACATCATCGAAGCTAAAATATTCAAAAGAAATTACAAAGGAGAGGATGTCCTTAATCCCACGAATACCTATGATTCCAACGGATTTGCCATTTGATTTTAAGAGGTTGCAATTTCCCGTGCGTCTGGCGTTTGCGATGACCATAAATAAATCGCAAGGCCAATCGTTGCAAGTTTGCGGAATAAACTTAGAGTTTCCCTGTTTCGCACATGGACAATTATACGTTGCGTGTTCGCGTGTCGGAAAACCAACATCCTTATTTATTTACGCACCAAACTGTATATGATCATAACTGTGTTGTATTTAATTTAAGCAAAGATTTGTTTATCATGTTCACAGTCCAGAAACGAGCACATCCAAGAAAATTTTAAAATTTTGTATATGAAGTGTATAAATATAAATAAATGACTTAATATGTATATAATATGTGCATTTGGATCCTTAATGTCAACGTGTATTAGTAACTCTTTATTTCCATCAACTTGGCTCCATCTACTTGGGAACCACTTGGCTCGCCAGGACATGATAATATGGTGGAAGTACTAGGCGACTCGGACAAATCTGATTCGATCAGAACATTATCAATGTTGAGCTGCTGGCTGTCTTCAATAACATCAATATCTACCAGAACATTCTTGATGTTGGGCTTTTGGCTGTCTTCAATAACTTGAATGTCCTGTATGTCTTCGGCCGATAAATCTAATTCACAGAATGTCTCCTCAGATGATGAAGATGGCATTGTAGAAACGTGTTTTGGTTTAGATAGCAGCTTTTGCTTTAATATATTTTTTTGTACTTTTGCCCTGTTCACGCGTATTATTCGTTCTACATTCTTACCACACTTGGTACAAAATCTGAAGGTAACAGCGATTATGTTGTAGCATTCGTCGCATCTTAATAATAATTTAATACAATCTGGACAGTTTTTATTTTTTTTCTGCAGTTCCATCCACTTTTTACAAAACGGACAATGCATTTTAAGGAGTTGAGGGATATATAGCTTCACTATAACTCTCAGCCCTATTCTCATGCCCTCACAAAAGTCACCAACCTCACTACAGTGATGTTTCTCACTGTAGTGAGGGTTACCTTATTCTGGCGAAAATTCAAAAGCTCAAATGCTCACTATTATCACAAATATCTGTGACGTGTGAAAGCAGGCATCATAATACAAAACATCTGTGTTTGTTTTGTTTTACATCAATATTTGACATTTTTAAAAAAAATATTTGAGTGTTATAACTAGCATGGAGGTACTGTTCTTTGTGTTTGCGGAAATTGTTGAGGAGGAGGAATCGGGGGGTAGGAGGAAAATTTTGAAGGGCTTACGAGACAAAAGCGATCCTTTTGCTATGCAAGACACAACAATTATAAATACATTTCGATTCCCAAAATCGCTGTGTAAAGTACTTATAGGTGAATTGGTGACGCATGATGTGCAGAAGTCGAGTATATCTCTTGATCTGCGTTTCCTGGCGTGTTTGTATTTTTACGGGCATGGCTCTTACCAAAAATTCGTTGGTAATAGTTATATGCTCTCTATGAGCTAGTTCTCTGTGTCTAGAGCTCTGCACTTTATTTCGAAATTTATTTCCATTCAAGCGCGCAGGATGTTTCAGATACAAAGAAGGGGTAAGATATATAAATAAAAATAAATATAAATTTATAAACAAATTTTCTCTTAAAGATTTTTCACGAAATTTGGGATCAAAGGCACAATCGGCGCAATCGATTGTACCCATATTGGGAATGTTTCACCCTCAAGCACAGACGCATACATATCTTTATTATCCATTTGTGTTTTTGTTTGTTTATTTTTATTAAAACAGCTGTTTGACAGCAAAAATAGCCTCTCACAAGAAATCTCTCAAATTTTTCCTCTCAACTCAGTTGAGAGGTTTTTTCAGAATAGGGCTGTATACATATTATAGTTGTTTGAATTCTTTATTTTCTCGATGACAGATGTAGTTCTTCTTCTTTTCCTAACCATGGCCATCGTCAAAAAAAAACGACAGATGTAGTTTGATTGTTATAGTGTAAATATTTGTCAGTATTCACTCAAAAAAAATTGTCTATGGTAAAATGTCACTTGAAATGTTAACGTCTCTTTGCTGTGCATCTATACTATAATTCTTTAATATTCCTAAAAATCTAAAAGCAGCAAATTTTAATAAAATTAAAAAGTATTGTGTCGTGTGTTTGTGACTTATTAAATATGCCTCCAATAATTAGGCGGTGCGAAGTTCGCCGGGTCAGCTAACTTAATACAATCGACTCTCGTTAGTTCGGAACTCTAGGGACTCTTGAAATATTACGAATTATCGAGTGTTTGAAATATCAAATGGTTCGAAATTTGTGAGAGAAAATAAATAAAATTTCGAATTATTACGTGTTGGTTATTTTTTATTTATTAATATAAAAATGACAAGAATTAAGAGGTACATTCGTGTACATATGTGCATGTATTCGTAATGTGAATTAATTAATCTTTCGAAAGAACTTTGTCTTAATAACTGGTGAACTCACCTTTAGTTCCGAACTCACTTGTGATTCTAGACAGGACAACGCATAGAACGGGTTTTCTGGATTTTCAAATTCACAATGTTATTTTATTTCTCATTTTTGTTACAAAAAAAAGATATCGCACAGCACAGGTTTTCGGAATTCTACTTTATTTAATTTACAAACGTTCTCAAATATTTCCAAATCTTAAAAATTGGTCGAATATTCCAATCGGAGGCGGAATCGACAAACGATGATGTACGTGGCAGGAAAAGAAAAGAAAAGCGATGCTGCGAAAAGCGTATGCGCAAAAGCGACTCGTTCGGGAGCAAAAATCGAAGTGTGTCCGGCTGGAGTTGTCCGTCCCTTTTTTTGCGTAAACTGTTGTGTTCTAGTTGGAAGTGTGGTGTCATGTTTGAGTGTATTGGTGTGGTGTGTAGTGATGTGGAAGGTGAGTGGTGAAATGTGGTGTGGCTGTGTTTCATGATAGGGTAGGCCGAGAGTCATTTAGACATCCCGGCCCCCCTAGGCAAATTATTAGCCTAGTAGCCTTTGCAATTGCTGCAAGGTGGCCACCACGTTACTAAGCCCAGTGGGTTGGCGAGACCGCGGCCTAGGTTGACGCCGCCGCGTAGAGGTATTGGGTTGTTGGCGCCGAGTACGGGTTCGGGATTCTGGTGGTGGCTCAGCTCTTCGTGGTCGTGCAGCACGGTTCGCCTGCGGTCATCGGGTCGTAGCACGACTGGAGGGGGCAAGTAATGGTCTGCCGTCCCGATGAAGGAGCGTGTGATGCGGCCGCATGCATATTTGGCACGTATACCCGGATGTACACTCCGATGTGGAGTGGGTAGGTGCCAGACAATTTAGGCAGTGGCCATGTGCCTGGACAATCTGCTGGCGGAGCGGAGGCAGCATCGTCTTAAAAATGCCGCAGTGCGGCAACTTGTGGGGGCGGCGGCAAAGCGGTCATCGGAGGCGTTGTGGGTCTGCTGGCACCGGCGTCGGCGTTGCGCGTGTTGCACTTCGGGCAACGGTTGGTTGCGTTGTGGCCGTGGGATTTCGAGGAGCTGGTGTAGGCCCCGTTCGTGGCACGTGAATGGTCGACCGAACGGCTGGCGTTGGTGCTGGCGGCATATCGACATCCATTTGATCTGTCAAAGATATTTACGTTATATGTTTGTGGTATACGGATATGATAGGTGGTGCTACGTTAGGTGGCACTGGTGGGTAGTCATGTGGACCACCCATCTATTACTACTTTTGCGGTTTTCATTAAGATAGGATTTGTGGTTTGTTTTGCGGGTTATATCGATTTATCGTTTATTGTTTACGGTTTACGTGTCGGTTTTATCGGCAAAAAGCATAGTTTAACGAGCGGCCGAGTTAGTGTTCCGTTTTGCGTACGGAGATCAACTACGCGAATATGACCGTCGGAGCCGTGGTAAAGCTTCTCTATGCGGCCAAGCCGCCATTCAGTGGGGGAGACAATCGTCATGAATTAAGACACAATCTCCAAGCTTAGGCGCGTTTTCTGGTGTTTTCCACCGGTACCTTCTGTGGAGGTCCTTTAAATAATCTTCTTTCCATCGAAGACAGAAATCGTGATGGAGAATTTTAATTCTTTCCCATCTGTTTAATAAGGAAAGCGACTCCACGCCTGGCTCAGGTGTGGCCAGAATGGGCGCTCCTTTAAGAAAATGCCCTGGTGTGAGGGCTGTAAAGTCTGATGGATCTTGCGAGAGGGCTGCGAGAGGCCGTGAGTTGAGAACGGCTTCAATTCTAGTTAACAAGGTCGTGAATTCTTCATAATTGAATTTATAAGTGCCAGCTAGCTTCTTGAAATGTGATTTGAAGCTTTTTACGGCTGATTCCCATAAACCACCCATATGTGGAGCGCTTGGGGGGATAAACTGCCAATTGATGCCTTGGGAGCATATTTTTGTATAATGTCAGGTGAGACTTGTTTCATAAAATCCACAAATTGTTTCTCTGTGGCTCTTTGAGCTCCGATAAATGTTTTACCATTATCGCTCATGATTTTGGATGGAAAGCCACGTCGTCCGACGAAGCGAGCAAATGCCGCGAGGAAAGCCTCCTTTGTCAGATTGGAACATAGCTCAAGGTGTACTGCTTTTGTCGTAAAACAGACAAAGACAGCCACATAGCCTTTCATCAGGGTGGGAGACCTTAGCATGGACGCCTTTATTTGAAAAGGCCCAGCAAAGTCGACACCTGTGGTGGTGAAAGGCAGAGCAAAGTTACAGCGTTCCGGTGGAAGTGCTGCCATAATCTGCGTTCTCATTTTCTGCTTGTGCATAGTGCAGACCTTGCACGTGAAAATGCACTTCTTGATTTGGGGCTTAAGGCGGGGAACATAGTACTCTTGGCGTACCATATGTTGCATGAGGCGATGTTCGGCGTGCAACATGAGTATATGGATATAATTGATGAATAATGTGGCAAATGAGGATTTCTCTGGTATTATTATGGGATGGCGTTCGTTATACGTAAGGCTGGAATTAGCAAGCCGGCCGTTTGCACGAAGCAGACCTTTCGTGTCTATAAATGGGTTTAGTACTAAGAGTGAGCTCTTTTTGTCAATTGGCTTCGATTCTCTTAGTAACCCTAGGTCGCGGCTGAAGTAGCGCGTTTGGGTTGATGCGATAAGAGCGACCTTCGCTTTTTGTAAGTCTTGGTGCGTCAATGTATCGCATTGGGGGCAAGTTGCTCCCTTTACCTTAAGTTTGAGTCGCTCTACGAATTTGAGAATATAGGCGACTACTCTGAGTGCTCGGGGGAACGATGAAAATCGTTCAAGGATGTCAGCATCATCCATTGTTGTGTGATAAGTGGCGATTTTTCGACTTTCTGGGGCAATTATGTTGCGCATTGGCGATTGTGGCCAAGAATCGGGAGATTCTGTTAACCATCGGGGGCCATTCCACCAGAGGGTGGTGGTGGCGAGATGAAGGGGTTTGCACCCTCTTGTCCCAAGATCGGCAGGATTGTCAGCACTGGCTACGTGGCGCCAAGTGGCTGATCCTACTAGATCAAGTATTTGAGACGTTCGGTTAGAAATATATGTTTTCCACGCGTGTGGTGGTTTTTCTAACCAGGCTAGAACTATTTCGGAATCGGACCAGAGGTATAATTTATATTTTGCCATGTTTAAGTGGGTCTGCACCATGGAGACGAGCTTTGCTAGTAGCAGAGCGCCACAGAGTTCAAGTCGTGGTAGACTTATGGTTTTTAGAGGCGCAACTTTTGCTTTTGCCACTAGTAGGTGGCTTGTAGTTGCAATATCGCTTTGGGTGCGCACATATATAGTGGCACAATATGCCTTTTCAGAGGCGTCGCAGAAGCCGTGTAGTTCCACCTTGTATTCGGGGGAATAGTTTACCCACCGTGGAATTTGTATCTGCGAAATGTCTTTTAGGTTATTAGCAAACTGGGACCATCTTTCTAAGCGAAGAGGTTTCACTTGTTCGTCCCAGTCAGTTCCGTCTAGCCATAATTCTTGGATCAGGATTTTCGCTTGTATCATAATTGGCGAAAGCCATCCTGCGGGGTCGAAAAGTTTTGCCACAGAGGAGAGAATTTGGCGTTTTGTAATGGCGGATAATGCGGATATGGACTCAGTCGTGTATGAAAACTGGTCCGATATCGCATTCCATTGGATGCCCAGTGTTTTTGTTGTACTTTCCTTTTCGAAAATAAGGAAATTAGTGTCCAACAAATTTTCTTTTGGTATATTTTTTAATATAGTTGGGTGATTTGCCGTAATCTTTTTTAATGGAAACCCTGCGGATTTGAGGGCTTGGATTACTTGTGATAATGATTCGTATGCTTGTGGAAGACTGTGACTTCCAGACAGAATATCGTCTACATACGTTTGTGTTTTTAACACCTGGGTCGTCAGAGGAAACTCCGACTTGGTGTCTTCTGCCAGTTCGTGGAGTGTACGAATGGCTAAGTATGGAGCACAGTTTACGCCAAAGGTTACTGTTTTTAATTTAAAGTCGCGTAGTGGACTATTGGCAGATTTTCGGAAAATAATTCGTTGAAAATCTTGATCATCTTTATGTACGAGTATTTGTCGATACATTTTTTCGACATCCCCATTGAATACGTATTTGTATATACGCCAGTTCAATATGAGGAGCATTAGATCTGGTTGGAGTGTGGGTCCCGTAAATAGAATGTCATTTAGGGAATTCCCCGAGCTAGTGGTTCTGGAGGCATTGAAGACAACTCTGACTTTTGTTGTTTTTTTGTCAGGCTTTACTACTGCATGATGTGGCAAGTAGAATGAGTGATATTTGCCTTTTATGATTTTTTCACATGGGCTTACTTCCTCCATGTGGTCTAAATGGAGGTATTCTTCTAAGACCCCATCATAATCTTGTTTGAGCTCACCTTTTCTAAGTAGGTTTTTTTCCATGCTTAAAAACTGCTGTATTGCAGAGGTGCGAGAGTGACCTAAGGCGAGTGTATCTGGAAATTGTTGTTTTAGTGGTAGTCGTACGACATACCGACCATTATCTGATCGAGTAGTTGTGGCTTTGTAAAAGTCTTCACAATACTGATCTTCTGGTGTTGTAATTGAAATGGGGGGGAGTTCCTCTAACTCCCAAAATTTTCTCAATTGTGAATTGAGGTACTCGTTTGAGATTTCCTCAACTTGAGTTGTCATTGCTGTGACTGGTTCCGCAACTAGTCCACTTAGGACCCATCCGAAAATGGTATTTTGCGCCAGTAGTGTTTTCGAAATTTTTTCAACACCTTCCAGTATTATTTGCGATATAAGATCGCTGCCTAATAGAAGGTCTATTTGAGCGGGGGTGTTGCAGTTGGGATCTGCTAGACTCACATGTGAAATCTTATCCCAATGCTTGCTACTTATTTGATAGCTTGGAAGCATGTTTGTTAGTTGCGGTAAGACAATAGCATTTGCTTGAATGCGCTTATCCGCTTGGGGGGAAATTAGGGTAATGGGGCATATTTTGTTAGAGTTTTGTACTACTCTTCCGCCCATTCCCGTAATTTCATAGTTGGCATGTTTTGTTGGCAATTTTAATTTATTTTGGGCCTTAGACGCTATAAAGGATCGTTGGGACCCTTGGTCTATTAAGGCTCTTAGTTTGAACAGTTCTCCTCGATGTTCGATGGAGAAAACTGCTGTGGGTAGTAGTACTCTACTATGATTATCGCTGTGTAGCGTTTGAGTTTTTAATGCCTTTGAGCAGCATGGTGTCTCTTGGCAATTTTGTTGAGTTTCTGTTTCGGGAGTTGCTGTTGCAACTAAACCCGTGGCTTTTTTTGAAAAAGCGCTACTTTGAGATGTGTTGGGAAAGTTATTGAGATGTAACATGGAATGATGCCTTTTGTGGCAATATACGCAATTAAATTTGCTTTCGCAAGTATTAAGATTGTGTGAGTGGGACAAGCAGTTTGTGCAGAGTCTTTTTGACCTGACAAAGTTGTTCCTATCGTTTATATTTAATTTTTTAAACTTCTCGCAAGTTTTGAGTTTATGCCCTCCTGTACATAGTTCGCATGATGTATATTTGTTCTGTTCAGATGTGAACGATTGAGCTTTGAAAAGCTTCTATTTAAATTGTTATTGTTATTGACTTGGGGTCTATTGAAGCTTCTGTTTAGGTCGGGTTGAACGTTTTTAGTTCTGAGTGTTTTTTTATTTATCCTTTCTGCAATTTCATATTGGGCAGTTAAGAAATCTTTCATTTGCTGCCACGTTGGG
This sequence comes from Bactrocera neohumeralis, assembly GCF_024586455.1. Classification (NCBI taxonomy): domain Eukaryota; kingdom Metazoa; phylum Arthropoda; class Insecta; order Diptera; family Tephritidae; genus Bactrocera; species Bactrocera neohumeralis. Next base: position 16,809,176 of record NW_026089623.1, on the reverse strand, counting down.
CAGTCCCTTCTTGATGAGAGCGATTGCTCCCATAGAAGTAATGATTTTTCTGGTAATGCTGCGGTGCATATGTTTACCAGAATAGGGTCCCAACTGTCTGTGGGAACATTTTGTGTCGTTAGAACCGACAAACAATTTGAAACAGTGGATTCTAATTTTATGAATTCTTCACTTGTTTCTTTTTGAATTTTCGGCAAGTTCATGAGTATGGTTACTTGCTTGTCGACCAATATTCTTTTGTTTTCATATCTGGCTTTCAGAGCTTCCCAAGCCAAATTGAAATTGTCATCACTTAATGCGAACTGTTTTACTATTACACCTGCTTGACCTTTTGTTTTGTATCGGAGATGATACAATTTTTGCGCTTGTGATAATTTTGGATGGTTTATGTACACGGCTGTAAACATGTCCCGGAAGGACGGCCATTGTTCATAACCTCCATGAAATATTTCCGTATCACACGCTGGCACTTTGAGATGAATGCCTGTTGCCTCTTGGGCTTGCACTTGTGGTAACTCTACTCTACTGTGGGGAGTAGGTGCAATTGACTTTATAAGTTTTAGTTGATCTGCGATCATAATTTTCGTGTCTTCATACTGGTCTAAGCAGTTTTCAAATTTGGCGTAAGCAGAAGATTTAAAGTTTTCTGGTAGATCTGACTCGTCAGTATCTACAATTGTGTCATATGAAGCTTGGAGACGTATCCAAAAATTTTCAAGCGCTTGGCTTTTTATTTCTAGCGCCGATTCAGAATTGTCTTGATTCGTTTTGTTGTTAATTCGTGTTAGCAAATTCCTTTAACGTTTATTTATTTTCCAAAATTGTATTAACTTCCCGTAATTTAATTGTCCCTATGTATGTATATGTGGTATATACTGTGTAGGCATGCAATTTATTTAAATATAATTTATTGTTGTAATCGCGGTACTAGTACATGACGCAGGAAAGTTGGTTAAATTGGAAAAAGAGAAATGATATTTGCAGGTATTTAACTTCTGCACTCAACACACATGTGTGACGGTATGTATATACTCGTATGTATGTTCCTATATTTGCCTCTAATAAATTTCGGTAAGTATATGCTAGTTAATTACCAAGCTAAAAAAAGTTGGTTTGCATGTATATATGTATGTGTGTTTCAATTTATAAATCATATGTTCGCATTTATGTTTTCTTTTATTTCCTGGTTTGTACTTTTTAATATGCCTTTATTAGTGCAATTCGCTTGCTGCTTTAAAAGCAGAAGGGGTGTCGGAAAATATTGCAAGTAGAATGTCCTTTTAAGGTTTTAATTTGTTGTGTGTGATTGTGTTCACAAAAATAAGCATATATAAGCAATTAGTAATTTTAATACACGTATGTATTTTATCAACTTTAATATCGGTATTTTGATATACCGTATTATTATAACAGAGTTATAATTGGCAAACCAGTTTTTTAAACATACATATGTACATGCATATAAATAAAAGGTGGAAGCGATGCACTTACCCTTTTTCGCATCAAGGGAATTTTGGGGGAGTGTACTTAATTGTGGCTTGCCCTAATGCTTGTTGCCTTGTGCTTTATCCCACTGCTCTTGGTTTGCTTCTATTTTCCTGTGTGCCTTGTGTAAGTGATTTTGTGTATGTTGCTTTTGCCTTTATTATCCGCGCCCGTTAGTGTGTTTTATTTAGTTTCGCGCCCGTTGGTGACATTTATTTAGTTTCGCGCCCGCTGTTGTTGTTGTTTTGTTTTCGTTTAGTTTTTCCCTTTTTTTTGGCGCGTTTTTGTTTGCTTCATGTACATATATGTGTTTATATATACGCACTGTGTTGTACTCCACTAACACTTTATAATAGGCCAATTTTTGTCTTTATGATTTTCAGGTATTTTTCACCCTACTGTTTTTCAATTTTTTTTCCACTTTAATAGTTTTAAAATATGTGTTTTAGTCACCGCACTTTATTTAATTAAAATTTTTTATTATTATTATTTACTTTTCGTTTTTCTTTTTTAAGGTGCCTTTCTGTAGGCTCAAAGGACCATGTCTTAATAACTGGTGAACTCACCTTTAGTTCCGAACTCACTTGTGATTCTAGACAGGACAACGCACAGAACGGGCTTTCTGGATTTTCAAATTCACAATGCTATTTTATTTCTCACTTTTGTTATAAAAAAAAGATATCGCACAGCACAGGTTTTCGGAATTCTATTTTATTTAATTTACAAACGTTCTCAAATATTTCCAAATGTTAAAAATTGGTCGAATAGCGAAGTGTGTCCGGCTGGAGTTGTCCGTCCCGTTTTTTGCGTAAACTGTTGTGTTCTAGTTGGAAGTGTGGTGTCATGTTTGAGTGTATTGGTGTGATGTGTAGTGATGTGGAAGGTGAGTGGTGAAATGTGGTGTGGCTGTGTTTCATGATAGGGTAGGCCGAGAGTCATTTAGACATACTGGTTTGCTTTAAAGCACAATTCTGTTGCTCACACTGCTCAATAACTTTTTTAAGAGAAAAAGTGCCTGAAATGCTTTTTCATCACTTTCGTTTTGTAGACAGAAGCTTTGTAAGGTATCAAATGAGGATCTTGCTTCCTTAACTGACACCTCTGCCAAAGGTTCCGATGTATCGTCCTCTTCTTCATCGTTACTTTGCGTATCTGTCGCAGATAAAATTTCGCCATCGGTTAGTGAACCTGAGACAGCAACATTTTCATCCACTTAAACAAAATCAGAAAAACTGATGCCAACTAATGGTTCTATTGCTGGTTCTTCATCGTCTATAAGTATTGGAAGACTTTCTTGGTTTTCTTTTAAGAAACCGGATTTTTTGAAGCAGTTGAGAATCGTTAGGGGTGTTACAGCTCTCCATGTTTTGTCAATTAGTAAAATAGCTGTCAGAACCGTGATATTTGCAGCTAGCTGTTTGTCGAGAGATTCTAAAACGATCTAAACAATTTCTTTGCGATAGAACGTCTTCATCATCAACACTTCCACTTTCCCCACAAAATTTTTTAAAAACAACTCCATTTCTCTTTTTGAAATTTGTAAGCCACCCTTCACTTGCCGCAAAGTTTTTGATGCTTAGAGTAGACGCGAACTCTTTTGCTTTTGCTTTCAACAAGTTCCCGCTAATAGACCCTTTTTGTCCTCTACACTGTCTTAGCCAAATGACCAGGCTTTCTTCCAGACGAGGAAATTCACCTTTAGTAGTTATTTTCCGTACTCCAGCAGTTTGAGCAGCATTAATTGTGCTTTATTATTGTTGAGAGAGTACTCAGAGGAATCTTAAATTATTTTGCAACATCACTCTTCTTCTCACCTTCTTCTACTTTTTCGATTAACTTTTTCTTTTCAGTAATCGTCAAACATTTATACTTTCTAGGGCTCATAACTAACGCTAACTTTTAATCTGCATACCAACGAAAGAAGAACAGTAAGTGAATAACTAAACAAACCAATTCGTGGGAAGTGTGTGCGTCAAATAGTCAAACTAATCATAACAAAAACAAAGGCTCGTGTATCTTGATACAAGTTTGAACTTGTCGCAAAATGTACTTACAATCTTTCCGCCTCTTCTCTCTGCAACTTTGAATTGTCGAGTGTTGGACGCTGATGAGTTCGAATTAACACGTCGTTTTGTTAAATAGCAATGATTTTTTCGTTCGTATTACCGAGTGTATGAAAATGTATTGATTTAGTTCGAAATATAAAGAGATTTAGTAGGGAACTCGTGATAACTTTGAATTATAGAGAGGTTCGAATTATCGCAGGTTTGAATTAACGAGAGTCGACTGTAACAGATGATATGTCATTAATAAATAATAAGAACAGAATTGAGCCAAGATGGCTACATTGAGGAACACCTAAAGGAACATTGATTATGTCAGAAAAAGTATCGTTATATATAACTTCTTACATTCTTTTACTAAGATAAGCTTAGTACGCATCTCTCAAGAAACGTAAAAACTTCATATAAAAAACGCTTAAGAAACGGTCAAGAAACTTTCCTGCGATAATTTTACTTGTGCTAGTACGCAGCTCTCAAGAAATCTAGTACTAATTTTTGATGATTTTTTTTTCAGCAAAATGTGAATATGGCAAACCTGGTTTTGCGAAGAAACATCAAATCAACAATTGTTTCTTGAAGGAAATTCGAAGTAATCGTCAAATTCATCATAGATTAGTTGAAATCATTATTATGAAGTATATTCCATTTTGAAATGTTGTATAAAACCTACCAATCATCAACAACATTTCTTAAATCTCAATGAAAATATTTATGTTACCATACACATACACACATACATATTACGCACAAAGTTTGTTTTCTTTGTTTATTCTCTTTTGCTCTTCTAATGTAGATCATTCACAACGCGTAACCAGCTGTCAAAATTACTTGAGAAATAATGTATTTTTTTTTCTTGCGCAATTACTTGAGAGCTGCGTACCAACCTTAAGGAAGGGCTAAGTTCAGGTAAAAGTGAACATTTTATACTCTTGGAAATTGCAAGAATCAAAGCCAGGGAAATACTTTAAGGTGTGAAACCAATCATATAGAATAAAGACGGCCGGATGTTCGAAAATCGTGATATTAGTTATAAAGGATATAGGCCAAGTTTTCCTTCTTGATTTGCGTACTGGAAACTGAACGAATCAAGTGGAACTTAAAATCGTGTTATATGGGAAGTAAGGATGGTTGTTGTCCGATTTCATCCATTTTCACAGTGTGTCATAAGAATGTACGCGATGGCTGCCAGTAGGGATGGAAAACTCGATTCCGATTCTACTCGATAATCGAGTTTTCTCGTAAAATAATCCATGATGATTTTTTTTCCATGTAATTTATATGGAAAACAGAAAATTTGAAAGAGGCACCTCTTAATATTAATATTAAGAGCTCATCTTTTGAGTGACTTTCTTTTTACACATTTCGAAAGTTTTTAGCCTGTTTTTCAGTTGAAAAACAAAGGTTGCCTCAAAATGGCACACCCTAATGTATATATTGTAACACAGTGGTACATAAATTTAAATACATACATGCATATATAGGAGGATGGAGTCTTGTGTAGAAGTTCACGCAAGTGAGGAAAGTTCTCTGATCGCCATTCACGTGGGAGTGGCCAGAAACGATTCTTTTACACATGGCTCAAGCAGCTCACTACTTCCGGTCTTTGACCAAGTATCCTCTGGGTAGCCTAAGAACATCCGTTCGAAGGCGAGCTAAAGTGAGAAGGCGAAACATTCCCTACAAGGGTTGTGCGCTGGGTTTGGGACCCGCCACGTAAAAAACACCCCCAGTGAAGAGCTACAACCAGCCTCGGATGAGAGACCCCCCTTTTGATGACGACCATGGCAAACGAAATAAGGACTACGAATTGAGGGCATGCACCTGGAATGTCCGGTCCCTTAATTGGGAAGGTGCCGCTGCCCAGCTGGTTGATGTCCTCGTAAAGACAAAGGCTGACATCACCGCCGTCCAAGAAATGCGATGGACGGGACAAGGACAGAGACGAGTAGGTCCTTGTGACATTTACTACAGTGGCCATATAAATGAGCGCAAGTTTGGTGTAGGATTCGTGGTGGGAGAGAGACTCCGTCGCCGAGTACTATCATTCACTGCGGTGAATGAACGTCTAGCCACAATCCGCATCAAAGCGAGGTTCTTCAACATATCGCTGATTTGCGCCCACGCCCCGACGGAAGAGAAGGACGATGTGACCAAAGATGCCTTCTATGAGCGCTTGGAGCGCGCTTATGAGAGCTGCCCCCGCCACGATGTCAAAATCGTGCTTGGCGACTTTAACGCCAGGGTGGGCAAAGAAGGTATATTTGGCACTACGGTCGGTAAATTCAGCCTCCACGCCGAAACATCCCCAAATGGGTTGGTTATCTGTAGTACTAGATTCCAGCATAAGAAGATTCATCAAGCTACCTGGCTGTCTCCGGATCGAAAAACTACCAACCAGATCGATCATGTTGTGATAGACGGAAGACACGTCTCCAGTGTTTTAGATGTGCGTGCGCTCCGAGGTCCTAACATCGACTCGGACCACTATCTTGTTGCAGCTAAGATTCGCACCCGCCTCTGTGCAGCAAAAAACGCGCGCCACCAAACACAAGGAAGGTTCGACGTCGAGAAGCTGCAATCACAACAGACAGCCGAACGATTTTCTACTCGGCTTGCACTCCTGCTCTCTGAGAGCACTCGTCAACAACTCGGTATAAGGGAACTGTGGGACGGCATTTCAAACTCCTTACGCACAGCTGCAACCGAAACCATTGGTTTTCGGAAAGTGCAAAAGAACAGCTGGTACGACGAGGAGTGCCGTGTCGCAGCGGAGAGAAAACAGGCTGCCTACCTCGCAACGTTACGATCGACCACTACACGTGCGGGATGGGATAGATACCGAGAGTTGAAGAGGGAAGCGAGACGCATTTGTAGACAGAAGAAGAAAGAGGCTGAAATGCGTGAGTACGAAGAGCTTGATAAGCTGGCCGACAGGGGTAATGCTCGAAAATTCTACGAAAAAATGCGGCGGCTTACGGAAGGTTTCAAGACCGGAGCGTATTCCTGTAGAACCCCCAAAGGTGATCTAGTCACTGATGCCCAGAGCATACTTAAATTATGGAGGGAACACTTCTCCAGCCTGCTGAATGGCAGTGAACGCACAACACCAGGAGAAGGAGAACCCGATTCCCCAATCGATGACGATGGAGCAGACGTTCCATTACCCGACCATGAAGAAGTTCGAATAGCAATTGCCCGCCTGAAGAACAACAAAGCGGCAGGGGCCGACGGATTGCCGGCCGAGCTATTCAAACACGGCGGCGAAGAACTGATAAGGAGCATGCATCAGCTTCTTTGTAAAATATGGTCGGACGAAAGTATGCCCAACGATTGGAATTTAAGTGTGCTATGCCCAATCCATAAAAAAGGAGACCCCACAATCTGCGCCAACTACCGTGGGATTAGCCTCCTCAACATCGCATATAAGGTTCTATCGAGCGTATTGTGTGAAAGATTAAAGCCCACCGTCAACAAACTGATTGGACCTTATCAGTGTGGCTTCAGACCTGGCAAATCAACAACCGACCAGATATTCACCATGCGCCAAATCTTGGAAAAGACCCGTGAAAGGAGAATCGACACACACCACCTCTTCGTCGATTTCAAAGCTGCTTTCGACAGCACGAAAAGGAGCTGCCTTTATGCCGCGATGTCTGAATTTGGTATCCCCGCAAAACTAATACGGCTGTGTAAACTGACGTTGAGTAACACCAAAAGCTCCGTCAGGATCGGGAAGGACCTCTCCGAGCCGTTCGATACCAAACGAGGTTTCAGACAAGGCGATTCCCTATCGTGCGACTTTTTCAACCTGCTTTTGGAGAAAATAGTTCGAGCCGCAGAACTAAATAGAGAAGGTACCATCTTCTATAAGAGTGTACAGCTGTTGGCGTATGCCGATGATATTGATATCATCGGCCTCAACACCCGCGCCGTTAGTTCTGCTTTCTCCAGGCTGGACAAGGAAGCACAGAAAATGGGTCTGGCAGTGAACGAGGGCAAGACGAAGTATCTCCTGTCATCAAACAAACAGTCGTCGCATTCGCGACTTGGCACTCACGTCACTGTTGACAGTCATAACTTTGAAGTCGTAGATAATTTCGTCTATCTTGGAACCAGCGTAAACACCACCAACAATGTCAGCCTAGAAATCCAACGCAGGATAACTCTTGCCAACAGGTGCTACTTCGGACTGAGTAGGCAATTGAGAAGCAAAGTCCTCTCTCGACAAACAAAAACCAAACTCTATAAGTCACTCATAATTCCCGTCCTGCTGTATGGTGCAGAGTCTTGGACGATGTCAACAACGGATGAGTCGACGTTGCGAGTTTTCGAGAGAAAAGTTCTGCGAAAGATTTATGGTCCTTTGCGCGTTAGCCACGGCGAATACCGCATTCGATGGAACGATGAGCTGTACGAGATATACGACGACATCGACATAGTTCAGCGAATTAAAAGACAGCGGCTACGCTGGCTAGGTCATGTTGTCCGGATGGACGAAAACACTCCAGCTCTGAAAATATTCGACGCAGTACCCGCCGGGGGAAGCAGAGGAAGAGGAAGACCTCCACTCCGTTGGAAGGACCAAGTGGAGAAGGACCTGGCTTCGCTTGGAATATCCAATTGGCGCCACGTAGCGAGAAGAAGAAACGACTGGCGCGCTGTTGTTAACTCGGCTATAATCGCTTATGCGGTTTCTACGCCAATTAAGAAGAAGACATGCATATATATGAATATAAAATAACAATTAATAACAATTTGTGGGCGGCACAGTTCAAAAGCGTCGCCAGTGCCTACACTATAAATGAAGGCGAGTCGCGCATTATTTTTCTTAACAAACTGAAAGGCAAAGCACAACAATGGTTATATGACAATTCCGATTTCGCAACTCAACAAGTCGATGAGCTCATCAGTCAAATGAATAAAGTGTTTGGCTCAGGTGAAAACAGAGTGGTGCTGCGGCGAAAATTTGAGACCAGGAAGTGGAAGTCGGGAGTTATATCGTCACATCAACCCCCACCAAAACCCAGAAGGCACCAATAGAATAATAAGAACATATCATTAAATTTATTTTATTATTTGAGGCATTGCAAAAACTGTAATTATTACTTACTTCCTGTTATCAACTTTTGTGCAATTATTGTTGTTTTAATTTTTACTGACTCATCAAATTTATTTTACTTGCTTGACTTCATAAAACATCAATGGAATAATAAGAACATGTCATTAAATTTGTTTTATTATTTAAAACATTGCAAAAATTGTAATTAATACTTACTTCCTGTTATCAACATTTGTGCAATTATTATTGTTTTAATTTTACTGACTCATCAAATTTATTTTATTTGCTTGACTTCGTGTGGAATTGGTTTGAAAAAAAAAAATCATTATTGGTGTA